>NC_073254.2:20850000-21155000 GCF_029289425.2 Pan paniscus
CTGATACATGCTACAACACGGACGAACCTTGAACACATTACGCTAAGTGAAGGAAGCCAGACCCAAAAGGTCACATATTACATGACTCCATTTATAGGAAATGATCAGAACTGGCAAATCTGTAGAGAGAGAAAGTAGATTCGAGGTTGCCAGAGTTGGAGAAATGGGGAGTGACTGCTAATAGGTATGGTGGAGGGGAGAGAAAATGTTTTGGAATCTGATGATAATGATGGTTATACAAGACCACAAATATACTAAAAATGGCCTAGTGCCGGGGCTCATGCCTGTAATCCCAGCACTCTGGGAGACTGAGGCAGGAGAATCTCTTGAGGCCAGGAGTTCAAGAGCAGCCTGGGCAACATAGTGAGATCTTGTCTCTACAAAAAAAAAAAAAAATTAAAAATTAGCCAGGTGTGGTGGGTGTGCCTGTAGTCCCAGCTACTAGGGAAGCTGAGATGGGAAGATTGCTTGAGCCTGGAAGGTCAAGGCTGCAGTGAGTCATGATCTTGCCATTGCAATCCAGCTTGGGTGAGAGACACCCTGTCTCAAAATAATAATAATAATAATACATAAATAAAAATATACTAAAAATTATTGAATTGTGTACTTTAAAGGAGTGAATTTTGTAAATTTTGTAGCATGTGAGATATATATATATGTTTTTTTGTTTGTTTGTTTGTTTTTTTTTTTTAGAGGCAGTCTTGCTCTGTCACCCAGGCTGAAGTGCAGTGGCACGATCTCGGCTCACTGAGAGCTCCACCTCCCAGGTTCACGCCATTCTCCTGCCTCAGCCTCCAGAGTAGCTGGGACTACAGGCGCCTCCCACAGTTAGCCTGCAATGCCCGGCTAATTTTTTTGTATTTTTAGTAGAGACGGGATTTTTACTGTGTTAGCCAGGATGGTCTTGATCTCCTGACTTTGTGATCCACCTGCCTCAGCCTCCTAAATTGCTGGGATTACAGATGTGAGCTACCTCGCCAGGCTGTGAAGCATATTTTAATAAGGATGTTAATTATTTTTATTTATTTATTTATTTTTGAGACCAAGTCTCACTCTGTCACCCAGGCTAGAGGAATACAGTGGCATGATCTTGGCTTACTGCAACCTCTGTCTCCCAGGTTCAAGTGATTCTCCTGCCTCAGCCTCCCAAGTAGCAGGGATTACAGGCATGCACCACCACGCCCAGCCAATTTTTTTGTATTTTTAGTAGAGACAGGGTATCACCGTGTTGGTCAGGCTGTTCTCAAACTCCTGATCTCAAGTGATCCTCCTGCATCGGCCTCCCAAAGTGCTGGGATTATAGGTGTGAGCCACCATGCCCAGTCAATAAGGATGTCATTTTAAAAAGAGTGGGCTCTGGGGTCAGCCCCCTTGGGTTTGTAATTCAGGTTCTGCCACTTATTGGCTGGGACCTTGGTTAAGTTACCGTGCCACTAACAGTAATTACCTTAACATGCTGTTAAGAGGTAGAAGTAAATTAATACGTGTCAGCACTTAAATCAGGGCATTGCAAAAAAAAGTATTTTTGTGAACATGAGCTACTCTTATTCTTTGAAGGTGGCAAATAATGTTTTTTCCAACACTATTGTGTGCCTTCAGTGTATATTCTCAGTCCTCTAATGCTAAGACTCATGGTCTAACTCCAGGTGATTTTCCTAAAACCAACTTGGCCAGAAATATGGTTAACAAGAAAATGTTTGAAAATAAGCATCTTTGATAACTGTCCAGAATTGGCAACTGCAATGCATCATGGGATATTTTTACAAACCCTTAAGCATCTTTAAGCAATTTGGTCTACATTCTGAATTTTTCTTCTCTACTATTTTACTTGGAATTCGTTTTTAGATCATTCTGCTTTGCAGACAGTGATTAAAATTGAAGATAATTTTACAATATAATAGTCCAACTAGATGAGTCATACACAGCATCTAAAATAATGTATAGAAGTGACAATAATTAGGGGGAGGAGCCAAGATGGCAGAATAGAAACAGCTCCAGTCTACAGCTCCCAGCGTGAGCGACGCAGAAGACGGGTGATTTCTGCATTTCCATCTGAGGTACCGGGTTCATCTCACTAGGGAGTGCCAGATAGTGGGCGCAGGTTAGTGGGTGCACGCACCATGCGCGAGCCAAAGCAGGGTGAGGCATTGCCTCACTCGGGAAGTGCAAGGCGTCAGGGAGTTCCCTTCCCGAGTCAAAGAAAGGGGTGACAGACGGCACCTGGAAAATCGGGTCACTCCCACCCGAATACTGCGCTTTTCTGATGGGCTTAAAAAATGGCACACCAGGAGATTATATCCCGCACATGGCTCAGAGGGTCCTACGCCCACAGAGTCTCGCTGATTGCTAGCACAGCAGTCTGAGATCAAACAGCAAAGCAGCAGCAAGGCTGGCGGAGGGGCGCCCGCCATTGCCCAGGCTTGCTTAGGTAAACAAAGCAGCCAGGAAGCTCGAAATGGGTGGAGCCCACCACAGCTCAAGGAGGCCTGCCTGCCTCTGTAGGCTCCATCTCTGGGGACAGGGCACAGACAAACAAAAAGACAGCAGTAACCTCTGCAGACTTACATGTCCCTGTCTGACAGCTTTGAAGAGAGCAGTGGTTCTCCCAGCATGCAGCTGGAGATCTGAGAACAGGCAGACTGCCTCCTCAAGTGGGTCCCTGACCCCTGACCCCCGAGCAGCCAAACTGGGAGGCACCCCCCAGCAGGGGCAGACTGACACCTCACACGGCCGGGTACTCCAACAGACCTGCAGCTGAGGGTCCTGTCTGTTAGAAGGAAAACTAACAAACAGAAAGGACATCCACACCAAAAACCCATCTGTACATCACCATCATCAAAGACCGAAAGTAGATAAAACCACAAAGATGGGGAAAAAACAGAGCAGAAAAACTGGAAACTCTAAAAAGCAGAGCGCCTCTCCTCCTCCAAAGGAACGCAGTTCCTCACCAGCAAAGGAACAAAGCTGGATGGAGAATGACTTTGACGAGCTGAGAGAAGAAGGCTTCAGACGATCAAATTGCTCTGAGCTACGGGAGGACATTCAAACCAAAGGCAAAGAAGTTGAAAACTTTGAAAAAAATTTAGAAGAATGTATAACTAGAATAACCAATACAGAGAAGTGCTTAAAGGAGCTGATGGAGCTGAAAACCAAGGCTCGAGAACTACGTGAAGAATGCAGAAGCCTCAGGAGCCAATGCGATCAACTGGAAGAAAGGGTATCAGCGATGGAAGATGAAATGAATGAAATGAAGTGAGAAGGAAAGTTTAGAGAAAAAAGAATAAAAAGAAACCAGAAAAGCCTCCAAGAAATATGGGACTATGTGAAAAGACCAAATCTACGTCTGATTGGTGTACCTGAAAGTGACGGGGAGAATGGAACCAAGTTGGAAAACACTCTGCAGGATATTATCTAGGAGAATTTCCCCAATCTAGCAAGGCAGGCCAACATTCAGATTCAGGAAATACAGAGAATGCCACAAAGATACTCCTCGAGAAGAACAACTCCAAGACACATAATTGTCAGATTCACCAAAGTTGAAATGAAGGAAAAAATGTTAAGGGCAGCCAGAGAGAAAGGTCAGGTTACCCTCAAAGGGAAGCCCATCAGACTAACAGCGGATCTCTCGGCAGAAACTCTACAAGCCAGAAGAGAGTGGGGGCCAATATTCAACAGTCTTAAAGACAAGAATTTTCAACCCAGAATTTCATATCCAGCCAAACTAAGCTTCATAAGTGAAGGAGAAATAAAATACTTTACAGACAAGCAAATGCTGAGAGATTTTGTCACCACCAGGCCTGCCCTAAAAGAGCTCCTGAAGGAAGTGCTAAAAATGGAAAGGAACAACCGGTACCAGCCACTGCAAAATCATGCCAAAATGTAAAGACCATCGAGACTAGGAAGAAACTGCATCAACTAACGAGCAAAATAACCAGCTAACATCATAACGACAGGATCAAATTCACACATAACAATATTAACTTTAAATGTAAATGGACTAAATACTCCAATTAAAAGACACAGACTGGCAAATTGGATAAAGAGTCAAGACCCATCAGTGTGCTGTATTCAGGAAACCCATCTCATGTGCAGAGACACACATAGGCTCAAGATTAAAGGATGGAGGAAGATCTACCAAGCAAATGGAAAACAAAAAAAGGCAGGGGTTGCAATCCCAGTCTCTGATAAAACAGACTTTAAACCAACAAAGATCAAAAGAGACAAAGAAGGCCATTACATAATGGTAAAGGGATCAATTCAACAAGAAGAGCTAACTATCCTAAATATACATGCACCCAATACAGGAGCACCCAGATTCATAAAGCAAGTCCTGAGTGACCTACAAAGAGACTTAGACTCCCACACATTAATAATGGGAGACTTTAACACCCCACTGTCAACATTAGACAGATCAACGAGACAGAAAGTCAAGAAGGATACCCAGGAATTGAACTCAGCTCTGCACCAAGCAGACCTAATAGACATCTACAGAACTCTCCACCCCAAATCAACAGAATATACATTTTTTTCAGCACCACACCACACCTATTCCAAAATTGACCACATACTTGGAAGTAAAGCTCTCCTCAGCAAATGTAAAAGAACAGAAATTATAACAAACTATCTCTCAGACCACAGTGCAATCAAACTAGAACTCAGGATTAAGAATCTCACTCAAAACGGCTCCACTACATGGAAACTGAACAACCTGCTCCTGAATGACTACTGGGTACATAACGAAATGAAGGCAGAAATAAAGATGTTCTTTGAAACCAATGAGAACAAAGACACAACATACCAGAATCTCAGGGACACATTCAAAGCAGTGTGTAGAGGGAAATTTATAGCACTAAATGCCCACAAGAGAAAGCAGGAAAGATCCAAAATTCACACCCTAACATCACAATTAAAAGAACTAGAAAAGCAAGAGCAAACACATTCAAAAGCTAGCAGAAGGCAAGAAATAACTAAAATCAGAGCAGAACTGAAGGAAATACAGACACAAAAAACCCTTCAAAAAATTAATGAATCCAGGAGCTGGTTTTTTCAAAGGATCAACAAAATTGATAGACTGCTACCAAGACTAATAAAGAAAAAAAGAGAGAAGAATCAAATAGACGCAATAAAAAATGATAAAGGGGATATCACCACCGATCCCACAGAAATACAAACTACCATCAGAGAATACTACAAACACCTCTATGCAAATAAACTAGAAAATCTAGAAGAAATGGATAAATTCCTCGACACATACACTCTCCCAAGACTAAACCAGGAAGAAGTTGAATCTCTGAATAGACCAATAACAGGATCTGAAATTGTGGCAATAATCAATAGCTTACCAACCAAAAAGAGTCCAGGACCAGATGGATTCACAGCCGAATTCTACCAGAGGTACAAGGAGGAACTGGTACCATTCTTTCTGAAACTATTCCAATGAATAGAAAAAGAGGGAATCCTCCCTAACTCATTTTATGAGGCCAGCATCATCCTGATACCAAAGCCGAGTAGAGACACAACAAAAAAAGAGGATTTTAGACCAATATCCTTGATGAACATTGATGCAAAAATCCTCAATAAAATACTGGCAAACCAAATCCAGCAGCACATCAAAAAGCTTATCCACCATGATCAAGTGGGCTTCATCCCTGGGATGCAAGGCTGGTTCAATATACACAAATCAATAAATGTAATCCAGCATATAAACAGAACCAAAGACAAAAACCACATGATTATCTCAATAGATGCAGAAAAGGCCTTTGACAAAATTCAACAACCCTTCATGCTAAAAACTCTCAATAAATTAGGTATTGATGGGACGTATCTCAAAATAATAAGAGCTATCTATGACAAACCCACAGCCAATATCATACTGAATGGGCAAAAACTGGAAGCATTCCCTTTGAAAACTGGCACAAGATAGGGATGCCCTCTCTCACCACTCCTATTCAACATAGTGTTGGAAGTTCTGGCCAGGGCAATTAGGCAGGAGAAGGAAATAAAGGGTATTCAATTAGGAAAAGAGGAAGTCAAATTGTCCCTGTTTGCAGATGACATGATTGTATATCTAGAAAACCCCATTGTCTCAGCCCAAAAGCTCCTTAAGCTGATAAGCAACTTCAGCAAAGTCTCAGGATACAAAATTAACGTACAAAAATCACAAGCATTCTTATACAGCAACAACAGACAAACAGAGCCAAATCATGAGTGAACTCCCATTCACAATTGCTTCAAAGAGAATAAAATACCTAGGAATCCAACTTACAAGGGATGTGAAGGAACTCTTCAAGGAGAACTACAAACCACTGCTCAAGGAAATAAAAGAGGATACAAACAAATGGAAGAACATTCCATGCTCATGGGTAGGAAGAATCAATATCGTGAAAATGGCCATACTGCCCAAGGTAATTTACAGATTCAATGCCATCCCCATCAAGCTACCAGTGACTTTCTTCACAGAATTGGAAAACACTACTTTAAAGTTCATATGGAACCAAAAGAGAGCCCACATCACCAAGTCAATCCTAAGCCAAAAGAACAAAGCTGGAGGCATCACACTACCTGACTTCAAACTATACTACAAGGCAACAGTAACCAAAACAGCAGGGTACTGGTACCAAAACAGAGATATAGATCAATGGAACAAAACAGAGCTCTCAGAAATAACGCCGCATATCTACAACTATCTGATCTTTGACAAACCTGAGAAAAACAAGCAATGGGGAAAGGATTCCCTATTTAATAAATGGTGCTGGGAAAACTGGCTAGCCATATGTAGAAAGCTGAAACTGGATCGCTTCCTTACAGCTTATACAAAAATCAATTCAAGATGGATTAAAGACTTAAACGTTAGACCTAAAACCATAAAAACCCTAGAAGAAAACCTAGGCAATACCATTCAGGACATAGGCATGGGCAAGGACTTCATGTCTAAAACACCAAAAGCAATGGCAACAAAAGACAAAATTGACAAATGGGATCTAATTAAACTCAAGAGCTTCTGCACAGCAAAAGAAACTACCATCAGAGTGAACAGGCAACCTACAAAATGGGAGAAAATTTTTGCAACCTACTCATCTGACAAAGGGCTAGTATCCAGAATCTACAATGAACTCAAACAAATTTACAAGAAAAAAACAAACAACCCCATCGAAAAGTGGGCAAAGGACATGAACAGACACTTCTCAAAAGAAGACATTTATGCAGCCAAAAAACACATGAAAAAATGCTCACCATCACTGGCCATCAGAGAAATGCAAATCAAAACCACAATGAGATACCATGTCACACCAGTTAGAATGGCAATCATTAAAAAGTCAGGAAACAACAGGTGCTGGAGAGGATGTGGAGAAATAGGAACACTTTTACATTCTTGGTGGAACTGTAAACTAGTTCTACCATTGTGGAAGTCAGTGTGGCAATTCCTCAGAGATCTAGAACTAGAAACACCATTTGACCCAGTCATCCCATTACTGGGTATATACCCAAAGGACTCTAAATCATGCTGCTTTAAAGACACATGCACATGTATGTTTATTGCGGCATTATTCACAACAGCAAAGACTTGGAACCAACCCAAATGTCCTACAATGATAGACTGGATTAAGAAAATGTGGCACATATACACCATGGAATACTATGCAGCCATAAAAAATGATGAGTTCATGTCCTTTGTAGGGACATGGATGAAACTGGAAATCATCATTCTCAGTAAACTATCGCAAGAACAAAAAACCAAACACCACATATTCTCACTCATAGGTGGGAATTGAACAATGAGAAAATATGGACACAGGAAGGGGAACATCACACTCTGGGGCCTGTTTTGGGGTGGGGGGAGGGGGGAGGGATAGCATTGGGAGATATACCTAATGCTGGATGACAAGTTAGTGGGTGCAGCGCACCAGCATGGCACATGTATACATATGTTACTAACCTGCACAATGTGCACATGTACCCTAAAACTTAAAGTATAATAATAAAAATAAATAAAATTAAAAATAAAATAATGTATAGAAGAACAATCTCAATTTCAAAAATTCACCTACAATGTGTAAAACACCATATGAGTACTGAGGACATAATGAGAATTAGGATTATACACTGATTAGGGCAGTGTCCCAGGTGTGAAAGCTGGTTAATTTCTGCTCTAAAATGTGCTTTGAAAAAGCTTTGTTTATAGATTAAGACCACCCATTGCAGCATGGAGTTTTTATGCATTAAAATTTTTTTCCAACCAATTCTGTTTATTCAGTGCTTGCTCTATGCCCTGTACACTGTTACATGCTGACAAAACAACAAAAATAAAATAGATCAGACACTGCTCCCCCTGTGGGTGGGTGCATTCTGGTGGGGAAAAGCTGAGAGGACACCAACCCTCACCCAGAATCATCCTATCAGACCACACTCTCTCCAGCAAAAGAACACAGGGAGGCTTCTTCATTTAGAAGGAGCGAAGCCTTTCATTGAAAAATCTTTCTTGATCCTAGTAAGTGCCAACGTCTCTGTCTTTTAAAATTGTTTCCATTTTGACTGTGACCTTTGTATAATGAGGTGATCAAGCTGAGCTCTTCCAAGGTGAGGCCAAACCATTGCTGTCCCCGTGCCCCTCTGAGTAGCCCTGATTCCCTCCTCACTGAGCCCTCATATTCTATTTGCTGTTTGGACTGCAGCTAAACATTGAGAAAGCGTCTTCATTAAACTGTCCAGTGATTCATAGCTGCCTTCCCCCCAGAGGTTACACATAATTCAGAACTCATCAGCACGCTGGGGACAGGCGGCTGAAATTGCTCCTTCTGGGATCTGCTACTTTGCATTTGCCCACTTGGGGTTTCATTTGCTACCCTGGGATCTAATTACTCTGCCCTGCTCTGCCCTTCTGAGGTTCCTGAGTCCCCAGCCCTCTCCTGAACAGCTAAGGAGCCCAGACCATGGCCTCTGTTGGCGTCAACAGTGGGGCCGCTGTGTGCAAAACTGTAGCCCCCCTGAGGTGAGGCTCCCTCTTGGAAGGAAACATCCTTCATGCAGGGGACCTTCGGTGGCAAACCAGGAAGCAGTCTGTCCTTGATGGTCTGCAGTAGTAAGGCGAGAAGGGTCACAGCAAGAGACAGAGCCAAACTTGTCACTCCTGGCTCTGGAGTGTGGTGAGCAGAATACACCTCTCACACCCTCTTGTACTCTTCCTCTGAGCCTCCCTACTGGCTGATTTCTGGTTTTGGCAGGCTGGGATTTGGCTGAGTCATGGAGAAGAGGACACCCTGAGTCACTGAGACCTAACTGGACAAACTGATTCATCACAAACTGTGGACCATTGGGACCTGAGTGTTGAAGAAGAAATAGATGGTGGAGGATGAGAGATTGTTCTCAGGTCTCCTTTACTTGGAGAGGAGAGGGGCCCCAGCCACATACCAACCAGGAGCGGGGAAGACAGGTTGAGGTGGGTGTGTTTGACCAGAGCCTGTGGAGGGAGGTGAGTATGAGGCCAATGGCTCCTGAGATCCTTGCTAGGAAATCCATCAGGCCATGTGTTGCCAGTCTACACTGCACTGACCTCACAGAGGTCAGCTGATGCCTAGCAAATCATTCCCACCCCCACCTCAGCCCCTGTTTAGCCTCCACCCTCACCCTTCCTCACCAGCCCTATGCCCAGGCAGCCCCTGCTTCTTACCAGTGACCAATAATAATTAAATCAGCATCAGGCCTACCTCTATGGTAAGCACTCTACCTGGATGACCTGATTTAATCATTATAGCCACTCCATCAGGAAATGGTAACTACTAAGATTACTTTCATTCTACTGATGAAGAAAATGAAGCTCAGAGAGGTGAAGTCATTTTCTGAAAGCCACACAGCAAGTAGCTGCCCAAGCCAGAGCTTGACATAGGAGTGTGGCTGTGGTGATCATGCACTGGCTGATCTGTCTGCGGACAGCCCGCCCTAACCTCCTCAATCCAGGATAGTCTTAGCCATACTCTTGTTTTCCTGGACCACCTATAACTTCTAAGGTGCATGGGTGTTTGCATTGGTGAGGCCAAGTGTCTGCTTTTTCTTTAAAAATACCCCAAAGTAACAGAAATAGCACAGTCATCTTAGGACACTGGGCATCCCTCTTTTTCTGACTGCTTTGATGCACTTGCATTGATGGAAACATATTGCCTCTAAGAAATTCCAGCTGTGTGACTAATAATGAAGGCAATAATAGCAGCTGACGTTCATTAGGCACCTGTTATGCTTGGCTCTGTGCTGAGTGAAGCAGGGAATATTGTTCTCTCCACTTTAGAGGAGAAAAGAGGCACAGAGAGGTTGTGCCTTGCCCAAGGTCACACAGCTTGGGCAGTAGCAGAGCCAAGTATTGGCCTCAGATCCCACTGAGCCCTTTAATCCCTGTGCTTCATGGTCTGGGCACGTCCTGAGTTGTGCTGGTCTCAGCCCCGCAGTCAGTCAGAGCATCTGATCAGGCATCATGCGTTGAAAACCTACTACAAGCCAGGCAAAGGAAGGGAAGAGGAGTCTCAGGCAGTGGTCTGCAGTGGAGGGTGGGTGAGGGTCCCAGGCCAGGAAGAACAGTCCCAGGATGATGGGATATTTGAGTAAGGCACCAAAGGAACAAATGGTGTCAGGAAAAGGGGAAGTAATTTGGAGCAGGGACCTGAAAGAGGACAGGGTTACCAAGAGCAAGATCTACCTTCGCAATTTTGTATTAATTCTGTTTAGGGCCTGTGGGGTTATTTGTAGGAGTGCCTCATAGGGACTTATTTGATGATGGGAGGTATCTGAATCAAGGAGCTGGGAAAGATAACCTTGAAGTGCACTTAGCTACAAAGGCTGTGTCTGTGTGTCTGTGTGTGTGTCTGTGTGTTTGTAAGGAAGAGATATGGAGAATGCCAAATAACTATCTTTTTGTCATTTTTAACAATTGCAATGAGTTTTTGGGGTGACTATTTTGGTCTGTTTTGTCATCCCATATACATGCAGGGCTGCTATATTATAATTCTGCAGGCTTAAAGTGTTCTTTAAATTTCTGTTCAATTTACAGAGACAAGGTTTTGTCTTACACGTGCCCTCCAGCTTACTATGGCTCAGCTCATTCCCTTCCAATGAACCGAACTATTTTTAATTCATGGTAGCACTTTGCTACTCATTGAGCAATTTCATTTCAACATTCTCCAATGAATGTGTGCCCCTACTGGTGAGTTAATACTGCTGCTACAACTGTGATCCATTCCTGTAACATGAAGAAGTTCAGGCACTTCTAACTTTTAGTTTTGCTTAAAATGAACTTGTAACTTCCTACCATCCCCATGTGGATGCTTGTGTAACAGAAAGTGTTTTAGCTTTATTATTTGTGCATGAGACTCATTTTTGGCTTAGAAGTTCTACCTAGCTCAATGCCTGACCACAGAGGAACTTATGCCCCAATTTCCTCCCACACACACCTTGATAAAAATTCTTCCTACTTAAACTCTTAGGATTTTTTTTGTTTCTTCTTAGTGTATTGATTTGGACTTAGGGGGTCTCAAGGAAAAATGGAATTTCCCTGGGATCTTAAGCTCCCTCTAGCCAGCTTGTAACAAAGCTGTTCAGGGCAGTGAGAGAACCCCACAGCTGGTTTTGGGGAACAATTTCAGTTTTACTCCCATTTCTATATCTCAATGAAAGGTGACAATATAATCAAGGAGAATCTCATCTTTACATTCGAAAAGAAAACCTATACTACTGAAGTCATTTAAAAGGTTGTGGTTAATGGTCAGAAGCATTTGGGTTTATTCCCAGCTCACCAGATGTATGACCATGAGCAAGCCTTTTTGGGCCTCAGTTTCCTCATTTGTAAATGGCGATATTAATAACATCCACCTGATACAACTAAAAACAACTGGATAAGATCATGCATACACCAAGACCGATGCACAGTAAATACTAAATAAATGTTAGCTCTATTAGTCCCAGGGCACTGACCCAGAGAACGCTTGGCTCCAATATTTCTGCTATTAACTGTAATATTAATATATCAAGGTAGAGAGGAACTAGTATAGGCATATGCAGCAGCTAAAACTATGACTTTTTTTGGTGGTTGCTGTTATAAGGAATGATTGATTTTTATCACTAGGAACCCAAACTGTCTCTTCAGTAACATTTCTAATCATTTGCTAGAACATTCTTTGACAATCAGACTTTTCTGCCTGTGCTGTTGAATGGTCCTCAAAATAGAACAGAAACATCAGATTGAGTCTATCTTGTGGTAAATGTGTAACATTACTATAATGCGACATCAGCCAGTGCCATTGTCAATCAAACTCACCACACTGAATCCTTGGTAAGTTTGGAATTCACGTTTCCATCTTCTTCCAGAAAGATGTCCATTTGCAAATTGGCATCATTATCATGGGCAGAGAAATAATTGGTAACAATTCTTGCTGGTATTCCAAGGCATCGTAAAACTACAGGAAAGGACAGACCACAGCTAAACACATCACCGGCATTTAATAAACACAGAGTGAAAAAAACCCTTCTTGTAGGGGACTTTCTTCCTGACCCAACATGGAAAACCCTTTGGACATGTTATTCTCAAATGTTCCATGCTGGAAAAGGGTGGTCATTCAACCCCATGGGGGCGGTAGAGAGAAATCTTGCTGTGTGATCCTTCAGAATTGCAGCTGGTGTCAAGTGAAGCCAACTAGAGTAGAATCCCAATAGGGTTCTAATTGTTTCGTTTCTAAGCGTTTGATCATCAACGTAGTATTATTTTAGTCCCATGAATGGGACTATGTTCCTGAAAATACAATTTTAAAAACCCACTAATAGGAAGTTAGGAATTTACAGAGTAGGTCCTTGGTGGAATTTGCTGTCTTGGCCAGAATTAGCTCCTGTGACATGCATTGGTGGGTGACACCACAGATTCATTTTAATTCATTTTAATAGATAACAAATTATCTGAATACCTTTCTTGCCATATGTACCGATTGATTAAACTTAATCCAAATGCCCTCCCTGCCTCCCAGGACAACAGTCATCAGGGCTCATTGAAAATAATTCAGCTGACAATTTTAAGATTAATGACTTGGCTTGCCTTTTTATTTTCTCCTTCAGAATAGTTTAGCATTTTTAACCAAAGACTACCCACCTCCTTCAACAGAACAACCTTGGAAGTCCAAACTGGAGTCTGGTAGAGATTCAAGGGTCCCCCTCCTTAAAGGACTTGATCTTAATGCCCCAAACAACAGTGGCAGCTGCCACGGGCCTCCCGTTCCCATCTTCCTTTCTTGATTTTCAGCCCTGTTCACCCAGGGTCTTACCAATAAAACGACTGCCACTCTCATTCTGTTTCTGGCTGAACACTAATTCACATTATCCCAGACACGACTTGGTCAAGACTCTGCCTTACTCATAATTTCAAGAAAGTGAGGCTTGACTTTAGGGCACCTGTTCCTCCTTCCCCCAATTTCCATCTTCAGGTTTACTCTCGTTGTGACTTCCCCACTGTGTGTTTCTGCCTTTTCTTGATTTACCGCCAAAGCCTGTTTTCAGGCATAGATTGGATAACCTTTTTATGCCAAAGACACGAACGGATGTAAGGTGTTCACTATTTTATCTTGTTGTGAGCCGGAAGGAATTACACTGGGATAGTGAAATTGTAGGCATCGGGAGAACTTGGGTCCTTTCTGTCTTTCTAAAATCATTTCACAAGAGTGGTTGCCTCTGTTGGGCATCTTTTACCTTGTCTTGGTTTGGGAGCCTCGAGGCAGGGGATGACCTCCAACTTTTAACCTACCATGAAGTTCCGGCTTCTATCTGGAACTTCAGAGACCAGCGCTTCCAGGGGACTATACTTTTGATTTTCATTGCTCCCAAGAAATATGTATTCCTTCTTCCCTGGGTTATATTTAAATGGCTAAGAAAATAATCTTATCCTGTTTGATACTATGGGAAAACAAAACAAAACAAAACTCATGACTTTTTTTTTTTTAAATTTAGATCACCAAGTCTTAGACTGTTGAGACTTTGAGCTAAAACAAATAGGTTTTGTAATGTTTTTTAAATGACCTCCCTCCAGCCTTCAACCCCTCCCTTTGTTTTTGATTTAAAAAATGTTAACTAGGTAAACATTCTTTATTAATGAGCAGGCAGAAAGGACACCCCAACTTGAGCTTAATGTTTCTCCAAGGCTGTAGAAATGGCTTGTGAATGAAAATCATTACCAATGATGAAGACATACTGAAATAAATGTATTTTTAAAAATATTCACTGAATTAATTGTAATATCGTCTAGGTCTAGAGAGGCAAATGCCACTTTGAAAAATGATGCATGACACTGAAGAGAATAATTCTGTTCTCATATGCTTTCCTCTACAGATTGGATGTTGGGTGGATTAAAAACCAGAGGGGAAACTGGAGAGGGAGAGATTGTTCATTATGTTCTGATCTCTAATTGCTCAGGGGCATTGAGACATGTGGAAAAATGAATATGAGACCACCTGCTATAATACCTTCCATAACTGGGATAAAAATTAAGTGGATATATTTATAAAATTCTCAATAATAAATAAATACGCATATTTATACAACTTCTCAATGATAAATAAGCAATATATATCTTTTGTTATTTATTATTTTAGTTTTAACTGTTTTAGTTTTTTTAAAATGTGGTGGCTGAAAAGAAAATGGCTTTTTTCTCTATATTTTTACTGTAACCCTCTATTTCTTTGGGTGTTAAGTGATGGATTACACAGGAAATAGTCTATCATTCTTTCTATAAAGATTCTGCAGTCAAAGAGAAACTATGAGCATATTTGGCCCACTACAATTTAATTATGCATTGACTACATCCCAGAATGCCTCACCCATAAATTCTATAGTGTCAACAGGGGCTGTTATGTCTCTTTGTTAGGTTATAGATAAAATGTCTTAAAGTGAAGTTTCCTTTATATTAAAAAGAAATTACTCAGTTGGATACTTACATGTGTTAAAGACACCAGCAAAAACCCAGCATTGGCCATACCGGACTGGATTCTCAGAGCTCCGGTATTCCAATAGAATGTCAACGCTTCCAGTCCAGGCCGATGGGGGGACGCCATAGGCATAGATATTGTCCCAGGATCCAACGAGGACACCTTCGTCATCTTTGGCATTCACCTAAATGAGTCCGTGAGAAGTGAGAAGGAAGAAAGTTCATTTAGGTTTGTCTACTCCAGGCTATGCATGGTGCGAGCTATGGCTGCCATTGCCTTCTATATGTTGTGCCCAGTGAAAAGAGTTCCACTTCTGTTCAGTTTACCATTACATTGTTAGAAAAAAAAGATGCAAAAACTAAATATGCAAGAGGAGACCAAATAACCAAGACTGCCTGTTAAATAGCATATTATAGCAAGGCAAAGTTGAACGGCAGATAGGAGGAGTGTGACACCTACCGGATTGGAAGAAGACATACATAGGACACTTGGTTTGGGCTACGTTAGTGCTCAAGAATGATGTGGGGAAGAGAGGAAGAAGACCTACAAAAGATAAAATCTCAAGTAGGGATCTTGTCTTGGTGGAAAGATAACTCAAAACTCACAAATGAGAATTTAGTGGTCTAATGGATTTTGACTTTCATTTTGAGTGGTAGACTCTACCGACTTGAAAAAGTTAACAGATGTTGTCATTTTGAGTGGTAGACTCTAATGAATTGAAAAAGTTAACAGATGTTGTCTTGGAATCATTAAGAGTTAAGAAAATAGATTCCCATGGGATGCTTACAGAGGTTTTTTGTTTTTGTTTCTTTTTTCTTTTCTTTTCTTTCTCTGTCTCTCTCTCTCTCTCTCTCTCTCTCTCTCTCTCTCTTTCTCTCTTTCTAAGATAAGGTCTCGATCTGTCACACAGGCTGGAATGCAGTGGCACGATCATGGTTCACTGTAGCCTCGAACTCTTAGGCTCAAGTGATCCTCCCACTTCAGCCTCCCGAGTAGCTAGGACTACAGGTGTATGCTCGGCTAATTAAATTTTTTTTTTTTTTGTAGAGCCAGGGTCTCCCTATGTTGCCCAGGCTAGTCTTGAACTCCTGGGCTCAAGTGATTCTCCTGCCTCAGCCTTCCAAAGAGTTAGAATTACAGGCATAAGTCACCATGCCTGGCCCAGAGTTTCTTTTTTCCTTTGTAAAATTCACTTAAGTATTCTTTCTGATGATTGTTTAAACAGATTAAAGTTTTAGAGTTTTCTTAGAAGGTATTTCTATTTCCATAAAGAACCTGGGATGTTATGGTTTAAATATGGAAGAGACTTTAGCAGAGAAAGGCAATCTTGAATATCTGGATAAAACTTGCCACACCTTCAGACTACATTCATCTTGTAGCAGCAGACCTAAAGTGCAGGAGCAAAGACCTTTTGTGTTTAGATAGTAAAACAAAGGCCAAGAGGTAACGGTTTCAAGGCATCTTGCCAGTTTTTTTCTGGGCACTGCTGAATCTACCTCTCTTGGTGTAACGTTGATCATGTTTAATTACAGTCAGAAGAGTTTAGGTAGGGAGTCCAGGAGCTTTTCCAAAAACTGGTGCCATTTCAACCATGTTTACATTGACATTACAATGGTGTGGAGCCTTGCTACTTGAGGCATTCATGGATCAGCAATGTTGGCATTCCCTGGGAGCTTGTTAGGAATTCAGAATCTCAGGCCCCTCCCAGAACTCTTGAATAAGAATTTGCCTTTTAACGAGATCACTGGGTGATTTGTGTGCACATTCGTTTAGAAGCACAGGTCTGAGTTATAATGCAAAGACATTAGTAAGCAATGTGAAACATATGATTGAAGCATGTGTGTTTTGATTATGAAAATCACAGAAGAGACATTAAAACATGGTGAGCTTTTATGTGTTTGTTGCCTCACCAACTAACAACTCAGCCTCATCACCTGCCTAGACCCCTCTTTTTGACTTGCTGTGTCTAGTTGTAGAGAAGTCTGTCTTCCCCACTGGTTTATCAATTCATTGGGAACAAAGAAAAAAAATCTCCGTCTTTCTGAGTTTTACCAAGTGTTAGCAAAGACTGGATGCTCTGTAGTTGTTCAATAATCACTTATATAGTCAACAAGCATATAGAAAATGTACATTTGAGTAAGAATAAGACCTTATGCCTGGAGAGAGATGGTCAAGAAACCAATCAAGTGGATGTAAAGATTACTGGTATTAAGACAGAAAAATGTAGAGGTAGAGTGGGAACTTGAGGAAGGGAGTTATCAGTTAGATTGGAGGGTGGTGGTGGTGATGCTGGGGGGCCTAATAGAGGGAGATGACATGCAAACTGGCCAGAAAAGGCCATCTACATAGTGGAAACAGTTTTAATAAATGTGTAGTGTCATGAAACAATATGGCAGGCTCTGGGATCTGCTAGGAGCTCTGCATGGGTATTATGTAAGTAGGCAATACCGAATGAAATAAAAAATACTAGAAGAAAACATGCAAGATGTGCAAGCATCTTTTACTGTGAATGACAAAGCCTTCACTGAAATTTGAGATTTACTCTAGCACTAAGTGGCATTTCCCAAGGAGGGTCCCTTCTGGGGAGTGTTGTCTAGAAGATCACTATTCAATTTGGTTTAGACATGCTATTTTCCCCCTTTAACTCTGTGTCCAGTCAGGTTAAAGTGAAGAAGAACTTTATCAACCACACAGTTAATTTGTTCAATGTAGGAAAAAATGAACTCTTTGGGGGTCTCTAAAAGACCTTGCTCAGCTAATTGCAAACTCATGCCTTTGATATAAATTTTGACTTTAGCTTATAGAGTCATGAAATGACTGGAGTGCAGCAGGCTTTAGCCAAACATTCTGGCTATATTAAAGATCAGTACTTCTCCTTGCAGTTGGATTGATTATTTAAAAATCTGTATCCATTATCGTGAAGATTGAAGAATGCCTTGGTAGGCTATGATGTGGTTTGGTCTTTGTGGGTAGGTAGGTTTAGCTTTGAACTCACATTATCATTCCCTTATCACTGAGACATAAAATAGGCTCTATGAATTTCAGAGGTAAAGGCTCCTAAACTGTGGTCCTGATAACTGATTTTCAAACAGATAGCCATTAATTACAAGGGCTATTTATAGCATAGGGCTGAACTCAATCAGCTAAGGGGAAGAGTAAGGAAAAAAAAGCTCTGTCCTCTACAGACCTTTTAATTGTTAATGCTGAGCTGTTCCCCTGTTGCTAGATAAATCACAACTCTCATTTATTAGCATTTGGGCAGATTAGCTACTGTTTTCTAATTAGAACATTGATTTCTAGGGAGCTCAGGCCATGAAAGAGGTAAGTTTTTAGTGACAGATGTAAAGGGTTAAAATAATATCTCCCCTCATAATCAACAAGATATGTTTGGAGGACATGTTTGTCATTTTTCATGCCACAGTTGGCTGTTTTAACACCCTCTCATGATCTCAGGGTTTGACCAGTGGCAGAATAAAGTGTCTTGGTCTTGGGTCACTGGTGGTCAAGTAGACAATACAAGTCCAGGACTACGTACAGGAGGCATTATTCAATTTCATTAAGGCTACACTAAATTGCCCTCCCATAATACCTATAAAATTGGAAAAAAATTTCAAAAACCCCTAAAAGTCATTATCAGCATAATGCAATAAACTTCAAAACATGGTCCCAACAAAACATGAGGACTATGGAGTAAAGCAGAGAGGCAACATGGCTCAGCTCCTAACCTGAACCATCTTACCAGCTAGTCAACAAAAACCTGAGATTTCTAATTTATATTTCAAAATCTAGAAAGTAATAAATATAATCAAAATGCTGATCTTTTTGGCCAGGCATGTAATCCCAGCACTTTGAGAGGATGAGGCAGATGGATTGCTTGAGGTCAGGAGTTCAAGACCAGCCTGGCCAACATGGTGAAACCCCATCTCTACTAAAAATACAAACACTAGCTGGGCATAGTGGCACATGCCTGTAGTCCCCACTACTCTGGAGGCTGAGGCAGGAGAATCGCTTGAACCAGGGAGGCAGAGGTTGCAGTGAGCTGATTGTACCACTGCACTCCAGCCTGGGCAACAGAGTGAGATCCTGTCTCAAAAAAAAAAAAAAAAAAAAAAAGCTGATCTTTTTATTGTTCTGAACAGAATGGTGGAAACATCTGCTGTGGAGAAACGAGTGAAAAAGTATCTGCACCTTAAAAGAGGTAGAGATTCTGGAACACAATTGGGAAATAATACAAGCTGAGCATATCCCCCAGTGGAACTGAGATATGCCTCCAGTTGTGGGGGTGGGTTCTGGAGTGACAGATGTAGGAGAATCTTAAGGGAAAGAGCAGACCCTAAGCATGCTACCAAAGATTGTTCATCTTCTAATACTGTATTCCTCACTCCAATCTCTTGCAGAGTACTGAAGAGTAGATAGAATGTGGTACATTGGCCTCAAATTGTAGTTCAGAAGTGAGATCAAACTAACCTTAGATTGAGAAGAATTTCATTTATTACAGCAAATAGAACGTCTAGAGACAAGAATGATGCAAGTTTGAGCATAAATATAGGGAAAAGAAACTGCATGCAGAGGAAGAGACAGAAAGAGAGAGAGGGAGATATCATGAAAAAATATACTTAGAAGAAAACAAAATTAAGGAGCATAAGTCATTTATTTTCTCACAACCTTTTAGGAGATCACAGACCAAAGGCAACAAATTGAGGACCAAATCATACCATTACAGAGCTAATAATAAATTATAAACTGCAAGAAACAGAATACATATTATTAAAAATAAAAATTAATGACATAGAAGAAAACTTGAGATATCAAAGAAAATACTAATAAAAAACCAAAGTGATGAATTATTTAGAGAGATTCTAATAGTTCCATAGTTATGGAAAACAAAGATGATACAACATAAGGATGATTAGTGTCCTTAAAATAGAGAACCCAAGGATTTGGATCATCATGGTGGATGGGAGGCAGGACTAGATTGCAGCTCTGGACAGAGCAGCATGTGGAGGCTCGTGCTGTAAATTTTAGATCCAGGTCGACTGCAAGAACAAACCATCAATCCTGAGAGGACCACAGACTCTCTGAAGGAAGCAGACTGCTTCTGCAGGACCCGAGAGACCCCCCCAAATACTGTGAGTGTCCCAACTACGGAAGTGGGAAAGGGAGACCCTCCTCTCCCGAACACAAACCTCCACTGGAGAAGCTGAAGGTCTGTTTGTGGGAGAAGTTTCGGACTTCACCTGGTGCTGGGTCAACTTGGAGAGCTGAGGGAAATACAGGGGTAGAGGAAGCAGCAGAAAGGCCCTGGGAGCTTGCTAGTTCCCCTAGCAGGCCATCCCTGCCTGGCACCACAGAGATCCATCAGAAAGGTGGACAGAGGAGCAGAGGATAAAACTCCACATGGAGAAGGAAATCTCTAGCTGAACTTTGTAGCAATTTGAATGGGGTGAGAAGCCTCCTGGCCAGAACTTGGGCGAGGGTGCAAATCTGGTGTGCAGACTCCATAGGTGTGGAAGAACCAAGCCCTTTTCTTTTGCAGCTGGGAGGTGGGTAGACCGGGTCAGGTTTTCAAGGCCATCTTGCCCTCTGCCTGGAAATGGACTTAGGGCTGTTGAGGGGGGCACGGTGGGAGTGAGACTGGCCCTTTGGTTTGCATGGCAGCTGGGTGACTCCTGTGACTGCCAGCTTCCCCCCACTTCCCTGACAACCTGCATGACTCAGCAGAGGCAGCCATAATCCTCTTAGGTACACAGCTCCAGTGACCTAGAAATCTCACCCCCGTCCCCCACAGCAGCTGCAGCAAGACCTGCCCAAGGAGAGTCTGACCTCAGACACGCCTAGCCCAGCCCCCAGTTGATGGTCCTTTCCTACCTACCCTGCTAGTGGAAGACAAAGGGCATATAATCTTGGGAGTTCTGGGGCCCTGCCCACCACTGGTTCCTCCCCATACTACCACAGCTAATGCTCTCTGGAAAGCACCACCTCCTGGCAGGGGGCCAACCAGCACAAAAATAGAGCATTAAACACCAAAGCTAAGAACGCTAACAGTGTCCATTGTACCCCCTGCCACCTCCACTGGAACAGGCGCTGGTATCCATGGCTGAGAGACCCAGAGATGGCTCACATCACAGGATTCTGTGCAGACAATGCCCAGTGTCACTCCAGAGCTCGGTAGACTTGCTGGGTGGGTAGACCCAGAAGAGAGACAATCAATCACTGCAATTTGGCTCACAGGAAGCCACATCCATAGGAAAAGGGGGAGAGTACTACATCAAGGGAACATCTCATGGGACAAAAGAATCTGAACAACAGCCTTCAGCCCTAGACCTTCCCTCTGACAGAGCCTGCCCAAATGAGGAGGAACCACAGAACAAACCCTGGTAATATGACAAAATGAGGCTCTTCAACACCCCCCAAAAATCACACTAGTTCACCAGCAATGGATCCAAACAAAGAAGAAATCCCTGATTTACCTGAAAAAGAATTCAGGAGGTTAGTTATTAAGCCAAACAGGGAGGGACCAGAGAAAAGTGAAGCCCAATGCAAGGAAATCCAAAAAATGATACAAGAAGTGAAGGGAGAAATAGTCAAGGAAATAGATAGCTTAAAGAAAAAACAAGCAAAAATTCAGGAAACTTTGCACACACTTTTACGAATGCGAAATGCTCTGGAAAGTCTCAGCAATAGAATTGAACATGTAGAAGAAAAAAATTCAGAGCTCAAAGACAAGTTCTTTGAATTAACCCAGTCCAAAAAGACAAAGGAAAAGGAATAAGAAAATATGAGCAAAGCCACCAAGAAGTCTGGGATTATGTTAAATGACCAAACCTAAGAATAATCGGTGTTCCTGAGGAAGAAGAGAATTCTGAAAGCTTGGAAAATGTATTTGGGGTAATAATTGAGGAATACTTCCCCGGCCTTGCTAGAGACCTAGACATCCAAATACAAGAAGCACAAACAACAGCCAGGAAATTCATGCAAAAAGATCTTTGCCTAGGCACATTGTCATTAGGTTATCCAAAGTTAAGACAAAGGAAAGAATCTTAAGAGCTGTGAGACAGAAGCATCAGGTAACCTATAAAAGAAAACCTATTAGATGAACAGCAAATTTCTCAGCAGAAACCCTACAATCTAGTAGGGATTGGAACCCTATCTTCAGCCTCTTCAAACAAAACAATTATCAGCCAAGAATTTTGTATCCAGCGAAACTAAGCATCATATATGAAAGAAAGATACAGCCTTTTTCAGACAAACAAATGCTGAGATAATTCACCATTACCAAGCCACCACTACAAGAACTGCTAAAAGGAGCTCTAAATCTTGAAGCAAATCCTGGAAACACATCAAAACAGAACTTCTTTAAAGCATAAAGCACACAGGACCTATAAAACAAAAATGCAAGTTAGAAAGCAAAAACAAAAAAACAAAAAAACCAAAAAACCAAAGTACACAGGCAACAAAGAGCATGATGAATGCAATGGTACCTCACATTTCAACACTAACATTGAATGTAAATGGCCTAAATGCTATATTTAAAAGATACAGAACTGAAGAATGGATAAGAACTCACCAATCAACTGTCAGCTGCCTTCAGGAAACTCACCTAACACATAAGGACTCACATAAACTTAGAGTAAAGGGGTGGAAAAAGGTGTTTCATGCAAATGGACACCAAAAGCGAGCAGGGGTAGCTATTCTTATATCAGACAAAACAAACTTTAAAGCAACAGCAGTTAAAAGAGACAAAGAGGGACATTATATAATGGTAAAAGGCCTTGTCCAACAGGAAAATATCACAATCCTAAACAAATGTGCACTGAACACTCAAGTTCCCAAATTTATAAAACAATAACAAATAGACCTAAGAAATGAGATAGACAGTAAGACAATAGTAGTGGGAGACTTCAGTACTCCACTGACAGCACTAGACAGGTCATCAAGACAGAAAGTCAACAAAGAAACGATAGATTTAAACTATACCTTGGAACAAATGGACTTAGCAGATATATACAGAACACTTTATCCAACAACCACAGAACACACATTGTAATCAACAGTGCATAAAACTTTCTCCAAGATAGACCATACAATAAGCCATAAAATGTGCTTCAATAAATGTAAGAAAATTGGAATTATATCAAGCCATCTCTCAGACCACAGTGAAATAAAACTGGAAAGCAATTCTAAAAGAAACCTTCAAAACCATGCAAATACATGGAAATTAAGTAACCTGCTCCTGAATGAGCATTGGGTCAAAAACAAAATCAAGATGAAAATTAAAAAATTCTTTGAACTGAATGACAATAATGACACAACTTATCAAAGCCTCTGGGATACAGCAAAGGCAGTGCTAGGAGGAAAGTTCATAGACCTAAAGGCCTACATAAAAAAGACCAAAGGAGCGCAAACTGACATTCTAAGGTTACACCTCAAGGAACTGGAGAAACAAGAACAAACAAAACCCTAACCCAGCAGAAGAAAAGAAATAACCAAGATCAGAGCAGAACTAAACAAAATTGAAACAAACAAAAATACAAGAGATAAATGAAACAAAAAGCTGGTTATTTAAAAAGATAAATAAAATTGATAGATCATTAGCAAAATTAACCAAAAAGAGAGAAAATCCAAATAACCTCACTAAGAAATGAAACAGGAGATATTACAACTGACACCACTGAAATACAAAAGATCATTCAAGGCTACTATGAACACCTTAATGCACATAAACTATAAAATCTAGAAAAGGCAGATAAATTCCTGGAAGAATACAACCCTCCTAGCTTAAGTCAGGAAGAATTAGATATCCTGAACAGACCAATAACAAGCAGTGAGATTGAAATGGTAATTAAAAACTTATCAACAAAAAAATGTCCAGGAACAGACGGATTCACAGGAGAATTCTACCAGACATTCAAGGAAGAATTGGTACCAATCCTTTTGACACTATTCCACAAGATAGAGAAAGAAGGAACCCTCCCAAATTCATTCTATGAAGCCAGCATCACCCTAATACAAAAACCAGGAAAGGATATAACCAAAAAAGAAAACTACAGACCAATATCTTTGATGAACACAGATGCTAAAATCTTTCACAAAATACTAGCTAACTGAATCCAACAACATATCAAAAAGATAATCCACCATGATCAAGTGGGTTTCATAACAGGAATGTGGACATGGTTTAACATACACAAGTCAATAAATGTGATACACCACATAAACAGAATTAAAAACAAAAATCACATGATCATCTCAATAGATTCAGAAAAAGCATTCAACAAAATCCAACATTGCTTTATCGTTAAAACTCTCAGCAAAATCAGCATACAAGGGACATACCTTAATGTAATAAAAGCCATCTCTGACAAACCCACAGCCAACATAATACTGAATGAGGAAATGTTGAAAGCCATTTCCTCTGAGAACTGGAATAAGACAAGGAGTCCCACTGTCACCACTCCTCTTCAACATAGTACTGGAAGTCCTAGCCAGAGCAATAAGATAAGAGAAAGAAATAAAGGACATCCAAATAGGTAAAGAGGAAGTCAAACTGTCACTGTTTGCTGACGATATGATTGTTTACCTTGAAAACCCCAAGGACTCCTCCAGAAAGCTCCTAGGACTGATAAAAGAATTCAGCAAAGTTTCTAGATACAAGATTAATGTACACAAATCATTAGCTCTTCTCTACATCAACAGTGACCAAGTGGAGCATCAAATCAAGCATTCAGCCCCCTTTTACACACATTGTCAAACATGAAGTACTTCAGGGAATATGGTACCTATCATAACCAAACTATTAATACTTGAAAGTGATATCAAAATAATTAGGGGCTGAGTCAAACAAAGAACCCAGGAACAGAGACTCTGTGATAACAGATTCAGGGGTGAGAAAACTCTATATAAGTTAAGCATCTTTGGGATTTACAGGTACAGATGAATTTTAAAACTTAATAATATAAAAACAATAATCATCCTAAGAAAAAAGATAGGAGAAAGAGGAGAGGAACAGTGAAAATGGTAATGTTTTAGTGTGTTGGTCTCTCAGTTAATTGATACCATCTAACATTAAAGTACAATTTAAAAGTACATAATTACTTTATTCTTTTAATGGTTTTTATAATTTTTAATAACCTTAGGGAGACCTGTTAAGAAATGATATCTCTTGTAGTGAAGAAATATTTATTTGAAGTTTAATAATTTCTTCTGTTGCAATTTAATTTCTTTCCTATTAAAGTAAAATTTAATAAAACATAAAATTAAATAGAATTTGGGTACAATTATATGTAATACTTTTAAATTAAGTAGCATGATACCATTTGGTGTAAATACAAACAGATCAATGTAACACAATAGAGAACACAGAAATAGACTCACACAAATACAGTTAACTAATTTGTGATAAAGTTGCAAAGGAAATTTTATGGATAAAGGATAATCATTTCAAAAAATGGGGTGGCATCAATTGGATACTCCTATGCAAAAATATGAGCTTTGATTCATACCTTGCACCATATGTAAAAATTAACTCAAAATGAACCTTAGACCTAAATATAAAACCTAGAGTTATAAAACTTCTAAAAGGAAGCAAAGGAGAAAATTGTGTGATCTTAGGTTAGGCAGTTTCCTTAGATAAAATATGAAAAGCATGATCCATAAAAAAATTTGTAAATCAGACTGCATAAAAATCAAGAACTTTTGCTCTTCGAAAGGCCCTGTGAAGAGAATGAAAAAATAAAACTAGAGTGGAAGAAGATATTCGTAAATCCTTTATCTGATTAAAAAAAAAAAAAACTTGTATCCAGAATATGTAAAGAACCCTTGAAACTCAATAGTAAGAAAACAAACACAACCTTAAAACAAGAGAAAAATATTGGAACAGATATTCCATCAAAGAAAATACGCGGGTGGCCAATCACAGCAAAAGATGCTCAGTATCATCAGCCATTAAGGAAATGCAAATCAAAACCACAGCAAGGTAACATTGGACATCTATTTAAAAGTCTAAGATTAAAAAGACTGATCATATGAAGTGTCTGGGAGGATATGGAACACTTGAGACTCTCATATGCTGCTGGTGGGAATGTAAAATGTCCATCCAATTCAGGAAACAGTTTGGTAGTTTCTTAAAAATTAAACCTATGTTTAGCTTATGACCCAGCCACCTCACTCCTAGGTATTTACCTAAGAGAAATAAAAGCTTATGTCTATACAAAGACTTTTACTAAAGTCTTCCAAGCTAAAGTTTCTGGCCTTATTTGTAAGAGGCAAAAACGGAAAATGGCCTAAATGTCCATCCACAAGTAAATACATGGGCAAATAGTGATTCATCCATACAATGAAACACTACTACTCAGCAATAAAGAGGAATGAACTACTGAAACAAAAAATAGCATGGATGAAGCTCAGAATACAGTAAGGAAGCATAAAAGAAGCCTCACAAGGAGTACATACTGCATGATTATATTTGTGTAAAAGTCTAGAAAACACAAATCAATGTATAATGACAGAAGGCTGAGCAGTGATGGGGGATGGTACACAAAGCAGGGAGTGGTTTAAGGAAGAAATTACAATAAGGAAACTTCTGGGGGCAATGGATATATTCATTATTTTGATTTTAGTGTTCGTTTCATGGGTACATATACATGTCAACATTATCCAATTGTACATTAAGTATGCACATTTTATTGTCAACTATATCTCAATAAAGCTGTGAAAATCAGTGAAGACTTTTAAATTAAACCAGCATCTATAGTATAATATTATCTATGATTTAAAAATTATTTCTCCTGTATAATTCAAAGAATAGAAATAGCCTTAAAACATGACCCGTACTGGACTTCTGTTTAATTTTGGTCATTGGAATATGAGCAGATTCTAACTTGATACTGAAAAATAAAGAAATGTGACATTTCTTGATTCTTCAATTTCCTGTAGCGCAGACCTTTACATTTTGTATAGTTACTATTTCTTTCTGCTTTTTAAAAAAATATGCAAGGGTACTTTTCTCCTCTGTGTGCATTTTATATGGCTATGATGAAATGACTTTTCTCTGTTATAAACCTATCATATTCCATTAAATTTCATTGTTAAAAGTTATGTCCTCATAAAGGCTAGGATTTCCATAACTCTTTTAGAAAATAGTCTTATACCTAATTTTGTCCACAATAGTTTCTCAAAGACCATTGGAAATGAATTTTGATGTTGAGTAACACGAACTAACATCAAAGGCCTAGTGTTAAATTTGGCAAGGAGAAGAATTATTTCCTGTAGAAAATCATTTCCAGGTTTTGTGAACCACAAATCCCCAGCTACAGTGTGGTGGTGACCAGACTTAATCACAGGTGGAAGTGGTGTGGTGGATGTCAAATTGTGCTTCATGACATGCTAGGGTTTTGCAAAAGAAACTCAGTAGTTATGGTGTTGTGGGGTGGGGCAGGTGAGAACTGAATGTTGATAGTCAAGGCTGCAGTCACCACCTTTCTTTAATAATAGCTGCTCTGCTTTTTCTCTTTTATGTATTCGGATTCAATTGCTATTTGAAAAAATTGTTCTAAAAAATAAAATTTAAAAGGTCACAGTTCTGGGAATGTAGAGATCTGTTTTTGTGCCTGCTCCACCATTTGCCAAGTTATGTTGTAAGGATAGGAAGGGAGACGAGCTGAAGGTCAAGTACTCAGGTTATTCCATGGGCAGGCATCCCAGAAAATGCACAAGAAAAAAGAAATAGGGTAGCAGCAATTCTATTTCTTCCCTTGCCTGGCTCCTCATCCTTGATTTTCTTCTGGGCTTTTATGGCACTTAACAACAGCCAGGGTCACATACTTGGTCGAAAGGAAAGGAAAATCATCTACCATGTCTTTGGTTTTTCATAGTGGTTTGCTTAATAACAAGCTGTTTTCTGCCTTGTTGTTGCTGGAAATGTTATTCTCGCTCCCTGGAATGTCCATCCACACTCAAACCTCTTCTTTACCTGGTGCCCTATTGATCCTTTAAAACTCAGCTGGTTTCACTCTGGGAATCTTTACTTATCACCTTGATTTGGATGTCCTTACTCTTTGATCACATAGTACTCTTTGCATAGTACTATCCATTTATCACATTGTATTGTGTCATTGGTTAGACTGTCCTTGTTCTTTTACCAGACTTTATGTTCACAGAAGGAAGGAAGGCACTATGCTGTTTTGACTTTATATTCCCAGGGCTAGCACAGAGTGGGAACTCAATAAGTTCTGTTGAATGAATGGATGTGCTATCACTGGAAGATGGCTATAGGCTACATTTTAATACTTCTTTAATAGATCAAGACAATGGGACAGTTAGAATGCCAATAGGCACTTCATTAAAGCTGTAAAGTTGTTTCCAAAATTTACATAGCAATACAAAGGATCTAGAATAATTAAACATAATATTGAAAAAGAAGAACAAAAATGAATGACTACCTGATTTGAAGGTTTACTAGAGGAAAGCAGTAAAAAAGGCAGCATGGTATTGTCATAAGGACATACATATAAACTAATGAAACAGAAAAGGGAGTCTAGAAATAGATCCATACTCATGTAGACATTTGATTTCCGACAAAGTCACCAAAGCAATTCAATGAAGAAAATGACAGTCTTTTCAACAAAGAAACTCTTTGCAACGAATGAAAGCCTTTCCAACAGTCTTTTCAACAAATGCTGGTGGAACAAATGGATAAATTTGGAAAAAATAAGATTTGATCCCTACCTCACACAACACCAAAAGGTAACTCAAGATGGATCATAGATCACAATGTAAAAGTTCAAATTATAAAGCTTCAAAAATAAAACATAGGAGAAATAGTGGCAAACATGGGCAAATAGTGATTCATGTGAAAGTCTTCATGTGGAAAGAACATTTACTGGGGATGACTATTAAAGAACAATGAAGAAATTTGATTTTATAAAATTTAAAAACTTTTGTTACTTAAAATATGGCATTTATAAAATATAACTACAAGCCATAGTTTGGGGAAAATATGTTCTACACGTATCTGACAAATGAGAGGTATATACACAGAGCAACTATAACTTAATAATAAAAGTACAAATGACCCAATAAGAAAATCAGTAGACTTGAAAACATGCTGCATATACATATATATATATATATATATATATAGCCAATAAATGTATTAAAAGATGCTCAACATCATTAGCCATCAGGGAAATGAAAATTAAAACTACAATGAAATGCCACTATATACCCATTTGATTGGGTAAAATTAAAAAGGTTCAAGACATCAAGAATAGGTGAAGCTGTGGAGAAACTGGAACTCTCATATGTTGCTGGCAGGAGTGTAAAACCGTAGAGCTGCTTTGGAAAACTAGCCAATTCTTATAAAGTTAAATATATACATACTTTCTGATCTAGGCATGCTCTCTTTAGCTATTTACTCCAGATATATGAAAACACATACACAAAAACACTTGTACAAGAATGTTTATAGTAACTGTATTCATAATAGCTTCAAATTGGAAACATCTTAAACATGCATCAATAGGTGAATGGACAGACAAATTGTGATATACAATGCAATCAAATACTTCTTAGTAATGGTAAGGAAAGCATTGAAAACACATGCAACAGTTGATGGAGTAAGAGAAGCCAGCCCTATTTCTACTGTCTGAATCCATTTATGTAAAGTTTAAGAATAGACAAATGTAACCCATTGCAAGAAATCAGAATAGTAGCTACCTAATGAGGTAGGGATTGACTGGAAGAAGCATGAGGGAAACTTCCGAGCTTGTGGAAATGTCTATATTTTGATTGGGGTGGTGATTACCCCAATCAAAAGTCATTGAATTGTGCATTTAATATCCATGATTTTTTACTGTATGTAAATTTTACTTCAATTAAAAAAAACCCTGTAACTAACTGTAATGAATAGTATGAAGCATATAACTACCGATATATGAATGTCCTTTGGTATATATATGACCCAAGCTCTGATAGGGGTGGGTAATTAGACTCATTTTTCATGATAACTATGACCACAGGAAATTATTAACCTTGTCTCTCTTAGTTACTGAGGATGCTCATTTGGCCAAAACATATTTTACTAATTGACAATAATGAGAGAAATAAGCAAATGTGGACTGAGAGAGAGAAACTGAGATTTCAAGGTCTCCAAGTGTGGCCTGCTGTTTTCATTGCCATACCACTGCTGCATGGTGTAGAGCTGGTACAGAACAGGCCTCCAAAAATATCTGAATTAAAGGAATGGACGTATGAGAGAGGGAAGAATGCAGAGCAGGAGGAGGAAAAAGGGAAGGATGTCACAGGAGGAGAGAGGGGAAAGAAAGAGGGTATGAAGGGAACCCAAGGTGCATGAAGCTGTGCATATCCTAAAGGGCTGAGCTGGCTTTGCTTTGCTCCTTTGCTATCCATCTATCCTGGGGATGCTGGCCCCAGGAGACGAGAACAGCACCAACCGCTCAGCTTGGAGGGAGTGCTGTAAAGCATCCCTGTGCTTCAGAAATAGCCTGTGTGATTACAGAATAGCTGCAGCATTGAAACCTCATTCCAGGAAGCAATTCAGGGAAAGCAGACATTTAGATTGCCCATGATTATCACATTCGAGAGATGCCTTGTAATAAATGTCTGTTTTTCTCCAAAAATATGGGGTGAAGAGGCATAAGAAATGTAAGCTTAATAATTGAGAAACCAAGCTGTTTGACCACAAATGGAAACTTCATTACACTGCTGGCTTTTACCATAAGAGAAAAAAGATAATGTCTGAGCAGTTCATCGTCCCCCCACTGCCCCCACCTGAAAGAGAAGGATTGAATCAGACAGGGCATGTAAAAGGCATTATATCTGTATCCAAGGAGCTCATGTGACCTGGAGAGAGGACAGACAGAGGACAAATCCAGGGGAAATAGAACATTGTGTGTGAATTAGTGGGGCCAGGCAACCCATGACCCACCCCCAGTGCTACCAGCAACCTTGGATAAAGTTACTTAACTTCCTGATGCCTCAGTCTCTCCACCTGCACTTTGGTTATTTATGGAATGGATTTATGCAATTTCTCAAAATTGGCTATGAAGATACTTTCTGTTAGATAAATTCTATTTTCCCACTGGCTTCCAATATATTTGTCAATTTTTAAAAAATCTTCAACGAACAGAAATGAAAATCCCTGGTGAATAATGTGACCTTATGGTATTGTTTACTTTCAATACATTAGAGAATTGCTTTGAGTCTGTACCTGTCATTCATCATTGAATTCCCTGGGTCATTTCAGAATCATAGAAACGACTTTCATTCTTAGAAATACCTTGACTTTAACTTTAATGGTTTTCTAAAAAATCTTTTTAAGAGTTGGTAATTTAGTACTTTACTCTGTTGGACTACAGTAACGCTCTTCATTAATATAAATCAGTGGATTCTCCCAAAGTTGTCACCCTGAGAGCTCCTATTAATTGATATACATTACAATTGGAAAGGTTGCAAGGAACACCGGAGGCTTCTGCCTTTTTCTGCTGTTCCAAACTGAGAAATTTCATTCCTGATATGAATCATAGAAAGAGACAATAACACTTTTAAATAAAAGCTGATAGGGTTGGAGACCCAGAAGCTCTGGATGGAGACTCGAGTCCATGATGGAACCTACATCTGGCAGTGGTCACCACCTGGGGAATTTTGACCTCTAGGCATCTGCGGGTTAGTAACGCAGGTATGCTGTTGTCGCTTTTAGAAAAGACCAGATGGAAGTTGTATCTTTACCCCCACAAAGTGACACCGAATCATATTCAGTGTGGTCATACTCATTATCTGGTAGAGATGATTACCACCACCACCACCACCATCATTAGAAGTTCCCATTGGCAGTTATATAAATCTGACACAAGAATGGGGTAACAGGTATTATTACATAATCATGATTTGTTTTGATAGAGGAACTTTTTCAAAAATTAAAATCCATATGGGTAAATGTGAAAAAGTTCCTTGGTGATTTAGAAATGCCAAGGACAATGCCCATTGAGCACCTGGGTCCTCAGATGTATCTACGACCGTTCACTCCAAAAAAAGAGGTTTAAGCTGCTTTATAAACCAAAGGATGGGTTAGATATTGCTTTGTAATTAAAATTTTTCTTAATAAAACTGTTACGAAAGTACATTGTGACTGGTCTGTATGATCAAGGAATAAACTTTAGAAATAAATACAAACTTTATATATTTATTTCTGTCTTTACAGTTCATTTGGGATGACTCAGGTGTGAAATTTCTAATCAAAGTGAACTTTTAAATGTAATCTGAATATTTATAATTAAGGTTTGTTGCATGAAGAGGTTTGCTCAACGTGAAGCTTCCTATAAGATGAGCAAGTAAACAATTGAAAGAAAATGAACAAAACATGGTTTTATAGTAAACCCCTTGAGGAGTTGCTTGGCAAGATATAAAAGTAGTTATGTCATTGCTCTCTTTTTCATGCATGGAAAGAAAAAAAATCTTTCTAAATACTGGGACAAAAAGAAGGGGAGGAAAAGATGGACAAAGGGAAAATAACTTTATTTTCTGTTTATCTGTAGGATCACAGATGCATGAGGATCGGATGCACTAAAGTCCATTTCATCTCAAAGGTCTACAGTCATTCATCTTGTACTGCGTCCTAGAAAAATCCAGGACCTACTCCGAATTGTGGTCAGTTTGATTTACTAGCTGAAGTTCAAGATTTTTTTACAATGCTAAAGAGTACATCGAACATCGATTGGTTAAAAAAGTTTAGTCATGAGTTAGTTCCCAAAAGGCATAGTCAGAGCAAAGTATTAATGGGGATTAATGATGGCATTGTGGTTCGATATTAGCAAAAGGCCAGGGTTAAAAATAAATGCGTACATCTCAAGGGAAGCTGGAAAGTCCAGGATGGCAGCAGTACAAACACTGAAATTTAAAAATATGTAACTATATTGACGTTTTTTTCTCTCCTCCTACCTTCCTAATTTTCTCATTAATATTACCTTTTTTCTTACTACAACTGAATCAGAATACCATGGATCAAGTAACTGTAAATGTTGAGATCCTATGGAATAAACTTCAGTTGTGTCAACCTTAGTTTTCTGAATTGCAAAACAAACAAGCCCCCAGAAGAGCAAATAACCCCCTACTACATTTTTCTTCAGTGCTTATGGTGACTAGCTGTTTGTATATAATTTCCACCATGGAGAAAGGGTTTCTTCAAATAATAGCATGGTTAGTTATTACTGTGGGACCTCAGACATTCTTCTATCTTTTGATCCAATGTTTAGTCCTGGGAAACCTTTGAGCTACATTTGAGAGATTTGCTTTCCCATACAACCCTATGCTTATTTCCATCAGAGAATTTGCCATGCTGAGCTAAAATTTTCTATGTACTAGTCTGTGTTCTCTGTTAGACTGTAAGCTCTGTGAAGGCAGAAACTTAATTTTGTTCACAATTGTACTCCAGTGTTCAGACTGGTAGATTGCCATAAACATTTGTCGAACAAATGAGTAAATACTGAGTGTTTTACCACCATCACCACCACCACCACCACCATAAATCACCACCACCACCACATTACCACCATCACCACCACTACCACCATCACTACCACCACCATCACTCCTACCATCACCACCACCATCACCGTCACCATCTCCACCACCACTACCATCACCATCATCATCGCTATCACCACCATAATCACCCTACCAACACCACCATTATTATCACAATCACTATCACCACCACCGTCACCACCACCATCATCACTACCTCTATCACCACCGCCACCAAACACCACCACCATTATCATATCATATTTGGTACCTGATCGTCTTTGGAAGCTCATTCTCCAGGGCCCCAGTGCCTATGGCTATTTAGAATCCTCTGATTGATACCTTTCTTCACTTATTCCCCATTTTCAATAATTTGCCTCATCTGGGCTCCATTCCCTTGGGGCTCTGTTCTTTTCTAGGAGATGGCAACTCAATCTGACATAATTATTGTGTTATTGGCAATAATGTGTTGATAGTGGCCCTCTAAGGTAATATGATCTGAGAGTAAGGACCATATCTGGTTTCGGCTCAGCCACTTATTTGCTGTGTGACTTTGAGTGAGGGACACCATTTCCAAGGGCTTCTGCTTCCTCACCCAGAAGATTCTTGGAGAGTCCTCCCCATTGCACACGCTGGTTCAGCATGTGTTTCAACACAGATCCTCCACTGGTAATGCCTTGACCCACTGGAGCAAATATGGATGGAGGTGGTACCTGTAGGTGTGTCACAGTGAATAATGAGCCTTTATCTGCAGTAGCGGCAGCCTTTGCAGAAGCAGCTGCATCTCCTTGGGGGAAATTCTCTGCCCATAGTTGCTGCCAGATCCTATCAGTCGGGAGGCAGGAACAGGCATAGACAGGTAACCACGCCGCAGTAATGCCAGGTGAATGCACAGCCTTCCCTTTTCCCCAGAACCATGCTGCCCTTGTCACAATATGTCACGGCCCACCTTCTTTGATAGTCTGACTCAGGGCTCAGAGTCCATGTCTGGCTTATTCACAGAAACTTGGGGCTAGCAATAGAATGCTTTATTAATGCCATGTGAGGGAAGTAAGTGTTCGGATGGCACAAAGTTAAGCATTCTCCTTAGCTTCCTCTGGCAATTTTCCTGGTGGGAACTGTCACATCAGAAATGCATTGGAAAGAAAGCAGCAATCAAGCAATGCAATTTAAAGGGAGAAGTATAACTGTGGGCAAGTTTCTTCATTTTTTCTAATTGCTTCTCTTTTTTTTCTTTTCTCTCTTAAATCAATCTGCAGTATAGCTTGGTAAAATGCACCACTCAGTATTTAAAGGAGCCTAAGCAAAAGTTAGCTTATGTAAGGTTATAACATCTCAGGCCTAATCTCTAGATGATGAGAATACAGGATTTTGGACTTGCTTTCTCCTGGGAAACTCCAATAGCCCCAGGCTGTCCAGATTGTCATAACTTTTCCTACTTTTACATCAAAGTGAAATAACAGCAACTCAATATAAGAACAAGGGAAGTTACTGAATGTATAAAGGAAAAAATAGAAGAAGGGAGAGCACTATTTTGAAGAATAAAAGAATATTCTTGCTGCCAATGTGGTTTGAGTACAGAGACAAAATTTCACTTTAAAGACAAAGATGCGAGGCCAGCAGAGGTGAGTTATTTACCCTGGGTCACATAGTAAGTTAATAGCACAACCAGAATCAAGGTCCAATCCCTCGACACGAGCTGAGTTGCTTCCCATATGATGCTGCCTTCACTTTCTTTTCAGTCAAGGATGAAAACCAGCAGGTTTTGAGTGAGTTAGGAAGACAGATTCGCTATGCAGGTGAGAAGAGAGTGTTACTTACATTCCATAGGTGGAGAAACTGAGTCACAGAGGGGTTTAGTGCTGTGGTCCTCACTAAGGGTGATTTTTACCCCCAGTAGACATTTGGTAATATGTGGAATCAGTTTGAGTTGTCACAACTGGTAAGGGAACAGTTATGACAACTTGCCTCCCCCAGGTAGAAGACAGGGATGTCGTTAAACATTCTACACAGGACAACCTTCTACAACAAACAATTACCCAAGGTCACATACAATAAATATAAATATACTGAACAATAAGTATTTTTATCTGGGGATTGTGCACTTAAAATCCTTTTGAGATGGAGTTTTACTCTTGAGTGCAATGGTGTGATCACAGCTCACCACAACCTCTGCCTCCTGGGTTCGAGCAATTCTCCTGCCTCAGCCTTCTGAGTAACTGGAATTACAGGCATGCACCACCATGCCTGGCTAATTTTTTGTATTTTCAGTAGAGATAGGGTTTCTCCATGTTGGTCAGGCTGGTCTTGAACTCCTGACCTCAGGTGATCTGCCCGCCTCGGCCTCCCAAAGTGCTGGGATTACAGGCGTGAGCCACCGTTCCTGGCCCAAATTCAGATTCTTATTATCATTGAAAGTTTGCACAATTTGGGTTATCGGTGCTTTTTTCAACATGCACCCACCTGTTTCCTGAAAACTCCTTGCCAACCTTCAGTGCTAGACTTGTCCTTGACCACAGTAAGCAAATTTGTCTTTGGGGCCCCAGTCGTGTGCTCTGCATCTTGTCCCCACCCAGCTCCACTCTCTCCAGATACCCAGCAAAGACCGGTCTGCTCATCCTCACTGTTTCCCAGCAGCAAGTGCCCTCAGGAAAGTTCTGCCTTCCTTCACTCTCACCTGGGGGTGAACTGAGGTCTATGTGCTATTTCTTCTGGAGAGTCCACATGCCACCTATACCGCTGCTCTGGCATTTGCAACCTGCGAATGGGATTTCTGGCCTCTATGACCAGGCTGGGAGGTATTTGAGAGGAATTCAGAACAACTCTGCACCAGCCTCTGTTTTACCTGTGAAGCCTGGGCCCAGCCCCTGAGAAAACACACACAGCTCTGTCGCCCTGCAACAGGGTTCTGGCTAAGAGTCCACAACTTCAGAACATTTTCTTGTGGGCTCTCCAGGCACATCTTTTCATACTAATAAAGTCAAATCATTCATTGAGAAATTTAAAGATTTTTTTTGTCTTTGTTCTTTGTTTAACTGCATTCAGAAATTTCATGATAGATTTCCAGGATTTGTGAACGGGAGAGTATCTGCCTGAATGACCAAAGAACACTTGATTTTTCCTCTGTGTCATTTTTTAAATTGATTTTTGGAGGCTCAGTATTTTAGCTTTTAAAATTATTAAAACGGAACAGATTTTGGAAAGATTCACAGAGGTATTCTAAGGTTTAAAGGAGCTAATAGAGGTGAAAGTGTTTTTGAAAACCATTGAACATTTTGTATATATAAACAAGGGTGTGATGGAAATAGAAATATTGCTCAAAATGTCTCAGGTCAGGACCTCTACCCCTTAACACCCAAATTCTCCCCCTCCAAAAATAAAACCAAACCGTTTTCCAAATGGATTTTCTCTGTCTAGTTTTAAATCTTTTAATTGGGATATAAATTTTCAAACTTAGAACTTCATAGGCTTTATATGATTAATAAAATCTCAGGGCAATTTGCATTAGGAGTGTGTGTGCTTATTCAATAATTAACAGCTTCCGCTTAGCCAGCTGCCACGACAGACACATTAGGTTAACTGCTTCCTGTCTGCTTCTCTTTTGCACTGGCTTCTGTTAGGCAGTGATTTCTGACTTCTGGGTGCGTAAAAGTACACACAGTGTGTGAGTAAGCTTGTGCTGATGAGTGTGCCATTTTAGAATGCTTAAGAAGGAATTAATTTAAATTTAACCACTGCTAGCTGTTGCTTCCTTTCTTACTGCAAAATTGTTATGGTAACTTCAAAGAAGAAAAAGAGAAATCTTGTGGGCGAAACAGTAAAAATAGTGATCAGATGCAGGTCTAATATACGTTTGTTATAAACGGTCATGACACTTTGGTAAACATTTCCCAAATTCAACATTCCCCCAAATCTTTGGAATTCATTGGCTTCCCCTTATGGAATGTAAATGCATAGGAAACAAAACTGCCTTTACATGTTGGTTTCTACTTTTACTTTTTATGCTCTGCTGTTTCTTAAATTCACATGTAGCTTAGTTATTAATAAAAGAAAAGCCACCATTCTTAAAAGCTAACCAGAAATTATATTTCATATCATTCAGTCTAATATTTTTATATTAACAATATTGATTTCATTTAGCTCAAAAGAATATACAAACCAAACTCAAACATAACATTCTTTCAAAAAGAGGATTTCTTAGAAAACTTAAGGAAATTGGTAATATAAGTATTTCTTTTTTTCAGTCTTTGATTGTTTGAAATACCACCCAGTTTAACATTTCTTCAGAAATAATCTACTCTTCAGCCAGATTGGGTCTACTCCTCTGTACCAACATCTGGCTCTCCATGTTGGGTACATTGATATAATCCAGGACTGCATGGGTCCTGGACATCCCATTTAATCCACGTCCTATGCCTGGCCCACCCTTCCCACTCATGGGAGTTCTATCTCCTTTCTCAGAAAGTTGTTCCACTGCAAGATCTCTGCATTCTCAAAGTTGTTTTAGGATATCCTGCAGAGAGCGGCATGAAAGGTAGAAAATGTCTAGATTTGAAGTCAGCAGACCGGAGTTCTAGCTGCGGCTTTGTCACTGAAAGCTGTCCTTACCCTGTGTCCTAACTTGTAAAAGTGCATGAGTAATGGCTGCCCTACTTACCACACAGGATCCTGCAAAGAATCAATACCCACTTCGTAAGTGAGAAAGCCCTACAGTGACACATCCTTGTGACAGGAGTTAGGATGAGATGTAGCCATTCATTTCTTCACTCTTACTATCAGTGTGAAAATTGAGAAAAGCTGTGCCTTGCACATCTTCTGTGCACCTTGATGTTTGGTTGATCAACTGTTTGATTATAGTCATTGACATTTTTGTCATGATCACTCCTCAGTCTCTAGGCAAGGGGTTCTTAAGAATAACTGGTCTACAGTATCATTATATCTATCATTGTTTTCTGAAGCCAAAGAAACATACAGTATTGAGACGATAATTTTGTTTTATAGCACATGATAAGCTCAGAAAATTCCAGGAGCTATAACTGGGTGTCAGAAGCTAGAATCTTACAAATGAAAGTTTATTAAGTGTAAGTCATCATTTCAGCAGCTCTTAATGAACTGGCATATATACTGAGGCAAATGACAGGTGTAATAGATTTTAGGTATCAGTAATTGCTGCTTACCATTGCAGACCCCACACGGCTGACTTTGATGGGATTCCCTCTTCCAGAGAGGTCCATTTGTGCTCTGTCCATCACATACAGGCAAGTGTCCAGGATGCCATCTTCAAACTATTTGGAGAAAGAAAAACAAAGAGAAACTAGTGTTCACTCTGCAAGCAAAATATTCTGATGAAAAATAACATGAAACCACAACCTAATGTTTAGAAATGTGTGTTTCCTGTATAGTGATCTCCCATAATCTTTAGTATGAAATATTAAAGTAGAAGGAATGAGACATCTTCTTTTGTTTTTCATTAAAGTGAATAAGAATATAAAAGCAAGCCAGAAACATAAACAGAAATACTAGAGAGTTGATATACTCAGGGATCATAAGCTGACTTGAAGTTCTTCAGAAAATGATTCAATTTAGAAGATCTTTTCAACATATTGGCTCCTGTACCCAAGAAGAAGGAATGAATCATTTACCAAAGTCAGGCCAGAGTCTTAGGACCTCGAAAGTAATGTGAATCCTCGTGCATTTTGAAAATAAAGAGCTCTCAGGTGTATCACAGGAAGGTGCTTCACACTACTTAGTTTGCACCCAAAATAGTAGGAGACCTCATATAGTGACTGTCCCTCTAAGGTTTCCCCTCTTCTGAGACAAGGTGGACCCCAGGATCAAGGAGAGGGCAGAAGGCTGCAGAAAGTAGATTACACTTTCAAGGGAGGAGTCTGGTACCAGTTCAGTCTCCTTAGAAAGAACTGCTAGCCACAGGCAATACCAGAATTTTCTTAAAAAGGAATAAAGATCAAATAGCAAGACAGGAAGATTTTACCTATACTGTACCTCACTGTAGTAAGAGATTTTCCTGAATAGAGAAACCTTGTGTGCTATCCACCCAAGTGCTTGTGACAGAAACCACAATCATAATGGCTAATTACCACACAATTCTTTATTCAGTCCAGTTAGAATACCCACTCTGGGTGTATCCCAAACTGACAGGATGGATGCAGTAATGGGTAATTGCACTAGTTCTTCAGGTATGCAAATAGCTCAGTATTTTGGTTCTTATTAAGCAGCTTCTCTCAGCTGTATTTGCTGGGCAGGATAGCAACTAACTGGAGAGTTAAGGAAATAGTCATAGAACGGATTGATTCCCTGCATCACTGTAAACACGCTTGGCTGTTTATTCTGGCCAAAGGATACACAGCAATAGCCTCTTTGAGTGGCAGAAGATACAATCAAGTGACTGTGCTCCAGGGTGCCTACCCAAAGGCAAGCTGGCAAAGAGTGCCCTGACTGGGCTTGGGACACTTTTCCAGACCTCCTTGCTGCCCACCTTGATGACTTTTCCCCTTGTTAGCTATCTATAGATTGTCATATTTGGGCCATAAATAGAATCACCAGGCTAAAGGCTAGAAATTGGGGACCCAAGACAAGGGCATCAGGCAGTAGGCAGTATAGTCAAAGGTTGCATGTCACTGAGGCCCTCCTCATGGCTTGAAACCAGGGAGTCAGGCAGGAATCCAAGAACAGGGGGTGCCAACGTAGCTTGTAGCTTGGCAGGACATTAGAAATGCAGGCGGGGAAGCCTGAGCACTGGGCATGTAATTCTCCGGAGTCAGGGAAGCTGTTCACAAAGCCAGGTAGGCATGATAACACGGATACTGGAGCAGTGGGTGAGGAACACAGGGAGATCCCATATGGAAGTCAAAGCAAGGCATCCGGAGCCAAGAAAGTACCCTGTGACCACCAGATTCCGTGAAAACTCCCTGCTGGATGCCCAGCACAATGATGCACAGTTCCAGCCATCCCAGCCAAAACTCCTGAGAAATGACATTCGCCCCCTCTTGTGTCGCTAATTAAAAATCATTTTGAAATCACAGGACATGCATTTATTTATGGAAAACTGGTAAAATATCATTCGTTTGCTCCATTGATAAAGATACCAAACTGAAATAGTTTGAATGACTGAACATCTTAAAGAAATGCCATTTGCTACTTTGTGTCTAGACAATCAACTTGCAGCTGATAAAATCTTTCTATGTAAAAGCTCAGTGGCCCTTCCTTTGATGAAATGATAACTCTCTTTTCTAATTAGCAGTACCCTAAGCTAACACTTAAAAAAAAAAAAAAAAAAGAAGCTATTTCTTTGAATTGGGCACAACCCTTGCAGTATTCTTTGCATCACTTTCAAAATACCTTTCTTTATAAGCCAGGTTGAACTAATGAGATTTCACTGTTCTAAGTGGCGAAAGCATTTCTCAATAGAATGCCACATTATTCATGGAATCTCTCATTTCTGTAACACTGTAATACCCAGAGATATGTGGTTTCAGCTGATAAATTATGCAGTTGTCTTTATGAGTCCCTACTCCTATGCTCTCTGCCTTGGAGTCTCAGATCCTAAAAAGCATGAAATTGTGCTTGTCTAATATCGATATATGGGATCCTGCAGGGATACATGTGACAAAAAATATGAAGTAAAAATGTCCTTGACAATAACAAATTTTAAGTGGCTCACCTGACCATAGCTCCAGCTTCTGGTCTTGATGTCATTGACCTCTCCATAAAAAATTACCCCGATGTCATTCAGGACATACTCTTCTCTTTCTTTCTCATTGTCCAGATACACAGCATCATCTGCATCAGGGTTTAAACATAGTGACTATTACCAAACCAGACTGTTTCCAAACACTTGCAAGTTTATGCAAGTTTATTTTGTTTCTAAACTACATTTAATCAGCCAAATTTTTTAAAAATGCCCTTTGTTTCACCAAGCATAGCTCATTTCCCAATATTTTTAGTAATGGTGAACATAATCAGCACCAAATTCAGTCTGTAAATGATGACATTTGTTAGCAAAATGCTGACGAACTCTGGCTCTTTAAGTTCCAAGCAGCAGAATTAAATTGATATATCTCATTAAACATTTTATGATTCTGGTGCATCAGTAGTTTCAGAATTCTATGATGCTGATGTATGTCTCTAACACAAATTAAAATATAATTTCCAACCTTTTCACATTAATAGAAAACTAGATGAATTGAAAATGATTTTTAAAACAAATCTGGGACACGTGAGTAGGCAACAGCCTAATTTGTCATGTCATGTCTGTTTTGTGGCCCATCCCTGGCAGGAGGGAAGCAGTAGGTCATCTCCTTTCAATGAAAGATACTTGTGGATGTGCAAGTATGTGTGTGTGTCCAACCAGCTTCCCTGGCCAGTGTCTTTCATTGCAAGGACTTTTCTTCCCTGTGGCTAGAATTTCAGGAGGGTCATCCTCCCCGTCCATCATCAGTCTGGTACTTATTCCCAGGCCTGGTGGGAGAGCAGCAAAGCATCTTTAACACAGACAGGACCCTACAAGTGTAAATCGCACTCAGGAAAATGTGTGTGTTTGGGACAGGCATCTAAGCGTTTTTACATGAATTCTACCTCAAGGTAATGAAATAATTGATTATAATAAATGCAAAAGGAATGGTAGAATTAGAATGTCACGATCTTGCAATCCCTAATGAAGTAACGAATTGAGGCAGAAATAATTCGTTAAGAAGAGAACTTTGTAACGGGTGGATGAGCCTGATAAAACGTGAACCAGATACTATTGACAAACCTAAATATATGTATCTTCTGCCAGGATGAATGTCCTAGGAAGCAATGGCGTGACTTATGAAATATTTTTGCCCCTTCCTCCAAAAAAAAAAAATGCCACTTGGAGCTGAATCTGACAGTCTCTAGATGTAACCAGCTGCTTAACAGAAAATGCCACAGTGGTTAAAAAAAATCCCACAGTGGTTAGAGAAAAATATTTCATGACACCAGGGGATGGAATCAGCAAAATTCAGAATATGGAAAGTTCTACATAAAAAATGACTCAGTTTCAGCCATAAGTTTGTGGCATGAAGAAACAGATGAAGAGGATTACTCTAGAGGAAAAGATTTAAGTGACATTCCAACCAAATTTAATCTACAGACCTTAATCCAAATAAACTAACTAAAAAGATAATTTTTAGACATTGGGAAAATTAGATTAAAGATGGTTCATTAGATAATACCAAGGAGCTCTTGTTGATTTGTATTAGCTGCAATAATTAAACACACATAAACACATACATACACACATATGTACATATGTATCTGTATACTGTATATATGTCTATTTTTAAAAAGCTACATGCTAAAATATGTACAGGTAAAATAATATGATTACAAGAATTTACTTGAAAATGCTAAGGCAAAAAATAAGGGAAAAGGGGATAGATAAAGCAAATGTGGCAAAATCTTGATAACCATTAACTCTGAGAGTCATATAAGTAGATACTCATTGTGCTATTCTTTCTGCTTTTGAGTTTGTCTGAAAGTATTTATAAGAAAAATTAACTTTGTCAAAAGACATAAAACTGAAATACAAAATGAACACATACAAAATGTTTCCAATTGGATGTGAACATTCAGTAATGTAAAGATATAAATTCTACCCAAATTAGTCTATATGACCAATGTGAACCCAACCAAACTTCTACTCAGAAGTTTTGGAACTTTGCATGCTCATTCAAAAGCTTATCTGGAAAAAACAATGTGAAAGAAAACAGCCAGGCAGGGCGTGGTGGCTCATGCCTGTAATCCCAGCACTTTGGGAGGCTGAGGCAGGTGGATCACTTGAGGTCAGAAGTTTGAGACCAGCCTGGCCAATACAGTGGAACCCCATCTCTACTAAAAATAAAAATATAAGCCAGGCATGGTGGTGTGTGCCTGTAATCCTAGCTACTCGGGAGGCTGAGGCAGGAGAATCGCTTGAGCCCAGGAGGCCGAGATAGCACTACTGCACTCCAGGCTGGGCAACAGAGCTAGAATCTGTCCGGAAAAAAAAAAAAAAAAAAAAAAAAAGAGAGAGAGAGAAAATAGCCAAAAACTAATATGTTGAAAAAGAAGAAAAATTGAAGGACTTGCCCAAAGGTAAATTAAACTTTGGACCCCAATTTATAGTTTCCTGCATCTATGCCCTTTGCCATGTAACTAGCAGTTCTTCCTCTAAATGTGGAATATCCTCTCTTAACTTTAGGCTTATTTTGGCTAATGGGGTGTTAGCAGAAGCAATGTTAGCAGAAGCAAGTAGGGGTCTAAAATATGACTGCGCAGCTGAGCATGTGATCATACAAATCTGCTGTTACCCTGAGGAAGATATGACCCAGCAAGCCCACTGGTCAAAGAAGGATGAGAGGCACCAGAGCAGAGGGTCTCCGGATCTCTCAGGGAGAGACGGATCCTCTCCAGCTGTTCCCACCGGAAGCAGAGCTGGCTAGTCAAGCCCAGTCTGGATGAGCCCAATCCCAGCCAAGCCCCAGATCCATGAGTAAGTGCTTATTGTTGTATGCCACTAAGATTTTCTGGTTCTGTTTTATGTAGCATTAGCTAACTGAAACAAAGCTACACTTAAAACTGACATTAGCACAGTAATGGACAAATATATGGAAGGAGCTAGATGTGTATTAAATCTTAGTAAATAATAAAGATGGCCCTTAAAATCAATAGGTAAAAATAGATCTGATCGATACGTGGTGTTTTGACAGCTGGTTATCCATGTAAGAAAAAAAGTGTCAGTAAGATCTCTTTATCGTACTATATACAAACTGTATCCATAGATTTAAGAGGCACATGTGTGTCTCTCCCTGACGATCTTTATTTCACCTGACATGTTCCAGATATAAGCAGGTAGAGAAACATAACATTCAATAAATATATGAAAAAATGCTCAACTCCACTAACAATCAGAGACATAAAAACCAAATTAACCATGAAATACCAATGAAATACCATAATTCTCCTACCATATCGGCAAATATTAAAACAAATGATTAACCACCAGTGCCAATGAGGGTATGAAGAGATGGATACTCTCATCTACTATGGCTGTAGTGTAAAATACTGCAGCCTTTTAGAAGGGTAATTAGGCAATATCTATGCAAATTTAAAATGTGAATTCACTTTGCCCAATGCTATTTCTAGATGTCTATTCTACAGTGACATTTGTACAAAATGTATGTGCAACCTTCAAAATGGCATAACGTGCTATAGTAAAAATGGGAAACAATCCAAATAGTTGTAAACAAAGCACCAAAACAATATGATATGACCATACCAAGCAGCCATTAAAAAGAAGATGCAGGTACTGATATAGAAAACGCTCCAAGATATACTGAGTGAGAAAATGAGGTACAGAGCAACAGGTTGACACAATCTCTTTTGTGGTTTAAAAAAGCCTAAATTCTCTAGGTATATATATGCAATCAATACATAAAATGATAGCAAAGTATCTGTAATGATATACACAGTTAAAGTTGGTTTTCCCTGGGGATTCTCTAGGATTGGAAGATTGGTGAAAAGGAAAGTTTACTTTTAGCCATGTAAATGTACATGTGTGTTTATTTGAAAGAACAATATATTCAATTAATTGCCAATTAAAAATGAAAAGCACTGAAAATACTTTAAATGGATGACATTACAACAAAATGTTAATTGTTAGTGTCTCTAATTTGTAGATCTTTGAGCTCTTTTTATGCTTTTATTATTTTTTATTTCTATAATGAGACTTTTCCATCAGATAAAGTTATTTTCTAAAATGTGTTTCCATTTAAGTGAAGCTACCCATTTAAAAAGAGATTAACAAGTCCAACTTTTCTGCATTAGTTTTTCTTTAAGAGCAGTATAGGGTTGTGCTCTTTTTTATTATCAGAGTCCCTAAACACAACCTTTTTCTCCTTCTTTAAGTCTCCCTGAACCCTTTCCTTTCCAGCACAGATTGAATTAAACCTTGTTCCCTTAGTGCCCTATGGAGGCTGGGGTAACATTTATCCCACTGTATGGACATTGCCGTTTAATGATTATATTTATTGAATAAGTATGTGTTTAAGTATTTACTTCTTAATTTTTTTTAAGTAGTAGCATGTAAATAAGCATTGTTATACTGCTTATTTATGGCCAGGAACTTTCTAAGTGCTTTATAACAAGACACATGAACTCATCAACACTCATAACATCCTTGTGAGGAAAGTAGCCCCATTTCACTGATGAGGAAACTGAGGCAGAGAGAAACATAACTTTTCCAAGGTCATGCAGCTAGTGAGTTGTGAAGCTAGGATTTGAATAAGCTGCCTTCTAAGTAGTCCATGGCTCTTGGGTCCAAAGGATCGGATGACTGTCCCCAGCCCCCAACACTGTGCCTTGGAACACGGTAGGAAATCAATCAATGTCTACTGAAAGAATGAGAGATGGGGAAGATGTCTGGAGCTTAGAGAGTAAGGAAGAAGTCCAAGAAAATGAAGGATTTACCTTTGGGCTTTGCGTTAGTATTGATGGGAAGTGATAAATTTAAGTGGCAAAGCATGATAGAGAGGGGTTCTAGAGCTCCAGACTAGGCCACCCTTTCCCTTCCAACACTTGAATTAAATCTCACCTCAAACAGGCAGACATTATCATGAATCCACAGTATGGCAAGGAAGTCAAATGGGAAGGCTCGATTTTAATTTTAAATTTATTTATGATTTTAAAAAGAAGATTGAGGGTGGAAAGCAGTGCTTTATTTCCCGTTTTTATTCAGATCTGTCACTTTAAAATATAGTTGTCCAAAGCAAGGTTAAAAAAAAATTGTATCACGATGGAAACTCCAAAAAAACTCCCTATGTTTGGAAGGCTAACAAAAATAGAAAAATGTAATCATTTGCCCTTGGAGATTTTTGCTGTTGGCTTTTTGATAGTGTTTTTGTTTGTTTTTAAATTTTTGGTTAGCTTCAGAGGGGTGGGGTTTCACTAAGTTTCAGGGGAAGCTAGTTCTTCACTTAGTAAAATGGAAGGCTCGACTAATAGGAAAAACAAACTAACAAACAACTCACTATTCTAGAAACCCAACAATTTGGACTGGTAGAAGGTAGACGTGTATGAGGCTTGTGTGGAATGTGGGAGCTGGAAACCATACTTAACTGAGGACTGAGGGGAGAAATAAGGTCTAGACAGCTCCCAGAGTAGGAGCGGCTGCACCTTGGACCAACTGACAACTCTTTGATCGTAGGTGACCTCTGGCAGACAACCACCATTACGATAAAACTCTGAGAAAAACAGATTACACATGGCACCATTGGTGAGTGTGACACAGCACCTCCATCCACTGCCCAGAGCAACTCTGTCACCAGAACAGACCTTCAAAATGCCTCGTAAATAACCACCCTTGCAGGCTGACTAACAATTTACAAGAGGCATGTAGTGAAGAATAATGACCTCATTTATTTTACTGTTCCTCTGGTGGGAATAGAAGGGTAGTTAAAAAAGAAAAGAGTGGGCCAAGAAAATTTGGGGTGGATTTCAGTCGCCCTCTGACATTCCCACTGTCCTCCCGACCCAGAGAAGGTAAGGATTTATAACAAACATGTAAAAACAAATGCTGAGCCTACTGATTTTATTAGTATCTGTATAACCTCTTTGTGAGAAGGAAGATCATTCATCATTGCATGGGCTGATACATTCCTTCTGCTTATTTACATGCTATTTCAAAGTCAGAGCAAGTTCCATTTCCTTGGTCATTAGGCTCAAGTCTGGCAAAGGGAGCCCAGGAATTAAACAAAACTATGGTGCTAGAACAGCTAACCTACATGGTCTCTTTCAACAGTTTAAACCAGAGTTTGGTGTTGTTTCTAATCCTTTAGAAGGAATAATGGTTTGGCCCTTCCAAAAGGCAAAATGAGTCACCATTTAGGGAAGGAAGGAATTTAGAGCGAGGGGATTAGGAATCACTTACACTTGCTTCCCCCTTTATATAAAAGCTGAGCACCACTAAAAAGAGGAAAGATTCATGCTGGGAGTGTGTAATCACTCTTAGAGGGAGTGGCTTGATCTGCAGAGCAAATGTGACTCCGGACTGGTATCACCATGATATGTTTTTCCATCACAAAGTACATCAAAAGGGGTGGCAGATTCTAACAGGCTGTGTGTGCTGTGGCATACCAGGAATAACTTCCTGTCGGTGGCAATTGTGAGCATATTAAGGAATGGCATTTTTAGAGTCTGAGCTTTTTATTCTGGAAGGATCCAAACGCACTGCCTTCCTAAAATGGTTTCATATAGCCACTCCAGAGACGTTGCTTGCCTATCTAGTAACACTGGAATGGAATCAATCTATGAAGCACAAGCAAATGGTTCCTCAACAGTCAGTTGAGTTTGCTTCTTTCCTTTTAGCCCCTTCAGTATAAAGTAGAGTAGCTCGCCAGGACTGGTATCCTCGAAATAACAATGACTAACACCCCTTCTCTTGGAGACCCTTGAGCCTAGACCAGAATTTGCACCCTCAGGCTACTGCCATTCATCCATCAATTCACAGATATTGATAGTATATCTTCCACAGTGCTCACGACAGCACAATCATCTGTGCGTGCATAGTACAACATAGTTTACATTCCTTACAAACATGTTGCATTACAGCTCACACCAGCTTGAGAAGGTTACTGGATTTGTGCTAATTTGCCTGTTTTGCTGGTTAAGGGCTTTTTAGTGTACTGAGATATCTTCAGAAGATAGACTATTATTTATGAAGCAATTCTACAAAGAAAATGTCAGAGCTTCTTTACTTAGCACATATCCTCTAAGGGAGCCTGTGCCCTTGTTGGTATGCTTTAATTTTTTTTCCCAGAGAAAGCTTTCATTTGATCTTGTAAATATCAACCTGAATTTATTTATTTATTTATGTATTTATTTATTATGGCAGAAATTTCCATGTTGATTAGGTCATTACAGAATCTTCTCGGCTGGCCATCTACTGGTTTTTTTTTTCTTTTGCTACACAATGCCAGATACTGATGGCTTTTGTTTTAAAAATATAAGTGCTTACCTTGACAGAGTCAGGATGCTCCAGGGTTAGCCTCAGTTTGTTTCTTAATTTTCTATAGGACTTTGAGAAATGCACGTAATATCACAGAACCTGCTTTCTCTCTTGAAATCTGAGTCTAATAATCGTCTCCTTGCCTCTCAGAATGGTGATTATCAGTTCAGTTCAGCAAACATTTACTGAACATTGACTCAATTCCAGGCACCACGAAAGGCTGAATGAGATAAGGATTACGCCTTCCAAACACACAATCTAGGGAGATACTGACTATGAGCACACTTTGAAGCATATAAGAGACTCTACAAGGAAGGAATTGTAAACCACATGAATTGGTGGGTGAATGTGTCTCTGCATTAGACACTTCCAACCATGCTCTTTCTAGAAACACCTTGTAAAGACCTTTGCACCTCAATCCTGGGGTCACCTACATGCCATTGAAAAGAAGGTTTACTGTGAGCTCTCTGGGATCCTTTCTGATTACAGGGCCACACTAAATGATCCTCGCTTGGCATAAAAAGCATAATAAGTCTCTAATGACTCAGATACTAGGAAGAATGATGCATACTATTTTAGTTAAGAGGAATATTGAGTAAATAAAGGTTAAAATTTTTCCATAAGCTTTATTAAAACTTCATAAAAATTCAGTTAACCAACTATTTGATTACTATCCTATGCAAATACTGTTCTGGGTGCTAGGCAAGGTGCAAAGCTAAGCCACTGGCCAGTCTCTCCTCGTTCCCCAAATAGGTCGGAGTCCCCAGTTTTGTGTTCTTCTTGTGCACTGACTTATTTTAGTACTTTTTACAATTGTAATCAGTTTTTTATTAGGAGCTCATTTGTAAAATCCTTGCTAGAAGCTATACGAAGATTGTGTCTGCCTTTTTCACTGCCATAGTCCCAGTACCTAATTCAGTATTGATTTGAATTTTTCTGAATGAATACATAATATTGTTGTACTGTGCACAGGTCATTGTGTTGTCATGGGCATGGGATGCGACATACTATCAATATTTGTGGATTGATGGATGAATGGCTCTAGCCTGAGGGCGTAAATTCTGGTCTGGGCTCAAGAGTCTCCAAGAGAAGGAATGTGGGTCATTGTTACTCTGAGGACACCAGTCTTGGTTACTTACTCCATTCTGTATGAAAGGGGCTAAAAAGACCGTATATAAATACAAAGCAAATAGGCTAAGGATGAATTTAATAATAAAATACAAGCAGGTCATATTTATTTATTTGCTGTTAAAAGCATCCAAGATATTGGGAACATATTGATTTCTTCATATTAAATTAAATTGATTTATTTGTTTAAAGAAAAGTGAAAAAACACATTGAATAAAAAGGAAATATTAGATGCTAATTTGGTGTCAGATGCTAAGAGATAGAGAAATCCACACACACATCACCCACAGACACACTCCTCCCAGCACACCGGATATGTTTTTGACTTTTCTCAAGATGGTAAGGTCTGAGATTACATTTACTAGTTATCTGTAATAACAGGGTGCGGCGAACCTAAAGAGTATTTACTTGGGATTATTAAATCAACACAGCAAACATTTATTAAACCTCAAGTGTGCCAGAGGCTATGGATATGAGGTCGAATGAGGTGAGGGAAAAGCAGTGATGGAGAATGGAATGGGGGAACAACTTATCAAGAGGAGAAAGATCCCTTAAAGGTAACTGATGCCCAATCAAAAATACTGCTCATTGCTTCTCCAGAGTACTAGGCACAGATATCAGAAATCTAAATCTTTCAGGACCCACTATCTGGCACTAGTGCTAGACTACCAAACTGGAACATTCTATATTTAAATAGTGAAATACATTCAATAGTTCAGAGTTCCTGAGTAGTTAGAAAAACATGATGAATTCATAATAACTGCCCGTCTCACTCCTGCTGCCTTTGTGGGTACAGTTCTCTCTAACACCCAGGAGAAGGGTTTCCTCCCAGAATGCACCACTAAACTAAAAACTAAGCAAGCAATTATTCTCCCCGCATGCACCCCTGCCTTCACTGATGTGGCAGTGCTATTGATCCCCATTAATGATTTAGTGATTAAGGAGGATAAATTGCCTATGAATGCAAAGCAGGCTGAAGGGCCCTCAGGAGCACAGCTGAGCATTCTCCTATCAATAAGTGCTGTGCATGCTGCTGTAATTTTCAGCCCAGCGTCCTGTGCCACCTCGGACCACAATCTTGTTCACCTGGCTGTCTTTTGACAATTTCTGGAAACAGTTTTCCTTCTTATCTTCTGCTATCTTTTTCACTTGGGCGACAGTCTCACCCCTCTCTTTTGACCTACTTTCCAGTTACCAGGCCATAGCGCTGAATCCTTTGTTATGCATTAACACACATAAGCATAAAACTGCAGGGGACTGCTGGGCTACAGTGTATGTGCTTGTGTGTGTGTTGGGGGGAGCGGTTCATCATATCATCCCCTTTTTGGGTTATGCTTTGCGTGCTAGGCCGGGAAAACCACACAATAAGTGGGGAGATGACCTCTTTCTCTCACTTCATTTAAAAAAATGGTGTTCAGGGCCCAAAAGCATGGTTGTTGGAAGAGATCAAGCAACAAAAATAATAAAGCTCACTGGATCCCTCTGCATTAAGGAAGGAGAATTTGCTCCTGGGACAGAATGGGAGAGAAAAGTTCAGAGAATAAAGGAAAACAGTAGGAGAGAGAGAAGGGGTGGTAAGGGAGAGAGACTGGAATTAGGTTCAGCCAGTGAAATTTTAAGAAGAGTAAATTATAATCTCCTGAGGTTTTTTGTTTGTTTGTTTTGTTTTTGTTTTTTGAGATGGAGTCTCACTCTGTGGCCCAGGCTGGAGTGCAGTGGTACGATCTCGGCTCACTGCAACCTCCGCCTCCCAGGTTCAAGCAGTTCTCCTGCCTCAGCCTCCTGAGTAGCTGAGATTACAGGCACACACCACCATGCCCAGCTAATTTTTGTATGTTTAGTAGAGACGGGGTTTCACCATGTTGATCAGGCTGATCTTGAACTCCTGACCTCATGATCTGCCTGCCTTGGTCTCCCAAAGTGCTGGGATTACAGGCGTGAGCCACTGGGCCCGGCCCTGCCTCTTGAGTTTTAAAGTTATTGCTTATTGTTTTTCTTTCTTCTTAGAGACAGGCTGGCGGGGCTGCCTCGAACTCCTGGGCCCAAGCAATCCTCCTGCCTCAGCTTCCCAAGTAGCTGGGACCGCAGGCTGCTCTGGGGGCCAAGCCCAGCTTTATTGTTTCGTGATTATTATGAAACCAGTGGTCCTCTAAGTGTTGACCCCGACCAGCAGCAACAGCATCTCCCAGGAACTGGTTAGAAATGCAAATTCTCAGGCCAGGCCTCAGACCTACTCAACCTGAGGGTGCTGCACAGAAGTGGCTGAACAAGCCCTCCAGGTGATTCTGATGTGCTCCAAGCGTGGTGACCACAGAGTGCATCCTTCCTGCTCTCACCCTCCATCCCAAACTGCAGTTAAGGTCTGGGCATTCACAGATGTTGTGTGTGGCTGCTTTTGTTGTTGTTGCCAACATTGAAATTGAAGGTGAAGGTCAAGTTTCTCACTTGCAGCAGCACAAGTGTGAGTAGGACTCCTAGAGGCAGAGGCAGCCATGAAGTCAGAAATCCCTAAAGAATTTGCAGAGATGTTTGGGCCTCCACAAGCCAAGTAATGAAGAAGATTGTGCTAGTTTGCCCTGTGTTCTGGAAGCAGGGAGCACCCTCCCGGCATGTCCCTGTAATAAGTTCACCTTCTACCCTCCAGATGACTAGCTCACTTCTTCCCTATCAAGCGTTTCATGCCCTTCCTTGCTGCTGCTTCTCAACACATGACTTTGCTTTACACTTCACTGACAAAAAAAAAAAAAAGGAGTCACAAAATGGCAATCACCTCATTCTTCTTCCATTAAACTGGAAAATCTGCACCCCTCTTCTACTCTACTCCTGTCTCTGGAGAGAGTAGATAGCCCCATCCATCACAGGCCCTTCTTCACCTGTTCCCTGGATTCCAACCACTCAAGGATTTCACTCCTGAAACTTCTCAACCTTAGCTCCAAGAATCACCTGCAGAACTTTAAAAAACCCCAAAGCCCAGGCTGCAGTCCAGAGCAATTACATCAGAATGCCTGCATGGGGGACTGAAGCATCTATAGTTTCAAAGCTTCCCAGATGATTGCAACGTGCAGCCAAGGCTGTGAACCACCGTCCTCTCTCTGGACTGCAAACTCTCTTTCCTGGTTCCTCTCCGTCACCATAAAATAACACCCACTCTCTCTTGTCTTTAAAAAATTCTCCTTTGACCTTCGCTTCAACATCTAGGTGCTACAGAAAGTCTTGAGAAAGGTGCCATCTCCTGCCGTCTCTACTTTCTCGCCTCCTGTTTACAACACAGCCCATGACCATCTCCCTGGCTTCTGTCTCTATCACTTTAGTGAAACCGTCCTTTTCAAGATCATCGAAGACATCCATATTTCCACACTATATGGCCACTTTCCTCCCCTATCCTATTCAACTAATCATAGCATTAAACAGAGTTGACTGCTGTCTTGAATCTATCAATGTGTCTGGTTCTGGGCTCTTTTGATCTCCTTGCGCTCCACTGACTGCTCCTGCTCAGCCTCCTTTGTTGACTTCTCCTTTGTCTCAACTCTTAATTGTTAATGACCCTGAATCATTTGTGTCCGTTATTGCTCCTAACAGTGCCCATGTTTACATGTCTAGCTCAGCCATCTCCTTTGAGTTCTAGATTCACTTTATTCAAGTGCTTACTTGATGTTTTCATTTGGATGTCTCATAGACATCACCAAATTAACATTTCTGAATGTAACTCTTAGCTTCACCCCTAGTGCTTCCCCTCCACTTCCCACAGTTTTCCCAGCTCTGAAAATGGCACCGCCATCAACCCAATTGGTCTAACAAGAAATCTAGAGTTATTCTCGAGTCCTCCCATTTCTTTACTTCTCATCTTGAATCCCTGTGCAATTTTTGTTCTAAATACAAAATAGATCTCCAGTCTAACCCCTTCTCATCTCCACTGGTACCACCATGTTTAGTTTATCATCATCTTTGTCCTAGACCACAGCTTCCAAATTGGTCTCTGGTTTTTGTCCCACCTTCCTCCAATCCTTTCCATGAACTGAAAACCTAGGGGAGGTCCCTGTACAGCCTCTAGAACAAGAACGCCTCCAGACCTAAGCGACTTTTTCAGAACAGAGGTATCTGGAAGCTGCTCATCATGGATACAACTGAAGATCAAGGCAGCAATTAGAAGGTTATTGATTGTCCACCTCCTGAGTAGTTATCCTGAAAGTTAATATGTCAAGCAACATAACTAACCCTTTTCCGGTCAAGAAGAGTGGTCACATAAGTTGAAATGAATGCAGACACATATCCCATTTACACACATGATATAATCCAGAAAAGTTGCAAACAAACCAAAGTCTGGGTAAATTACAGCATTCCTGAAATTTCCTAGAGTTCTGAACAGTTATATGTAGCCTAGGATTTTCGTTTTGTAATAAAAAGAAAGTCAATAACAAACTCTTGATTGATAAGTATGAATTTTTAAATACAATTTTCTTAGAATAGGTTGCTTCCTACATACTCTTCCATCTCATTCTCTTTTGCTGACTCCTTCTCTACTGGACTCCTAAATGATGGTGTTCCTGAAGGCTAGATACTATATCCTATTTCCTTCTTTATCTATATTTTCTCCCTAGGTACAGATAACTCCCAAATATATATCTCTGATTTTCTTCTCCAGATTCACATACCTATTTGTCATTTCTGCTGTCTATCTATGGTTATCTCCAATTTAACATATTCAAAATCTTAATTTATATATCTGTAACTCTGATCCTCTCAGTATTTTTCATCTCTGTAAATATCACCCCATCAACCAGTTGCAAAATGCCTCACATCTGGTTTTAAGATTACTACCAAGAGTTCATTTTTTGAACTGCACATGGCCCAGTTAACATTTCCTGTTACCATTTACCTTGAATATCTGTCTCATAGATAGGAGTGTTGGGTACAATATGATGAGGATGGATGTATAGGGAGTGTAGGAATAGCTTGGCGCCTTTTGCCAACACTAGTGGAACAGGTAATTCCCAAGCCATGCTGGGCATGGTGGTTCATGACTGTAATCCCAACACTTTGGGAGGCTCAGGCAGGAGCACTGCTTGAGCCCAAGAGTTCGAGACCAGCCTGGACAACATAGTGACACCACGTCTCTACAAAAAGTAAATAAATATAAATATAAAACAAAGAAAAGATCAGTAGGACCAAGGTGTATGTTCTAGATGAGTAGCAAATATTGTTGTGCACTTATCTATATCTAGGACAGATTAACCCTGATTCAAATGTGACTTTCACATACAAGGATCATTCAAAATCAGCAATAATATGGGCTCATTTTGGATGATGTTAGAGAGCAGTGCATATGGGGTAGGGTGCCATGGGAAGTCTCCTGCCCCATGTGAGCTTTCATATCTTTCACTGCCTTATTTCCTAGGACCTAGAAGTGGTCTCTCCCACATTGATGCTGCTGCAGCATCTGCATCTGCCTCTGGAACTTAAAACAGCTTCATACAAAGTGTGGGAGCAGGGGAGAGGTACGAAAGGGCAGAGATGAAGATGAGGAGAAAATGCTATGTGTGACTGAGGCACAAAACAGAATTGATAGAGAAATCATTGAACTTGACTGAGTTTTATTTGAATATAACTAGATTAAGCTTCTGCCGCAGACAGAAAAGAAGACTGAAAATAGCACTAGAGATCAAGTTATATTATATTAAAGTACAGCTACATCTTTGCACATCCAGAGTTATGGTTTGCAAAATTTGCACCCACTATGCACATAAACAACTTTGTGGAATCCTTTAGATATACAGACTTTCTGTTCTTAAAGTAGGGGGATAGAGAGGTTAGTTCTACTATGAACAGCGTCGACTTTATTTTATTTTTCTGAAGTCAGAGTTATAGACTCTAATAGTTTTGATAATCAAGCTTAATAAGCCCAATTTGTTTACAGAGTAATAGTGTACAGAGGTTATACTGTCAACATATATTAGGTTGGGGCAAAAGTAATTGTGATTTTTGCAATTACTTTTAATTACAAAACTGCAATTAATAGCTCCACAAATAACTAACTGCAACTTTAGACAATCTCCAATTAATCCCGAAATAAATGTATAGCAGCATTGACTTCACATATAGAGGTTTTATCCTCATATACATGGAGGATGAATTTTCTATCTTTCTCTTTCAATCATTAAAGATGGTATATGTAGGAGAGGCATATGTATTTAGAATAATCTTACTACCCCTTCAAAAAGAGATGTATTGGAAATACATGAGCTTGTTTTTTTTCTTTTTTCAAAGACGGAGTCTTGCTCTGTTGCCCAGGCTGGAGTACAGTGGCACAATCATTGCTCACTGTAACCTCCAACTCCCGAACTCAAGCAATTCTCCCACTTCAGTCTCCCAAGTAGCTGGGAGTACAGGTGTGCACCACCACACCCATCTAATTTTTAATTTTTATTTTTTAGAGACTAGGTCTCAAACTCCTGGCCTCAAGCGATCCTCCCATCTTGGCCTCCCAAAGAGCTGGGAGTATAGGCATGTGCCATGGCACCCCGCCAAATAGGTGAATTTTTAAATGAGAAAACTAAATGTCTGCCTCTTACCTTCACACCAAGGATTGAAGAGAATGTATGTGTCTGTTTCTGGGTTTCGACTGGTTCGAAGTACGCCATAGGGAGTCCAGACAGCAACATACATGCGGAATTTCCCCACAATACATTTGGGGGAAGACTGGATGGACAGCCGCACAGACCTGTCCTCTCTCATGACAATCTTGGCCCCCCACTTTCCACTTTGTAACTCTGAGACTATAGGCACTGGGATGTACGTTCCCTTGTTCTCCTGTGGGTAGCGACCTATGAGAAGAGAGAAGAAATACTCTGTTAGGTTGATTTCACAAGCCATTTTTGTTCTCACTCTGTTATCTTATAGCTGAAGGGACAGGAGTAATCCATTAGAATTATTCTTGACTTGAAGAAACATACAAATCAGGCAAGTCTGCAAATTACTTTGATTGTAAGCTGGAGAACCTTCAAGAGCAAAACTTATTCACTTCATTTGTTTTCTATAAAGCATGTAGAGGATTCCACATTAAGACAAGCAAACAGTGCTCCATTTTAACCTCCCTAATTACTAATTTCAAAGATCTTTAAAAGAGTCTTTGGTAGGCATATTGTCAGAAAGAGAACATTCTAAGGAGGTGGTTACATAAGTTACTGCTGTGCAATTCTGTGAGGATGCTTAATCTTAATGAAAATAATAATTTACACAGTGCAAACCACTGAGAAAGATTAGAACTTCAACACTTTGCTATTACGGATATAGGTTATACCACTCAGAATGAATATCACATATACTTGTAAATCCAGCACAAATTTAAACATTGTTTTCTGCCTAGGTGCCATGGCATCTAAGTAATGCTCTTGAAGACTCATGGGACTCAGCCTCTCAGGAGCCCCTCCATAAACCCACCTGCATAAGCATGTTTGTTCCAGAGGCACCCATCTCCTGTTTCTGCTCCCTCTTTGTGCATACTCAGTCTTGGGATGAGCTTGCCCTTTTTACCAGAGGCTTTGTTTTTCTCTGGAACCCCTTTCACTGTTGACGTGTAGACATCAAAGGCAATCTTGCCAGGTAAATGGGACCCATAATTCATTTATTACAGTGGTTCCCAGCAGCTGTTGTCACTAAATACTGATTTAGATTCAGAATACGTCATATTTAAAAAGACGCAAGTTTAGTAAAAATAAACTTAGAGATAAAAATCTACGTGTTAATGATAGATTTTTTTAAAAACAATAAGGGATGAAAGGAATTTTAAAGCTAATTATGTAAGGATGCACTTTGGGGAATAGCAAAGAACTAGAGAAGTACATCTGAAAGCACTCTTTGTGCCTGTTATGTGCTCAACCTCAGCTTCACCTTTGTGCTAACTTCCACTTTTGTTTTAAAAGCTTCACCTTTGTACTAACTTCTACTTTTGTTGGGAACATGGAAAGAATGAAGACAATCACTAGTTTCCACTGTTACACTTTAAATTAAGACTTCAAAGACTCATATTAAATTTCACCTATCAAATCCAAGTTATACAAAAATAGTAAAGCAAAAGGAAAGCTATGCTTTTTCATGCTGACTTTGAACCCAGTCATAACCTAATTTAAAGACTACTTCTGACATTTTTCATTCATATATTGATATTGCCTACTATGTGCTAGACATTATCCTAAGTGCTAAGGATACAACAGTGAAGAAAACAGACAATAACTTCTGTGCTCATAGAGCTGATATTCCACAGAAAAAGCCAAAGCATGTGGCTTACCATGTTCTTATTACCCCTTTATTCCCTATAACAAAAGATGAGAAGGAAACCATTATCATCATCCTAATTTGACAAATCAGGAAACTAAGAGTCATTAAGCAACTTACCTAGGGTGATACAACTAGCAAATAGTGGAGTTCAGATTTGAACCCAGACCATCTGGCTTGAGAGTCAGCCTGTTCTAAGCTCTATGGTAGCTGTGTGAGTTGAAAATGTTTTGGAGTTGATGAGAACCGTGTCAAATTCTGACTCCACTATTAACTACTGGTGCAACTTCAGGCAAATCACTTACTTGTCTTAGCTTCCATTTTCTTGATTCTTTGCAGTTTAGTTTGGGAAATAAAAAGACAATAGATTTTATAATATAATGAAAGCTTTATGCTTAGCACACAGTAGGGGCTGGCTGAGGGGGCACTCATTTTTTTTTTTTTTTTGAGAAGGACTTTCACTCTTGCCACCCAGGCTGGAGTGCAGTGGCATAGTCTCAGCTCATTGCAACCTCTGCCTCCTGGGTTCAAGCAATTTTCCTGCCTCAGCCTCCCAAGTAGCTGGGATTACAGGCACCCACCACCATGCCTGGCTAACTTTTTGTATTTTTAGTAGAGACAAGGTTTTGCCATGTAGGGCAGGCTGGTCTCAAACTCCTGACCTCAGGTGTTCCCCCCACCCCGCCCCACCAGCCTCCCAAAGTACTGGGATAACAGGTGTGAGCCACCATGCCTGGCAAATTGTTTTTTTTTTTTTTTAAGTATAACTTCTACTAGAAAGTAAAGGCAGAAGGAAGAAGGGGTGATTTCTTTTTTCCTCTCTGGTTCTGAATCTGAAGAAAGGTGAATGTCCCAAGGAAAGTACGTTACTTGTGTTGATTGAGATATTGTGGCTAAGGGGAAAGCAATTCAGCTGGCTCTAACACTTCTGTGTGATCTCGGGCAAAGCACTCATCCCCTGTCAACTAAAACTTTGCTTCTTCTACAAAATGGAGATCATGGTGGTCATAGTTTGTGATGGGGAGGGCAGCTTAATAATTGGTAGTTATCATTACTTCCCTGTTGTCCTGGGCTTTCTGATTCCTCTAAGTGATCCTTCTCTGCTCCATCTGTGGGAAATTAGGATGGGTTTACCAATTGCCAACAAACCTATCAAAGCCCATATCTATTTCAAAGGCCAGTTCATCCCAAATTAAAAAACCTTGAGCTGACTGATTTTTCCATCAGGAGAACTTGTAGAAGTAAAAAGAGAAAAAAAAAAAAAGTGTTGCCATTTATTAGTAACCAAAAGCCTTAATAATTCCAGAATCATCATGGAGTCACCTGAAACCTCCCATTCAATCATAATTTCTGATTTTCTGAGTCGTTAATGATCAATGTAATCTCCATTCATCCTTTAGAGCAACGGTTAGAAAACTATAGTCTGCAGGCCAAATGTAGCTTACCTACTGTTTTTATTTTTGTTTGTTTTATTTTGTTTTGTTTTGAGATGGAGTCTTGCACTGTTGCCCAGGCTGGAGTGCAGTGGTGCAATCTTGGCTCACTGCAAGCTCTGCCTCCTGGGTTCATGCCATTCTCCTGCCTCAGCCTCCCTAGTAGCTGGGATTACAGGTGCCCACCACCACGCCCGGCTAATTTTTGTATTTTTAGTAGAGACGGGGTTTCACCTTGTTAGCCAGGATGGTCTTGATCTCCTGACCTCATGATCTGCCCGCCTAGGCCTCCCAAAGTGCTGGGATTACAGGCATGAGCCACTGCACCCAGCCTACCTACTGTTTATATAAAGTTTAATTGGAACACAGTTATGTTGATTTGCTTGTGTATTATTGTGCTACAATACAACTCTACTCTTGTAAGAGCAGAGTTGAGTAGTTGTGACAGAGTCCCTATGGTCTGCAATGCCTAACACAGTAGCTGGCCCTTACAGTAAACAATTGCCAACATCTGCCTTAGAGGATTTCACATTTTATTTATTTAAGGAGCGATTTATTACAGACTCTTGGAGTCTAACACTTGAGCCTAAGAAGAAAATACCATCACCTAGCTTCTCCTTCCAAGGAGAAATATGTTTCTAAACTATTCGCAAACATCTGTACTACTAGTAGGTCAACGTTTAGTTTCCTTAAAGTCTCCTAAATTCCCCACAGTCTCAGGGGGTGTTGAAAACATAGGAAGTTTGTAGCTTTTTATTGATTTTATGATTCATGGCTAAAATATTCAATTTTAAGATTGCAAAAGTTGTTTAGAGTTGCCAAGGCAGTTCACATAGTGATGCAAATAAAGTGACAGGAAATAAGTTTTATTTCTTGGGGTCCTTACAAAACCTCTGTGAGGAAATTTTTACAGATGGGAAACTGAGGCTTGGTGAGGGCATCATGTGTGCACATCACATAGCTAGGCAGAAGTGGAGACAGAACTGGGGACAGGGAAGCCTGTTCTCTTTGCTCCATGTCATGCTTCCTCTGTGGAGGAAGGTGGAGAATGGCAAAAGGGATCTAGGGAGATGAAAGGAGACAAGAGAAGAATAAAACTGGAAAGTCCGAAGGAATATGAGGAAAAGGGACATTGAGAAAATATGCTGCCGTGGATAAGAGTTGTGTGAGCCAGAAATGTGGATCAAAGGAGGTAACAACTGAGTGAGTGAAGAGAAGGAAGACCAGGTAGAGAGAACCTGCACGAGGGTCTCTCTGGGCCAACTCATTTTTTTGTGATTTGCATTGGGAAGACTTCCAAAGTAATGTCAGACACCAAAGGGTGAAGGCTGAGCAATCCTGCTGATACGCTGATGCCACGTGGCCCGGGAACAGGGTATGGAAGCATATCAGGGACAGGGAGTGGTGAGATTAATTCCAAAGGAAGGAAAAAGAATCCTGATTGGCAGGCTTTTCATATTCCTGTATGGGAAAGCTGGTTAGGAATGTGGAACCTGATGTGCCAATAGAACCTCAGGGACTGCTCTATTACACCCATGTTTAATTCTGAATGTAATGATTTCAGTGACAGCACTGGGGAAGTACTCTCCATGATTGAATTGTGAGTGAGGAAGTTGTGACAGAGTAGTATTTCATTTCACTAAATAGCCCTTCTCAGCCCCAGGAGTCGGCATGGTTACGAGACCACAATCCAGCTACCCTTGGAAAATCCATCCATCAACATCCATGACTGCCCATCAGCTATCCTTGGCCCAATCTGGATGGAAAACATGGCTCCATACAGGGAACCTCCATGCACGTGTTTGCCTAGAGTATATAATGCCTGGATAGATGTGTTTTTCTCCCCCAAATCATGCAACTTTGCGTTAAAAACATCAGGGCAAGAAAAAGAGACTTGGGAGAGACAGCATCCAAGAAAGGAATCCCGTTTTGTTTTTAATAATTGCAGCCTTTGAAATTGGACTACTAAACATGAGGAAATATTATAATTACCAATTGCATTTTTTCACACTTATCAAAAACTAGTGCCATCTTCCCAAGTGATCTAGAAATTAACATATGCTCTTAGTTTCAGTGCTTGCTTCCATTTGTGAGTTATTATTGAGGCCACAAAACTAATGTTTTTAAGGCAAAAGCCGCTTGGACCATATGCCTATATTCGAACGTCTCATTGTCCCTTTACTGAGGGCCTCACTATCCTTACACAGACCTACCTTAATCCCCCCAGCTGGGATGTAGGAGGAAGAAGATGAAAATCTTTAATTCCATTTGTGATGTTACTCTTTTCCAACCTTAGCTACTTAGGCTTGATTGAGCTTTGTGCACAGTTTCTTGATATTAGTATTCTTCACAAGATAGGAAAGAGAAATCTAGCCACAGCTCAAATTCAGTGCTATGTGACCCTGGGGAAAATGTCCTCTCAACCTTTCAAGGCATTCCACAGACCAGACAGCCCACTGCACGCAAAGCCCTGCATTGGTAGTGCCCACTAGAAGAATTCATTGCCTTTTAAAAAATTAATCTTTTGGGTTAGTTGATGGCTTTGAAATATTTTTACATTAAAAATACAATGTCCTAGGTGGTGATTAGGTTCCCAGGTAGTCTAGAAAGGACATCAAATAGCACATGGTATGGTCAGTATGGTTGAATATTGTTCCTAATAGAACTGTTCTGACTCCACCTCTCTCATGCCTAGGACCTGGAAGAACATACTTGCCATCAAGGAGGGTTGGTATCAGTGACTGAGTAGACACATCTATCAATCACTGCTCCCTCTCGTGCTCCAAAATAAAGAAGCTGATAACTCAGGACACTCCCACTTCTCTCCTCTTTTGGGCATGTCATCTGTAAGTCCAGTGGCTGTAGTCTATGCCCCTCATATGCTATACTTAGTAATAAGAAGACTTCTGGCCATATTGTTAGGGAAATGAACGTAGGAGAGCCAGGGTCACAACCTTTTTAAATCAACTGCATCTGAAAACTAGAAAGGCACTTTCCTTGCCAGTCAAAACCCATGGTCCTAAGATGTTGACAGCTAAGGAAACAACTTAGTAATGCCTGTAAAGACAAACTCCTACAACAACAGAAAGTCCAGATGTCCCAATACCCATAACGATCTATACTTTCAAGAGAATTACAGTTATGCTTTGATATACTCACACACTAAAATGTCAAGGATAGTTTTCTTTAAATCAATAATCAATTTTGTCATGCTATCAGCCTACCCACACAAAAGCACAGCTTAGTTTAGTCTTTACATAGACAAGACTCCTATATAAGAAAAGCTTAAAACAATGACAGCGCATTCCTCCACTTGCTTTCTGAGGATACCCTACTTTGTAATGGAGTAGCTTTTAATAAACAATCTCTTCTCACTGCTCTCTGTGACTCACCTTGAATACCTTCCTGCATGAGATCCAAGAACACTCTCTTGGGGTCTGCATCGAGACCCCTTTTCCTGTAACAATTATTTGCCAGAAAAGCCCAAACAAACCTTTTTCTCCTTATTCACTTAGATATCTATTCCGCTTGTTAAACTGAACTGAAGACATTGTCTAATATGTCTGTATAGCTCCCATAGAATGTCACAGTGTTTTGTACCCAGTCGGTACCTAATAAATGTCAATGAGGCTGAATTGAGCTCTCTGCAAATGGCAAGCCCCACTAAGATCATCATAGAGATGTTAGAAGCTCTGGAATGAGATGCCCACAGCAATCTGGGTGTTCAATCCAAGCACCCCTCACAAGAAAGAAACGTTTTTATTTCTAAGCTTCTTCCTCAGAGGGTGTTTTCCATTCTTATATAAACACATTTTAAGCTGAGCCCTGACTCCATCTACCTGCAGACTTCCCTTAAGAGTTCATTCTTATAAGAGGACTGTCTCTAAGGAACACAGGAATCTATCATGTCTTCAGCTGAGAAGGTAAATTTCATGATGTTAATTGATTTTTCCATTTGATTCATTTGTTTTTCCCAAGGCGCACCTTTCATGTTCAAAATAATCAATCTATTTCCAAATGGGCCCTTGAAGTATGAAGGTGACAGCATGATGTATGTGGCAGTGCTGGAAGTGTGAATACAGTTGCTTTGGAAAAGGAAGCAAAACTTGTGCTAACAGTCTTAGGATGGAAAGGGAGTGTGCTGAGACCAAGGGGGAATAAGTCACCGAATAACTCTTAGAAATACCAGGTTACCAACTACAAAAACAAAATGCCACCACCAAAAAAGAAACAATCAAAAAGCCACAGAAATCATGGATGATAGCAACTAAGAGGAGAGAAACACAAGTATTCAAAAGCAAATCATCTCTTTGAGGACTGTAGAAATCTACCCTTTCCATTGCTAAGTTGCCATTGGCAGATTACATACATATTTCCAGATGTTTCCTAAAGAAAAGAGACCTTCCTGGCCATGTTTATTCTAGCTCAGGCAAACTTAGGAAGGGTTGGGGGGAAGCTTTGTGAAGACAGAGATGGAGTTTTGTTTAACTTTGTATACCCAGCAGCTTGCATGATGTTTGGAACGTAGTAGGTGCTCAATAAATATTTGGCAAATGGAAGCTAGGTACTTGTTAAGTTGTCTTTTCTACCTTGATTTTATTTCACTTGTCTTTCAGTGCTTCCTACATCACTTAAAGCCTCTTTTGGAGTAAACGTAAGGTATAATTTTGTGGGATATACATGAAACCAGCATCGTGCTAGGTTTTTTGAGTGAATCAGAAAGAAATCATAAGGCTGTCACCTGATGCTGACTACCTGGGCCCTGGCTTTAAGAAGTGCACCACTTAGATGGCTAACCAAGGCAGGAATGTGAACATGAGGACACCCTGTCTCAGGATGATGCCAGTGGCATTCACAGGAAGTAAGAACATAACACGAACTTCAGAGAAAATACGAACAGCATTGAGATAGGAGAATTTCTCCCTAAGAATGGCTTATTTCTGAGAAAGAGGACTGTGAAGCCCCTTCAATGAAATGTGCATGCATTTTAAACATTCCTACAGCATGCCAGCCTCTTCCTGGGACTACTGGTCACGAGGAACACAGTGTGGAAACCCAGAGGAGGAAGTGGCTAACAGTGTCTGTGGAAGTTGAAGAAGATTCCTCAGAGAATGTGGTTTTGGGATACAATCTTAAAGGTGGAAAAGGTAGAGAAGAGTCTTCCCAGCTGGGGGAGTAACCAACTGAGGGAATAAGGAAAGGATGGTGCATAAAGGGAATGGCAGGAAACTCAGGATACCTGTGGCAGAAGAAGCATTTGACCCAGGGAGGGTAAAAAGCAAAGGGACCTCCAACGCTGTGCAAAGGTATGTAGAGTGTGTCCTAGGGAGGGGATGGAGATGGGGCAGGAGCCATTGAAAAGCTTAAGTGATCTGGTGAGATTACATTTTAGAAAGATCAGTCTGTCTGCAAGATGGAAAATGGTTTGAGACGGACAAGAGTGGAGCAAGGAAACCAGTCAGAGGGTGCTGAAGTGCTCAAGGGAGGCATGATGGTGTCTTTGACTGACTCTCGGGGGAAGGTAAGTGGAGGGGTGCCAGCGGAAGCAGGAAGTAGACACAACAGGTATTTGATGTTGGCATTAAGTAGGGGGGCAGAGCCATAGGCGACCCCAGGTTTTGTTCATTCTTCAAAGAGTTTTTCAGTGCGTACAAGGTGCCAGGCACCATTTTTTTTATTTTTTTGTTTGTTTTTGTTTTGTTTTGTTTGGAGACGGAGTCTTGCTCTGTTGCCCAGGCTGGAGTGCAGGGGTGCCATCTCAGCTCATTGTAACCTCCACCTTCCAGGTTCAAGCGATTCTCCTGCCTCAGCCTCCCAAGTAGCTGGGACTACTGGTGTGGGCCACCACACCCACTAATTTTTGTACTTTTAGTAGATAGGGAATTTTGCCATGTTAGCCAGGCTGGTCTTGAACTCCTGACCTCAAGAGATCCACCCGCCTTGGCCTCCCAATGTGCTGGGATTACAGGCGTGAGCCACTGTGCCTGGCCCTAGGCACTGTTTTAAGTGAGATACAGCCATGAACCAAACAGTCATTCCCTCTAACCCAAAGATTCCAGACTAAGCTTCGAGCATGGGAGAACATGCTGCTTTATGAGGAGTTTGCTCCAAAAGTTAGGACCTGGTGTTGTTAACTGCGATACAAATTTACTCCAGGAAGCTAGTTTTCTAGAAATTCCCTAACCCACAAGTGTGTTGCCTCATTTAAGAGAAGACAGGATATTTTTAGTCTTTAAGAAAAAATAACCAGCAGAAAATGTTCTACAATGTAGACAAAGTTGGTTACAGAGCATAACATTACACTGCAGATTTGTTCACGTTGCCCATTCAATTCCGAAGGACCAGGAGGAACAGGAATCAGAGAATCTGGACTTGTGTTTCCTGTTGTCCATTCGGGAATAACAACCACTTATAGTTTGTCTCAGCAACTCCACCTATTGACAGACTGGCTGTTCTCAGACCTATTGCCTGCACCCCTAGAATCTTCTGTCAGGTTCCACAGGAAGCCATGTTCCCACGCTCCTCTGCTCTCTGACTTCCAGGTAGGTTTGGCCAAAGAGAGGATTGGAAGCAGGAGGAGGGGAGATGTCAGGGTGTGTCTCCTGTGCTCTCTCTGTCTTGAGGTGAGAGTCTGAGTCTCTTCCATGGCTCCAGCACCTGCTGATGCCTTCTGGGTTCTGATGGGACCTCCTGCTCCATGTGCCTCCAGCTCCTGGTGTGGTGGCAGTTTTCTACTGTTCCTAATTCCTGGCTTGCCTCACCATGTCGCTTGTTTGGCGTCTTAGTCATTCACTCGCTTGTGTACCCAATTGCCTCCAGTAAGCTCCCACTGCTTACAAATCTAGAGCAGTTTCTATTTGCTCTATCACCTTTAAGGGTTATGCCCATTTTATATATGGGAAAACTGAGGCTCAGGTAACTTAAGTAACTAGCTCTAGGCTACATAGCTATCAGGATGCAGAACAATCATTTGAACCCAGGTCGGCTTGGTCCGGAGCTGTGACTGGGGAGGCTAATGAACCCTCTCAGTGCATTTTCCATCTGTAAAATTGGCATTCCAGAAGATGAGGATTAAACAATAGTGTGTGTGAAGGGCATTTCATAAACTGAACAAATTATTATTCTCCGTATTATATGGTGTCTGATGGCTATAATAGCAAAGAAATCTTACTAAACTTATTTTATTTTTATTTCTGAGCATAACCACACAGGTAGTGAATAAGGTGTGAGAACTAAAAGTAAAATCTTATCCCCACCCCCCTCCCAATCAACTGTACAGACTCTTTCTTGGCTAAAGGGACCCCAGAGAAACCTTAAAAACTGAGCTGCAGCCATGATGGGATGGGAGGTGGTACACACCTCACTATATTCCCTTTCCTTTTGCTGTTTAGACAAAATTGAACAGAATCAATGTTAAAATAGAGATCATAAGACTGACACTGTGGCAATAAAATATCTAATTATAAACAAGACCCAAGGCCACACCAGGCAAGGATTAAGTCATGAACCCCTGCATTTAAAGAATAAACTATGTTCTAACTGCCACAAAGTTTTTCTTTTTGTCTAGCAGCTAAACAAGCCCTGGTCTCAAGATGAGCAATGTTGGAACAACTACAGTTCATCCATCACCAGATGCTGACTAACTAACTCACATTCCACCAGCCACAACTACAGCTTTGATTGCGTAAGAGACTGATTTCAGCATCTTTCTCCTGGTAAGAGACTATCAACCATGGACTGGTTCTGGCCGATTTACCGAAGCTGCACACTTCAATGCATTCCTGTCCCTGCTTCACCTTTTGATGTATAGGGCCTAACTGAAGCACATATAAATGTTAAGTCTCACCCCAAAGCGAACATGGGTCACATATAACATGCATGTTTATTCAGTATGCATACATTAAGACCCTCTTCATAAATGTTCATAGCTCCTCCTGTAACCTGTGGAATATGTATATTTGGCCAACCAGCTCAGCATAAATTCCTGTTCCATCTTCCTTTCCCTTGAAGTGCCCACCTTTCAGCCTCTGCCAGAGGCTGTGCTTCTCAGCCTGTCCGGATAGTCACTCTGCAGGCTGTAATCTTTTATAAGAAATAAAGACTCCTTTCCAAATGTATAGATTTGTGATTTTTCAATTAACAAGTAATTGTTGCTGTGGCACGATTCAGGATTTTTTTCGTCAACAGGTTATTTATTAAGCACCATTTAAGTGCCAGGCACTGTTCTAGGTACTGAGAATACAGCAGTGTCAACACATAAAGATTCATGGAGTGTATAGTCTAGTGGGAGTATACGGACAATAAACAAATAAATACATGATATGTCAAAAGGAGACAAGTGCTATGAAAAAATGACTAGAGCAGCTTAAGAGGACAGAGAGGGTCAGAGCTGGGGGTGCTATTTTAGAGACAGTGGCCAGAGGAGACATTTGAGAAGAGACTTGAGAAAAGTGAGGGAATGAGCAGTGCAAATATCAGGGGACAGGTGTCATCAGGGCAAAGACCCTGTGGGAGGTGGTAGTTGGCATGCTTGAGGAGGCCAATGTGCCTGAAGCAGAGGAACTGTGGGAGGTGAGGTATCTGAGCAGGGGAATTGGGGGAGGTATGATGCCCGGGGCAGAGGGAACTGTGGGAGATGAGGTGCCTGAGCAGAGGGAACTGTGGGAGATAAGATGCCTGGGACAGAGGGAATTGTGGGAGATGAGGTGCCTGAACAGAGGGAATTGGGGGAGATAAGATGCCTGGAGCAGAGGGAATTGTGGGAGGTGACAGTGCCTGAGCAGGGGAATTGTGGGAGACGAGAAAGTTCCTGGAGCAGGGGAAACCATGGAAGATGATGTCAGAGAGAGCCAGATCAAGCAGGGTTTTGTAGGACTTTGGATCTTATTCTGATTGAGAAAAGCAGTCACTAGAAAAGAGGCATGGTCTGCTTTAAGTTCTTTTAAAAAATCACTTTGGTTGTTCTGTGAAGACTGCAGGAGAGCAATCAGGATTGCTATGAAGATCTCTTGACCTCTCAATATTCCCCCTTTGCTTGTTGGTAACGAAAATCCTACCAACAGAAGAGAAATTAGAGATGATGCTGAAATGTTTATATCCCTGGGAAAGGCAATGTGTTTGCTTAAATTTACTGCACTATGTACCTTTCCTAAAAGCTGGAACTGGGTGTTGGAAATAGGGAGGAAAGTGGAGGTTGGAAATAGGGAAACTTGCTCGGGGGACATGGTATAAAAAATGTGGCCACCAGAAGCACAAAGTTCATCTACATGACAGTTGTTTCTAGGGCAGTTTCCAGCCCTCTTGGCATGAGTTTAAACAAGACTGTGTTATTCTATCAATCCATGAAGGTTAAACTCTTTAAGATCTAGAGATGTGAGACAGAGAAATAGGATGTTGGTGTCACAATGTCTAATTTATTGTAGTTTGCCAGATTTCACAGTTATAAACCAAACTGCATACCCAGCTTTTTGCCCCATCTGACCCCAACTGTTATGCAATTCTTTCAACTGACAAAGAATGTTTCCATATTTCTTGGGTTTCTGACCCCTCGTGCTGGGGTCTGGAAGCCCAAGGGGTGGAGAGGGCCTTGGTGGGGAGGCACACTTTGCACTGAACATGAAGGTCACTGACCAGATGCACTGCAGTTAGCATCTTCGAGACCCATCTCTTTCATGTTCTCAGTCAGCTCAGAACACATGCCGTAAAGAATCTCCTACAACAACTGAATTTCCCCCAGCAAATGGCAAGTCTATGGAGCCAAAGCACCATTTGCTCATTTGCTTGTGTTCCATCCATTATATGAGCAGAATGAGGCTTCTAGGTTTTACAAGAAAGGCTCATTTTGTTAAAATCATGGCAACTGACTTAAAAAATAAAGTGTCATTAGCCAACAAAAATAAAAAGTTTAGCTGAATGTCTTCCAAACAAAACAGGCCAACTGATGACATTTTTGCTAAAACAGTCAATTCCTGTTAACAATTGAATGGCAACAATAATGAGAATAAATCACTGGTAATTCTGATAAAGCATTTGTTTGTCTTTGGAGTATATATGAATGCAATATATAAAAGCAAGTGTTAAATGAGTTCGCATTGCCAGAGATTAAAGCAATTATTGGAGAAACAAAAATCAACATAGAAAACATTCTAAGGAGTATGGTACAGTCCATCTAATATTAACCTACAAGTGGATATTTACAATATATACTCAATAAACATTTATTTAAACAGATGTTTACTAGTGCTTATGATGAGCAGAGTGATACCACTTAATCTGGAGGAGACAAGGTGGTGAATGTGCTGAGATATGATACATTTCCTGTGCTCAATGGGTTTATAATTAAATATGCAAGTTTAGACTGTAATTTAATTCATAATACTAATGCCACATGAGAATAACAGAGCAAGAGTAGTAGACTGTGGGGGAAGTCAACGACTTTATTAACTACATGACAACAAATATGGAACTCAAAGGACTGGCAGAAAGAATGACACACATTTGCATTTTGTTTATTCATATGTATATTTATGTGTGGATGTTTATTTGCTTACTATAGATGTTCATTGTTCCTTCATAAGTTGATTACTGCTTATATTTAAAAGCATCACTTTTAAAAAACTGTATTCAAGCCTAGTTTTTTGCAAGTGACATAGATAAACAATACAAGAGACCATGGATGTAGCTGAAACACAGGGATGTAAAGAAACCGTATTGAGGTTGGACCATCCTTGCCTAAGGATGCCTTGTGGGGGAACACAATTGTTCTTGACATCTTTTTAAGGCCTTAGAATATATTCCAATCCTCTCTCATTTCCTCTGGTCATGTGTTCCCCACTGATTTGCCTTTAATAAAGGTCACTGCTGAGTACCTCTTTATTTGTGGGCTTGAAGGGGTACAATATTGCCTTCCATAAATAACACCTAATTCCAGTGCTTTGGAAAGTGGCACAGTGGAATTTCTTCTAAAACATCTGCCACTACTTAAATTCCAGAGTGCTTTAAGCATGTACCCTGGAGTTTCATACTGTCTGCGGAGTGGCTGGAGAATCCTCACTTTGGGACTCAGCTGGGCCAGCCTTCCCTGGCAGCACCTAGTCATTGAACATCGCATGGCTCCCCATGAAAACGGTCATTTGGCAACTCGTTCTAAGGGAACTGGTCTCAGCTAACAGTTAATGGCAAGAGTCTAATAAATTCATTTTGCTAAAATGTTAATGTCTAAGAAGAGTGCTAATACTTCTTCTTACCTCCATATTTACACTTTGTAGAAAATAATTCCTTCATATCTTAAATGAATAAATTGCCATAATAGAATTTCACTCATTGCATAAAATTGGGAGAGGGCATGCTCTTTACTTCACATTCTGAAGACCTTGTCTTCTTCCTCAGGGGATTTTACAGTCTCAATGTAATTTCTTCTAAGACCTTTCCAGATCCCAGGCCCAGTGTCAGACCAGGTATACCAGGACCAGCCATCGGATCCTGATTATTCTGGACCATTTAGAGCCAGAATAATCAGGATCTGAATTCCACTGATTCCTCCCTAAGGGACGACACTAGGTAGGAGGAGCTCAGTTAAGATGTCATTACACCTTTTATATATCATTATACCTTATATCAAAATAATAAATGTTTGTTGTTTTAAGCCACTAAGATTATGATATTTTGTTACAACAGCAACATAAAACTAATGCAAACACAGAGCACACTGTTGGCACATTGTGAAGACTCAGTAAATGACAAGCTCGAAGATAAAAAATGTATGGAGGACGGCCGGGCTCGGTGGCTCACGCCTGTAATCCTAGCACCTTGGGAGGCCAAGGCGGGCGGATCACGAGGTCAGGAGATCGAGACCATCCTGGCGAACTTGGTGAAACCCCGCCTCTACTAAAAATACAATAAATTAGCCAGGCCTGGTGGCGGGCGCCTGTAGTCCCCAGCTACCCAGGAGGCTGAGGCAGGAAAATGGTATGAACCCGGGAGGCAGAGCTTGCAGTGAGCCGAGATCATGCCACTGCACTCCAGCCTGGGCGACAGAGTGAGACTCCATCTCAAAAAAAAAAAAAAAAAAAATGTATGGAGGACAAGAGTCATGAATCAGGGGTCACCATAGGTATGACAGAGAGGTGAAAAGAATGGTAAGTGAGATATACCTAGGTTGAATTGGGAAATACTGAAAGGAGGTAAAATACTAATGAGCACACCTAGGACCTAGATCGTGGTTTCTAAATACTACTTTCTACTAAAATGAAGCGGAGTTCTTTGGAGAAATGGTTCTCCTTAGATAAATGGTTATTTTGAGGGTAGGTGCAGGGAAAACTCAAAATGGGCCTGAAACATCTTACTGTAACAGACAATGAGGAAGTAAGGATACTGAAACTAGTTGGAACAGTCCAACTGGCAAAAATGAGGCTGTTTGAACATTAAGTTATTTAATGATAATAAAAGATTTAAGTAACCTATTTAATTAAAAGAGAAAATCAGGATTCATCCTGGTATTAATCAATCATTCTATCAATAATAATTTTGGTAATAAATGGGATTTTATAGTCTCAAGATAATTTCCTATAAAGTACTTATTAACTATAAAAGGAACAAAGAGTAACTTTGCAGGGGTAACCCCAACAGTCACCTCTGTGTTGGGCTCTGTGATGTTCTGCCCAAGACACCTTCGGAAATGACAGACAGGCTTATCCTCAGCTGCTGGGAGTGATGACAGAAAATAGTCCTTGGTGGTTCAGCCCTCCTTGGGAGTTGCCTTAGCAGAAGAAAACTGCCTCATCCAGGGTCACACCTCATTCCAGGGGTGGCTCACATCCAGTGACTGATCACTATGGAGGAACAAAGCCCCATCCCTTTGTCCTCATCTCAGGAGCACTATGAAGAGCTATCTCAGCTCCAGAGTTTCACAGAGGGTCATCTGAGGCCTTTGGTGTGAGTGCATTGCAGCCTGACTCCCCTACTACCTAATACTGCTTCCTTCCACAGGAGTTGATCCCAACAGCACTCCCTAATCAACAGCTTGCATGCTAATTTCACAGTCTACTTCCTGGGCACTCAACCTGTGCCACCACCTTAATCGAGTGGTTAAGTTAACATCATCAGTAATGGGATCTGTAAAAGTTATGTGCAACCAGGTAGGAGGCACCAAGAAGAACACAGCATCATTTCTGCAATCTTCCTGTGAAAGATACGTGACTTGATTTTAACATCAAGTGAGGAAACATCAGTCAAACCCAAATGGAGGGGCATTCTAAAAATTACTGCCTTGTAATGTTCAAAAGTGTCAAATCATGAAAGTCAAAGCAAGATTATGAATCTGTTCCAAATTAAAGAAAACTAAAGACATGAGACATGACATCTAAATATAACATGTGATCCTGGACTAGCTTCTGTTGCTATAAGGTACATTACTGAACAAGTAGAAAAACTCAAATGTGTACTAAAGATTAGACTACCATCAAATATCAGTGTTAATTTCCTTATTTTGATGGTTGCACAGAAGAATGTCTTTGCTCATAGGTAGTACACACTAAAGTATTCAGGGATGACGAGACATCAGATTGACAACTCTAATAACGGTTCTGGGAAAAAAACAGTTCTTTGTATGGTTTGTCTTGTAAATTTTCTGTAAAGTGGAGTTTGTTTCAAAATTAAAAAAAAACTTTTAAACAACAACAATACGTGTACCCAATTTTTGTACAATTATCCTGTATATTCATGTCCTTCCTTTTTTTTTTTCCATCAGCGATGTAGGTTTTTAAGTTTCTTAAGAGAAACATTTTTGAACGAACTTTGTGTGGAGCACCAATCTTGATTCTTCAAAGTTACATGCTAAGGGATACCCTCCTGGTTGCCCTACCCTTGGCAACATCCTATCTCTAACAAAAGACACAAGGTGGCCTTTCCCCTCAAGAAGCATCAGCTGTAAGAGAAGATAGAACTAACTGTTGAGGAGCAGAACAGCAGTGAGGTGTTCCACCCATTGCATAACAATGCAAATAAATCCAGAGGCTGGAGAAATCAACTCGCAAGGGGTTACTTAGTGAATCACTGAAGCAAGGATGATTGAGTACCACAAGGCCAGGTTTACCAACCCATATAAATCTAAGGGAAAAGAGGCAGAGAGCAAAAAGAGATTTGTTTCTAACTTCCAAATATGATTACCTTATGCATGCGCCTTCAGTAATTAGGACTGTGATTTTTTTTCCTGAAATTTTGTCTTGATGGCTATAAACACAAGCACTGTCTTTATGAATCATCTTTATTTTTAAAATTTGGCTAACACTCCACTCAAATGTCTTTGACATGTTTAAAGCAATTTGTTTCACAAATATGAAAGTTAGAAAAGGTTGAAATGATGGAAGTGAAGTAATGGAGAGAGTGTGTCATTTTCTATCACTTAGAAATATGTTGCACAAATAGAAAAGCTGTTTGATGGAAAATGCCACTGCAGCTGTCTCCACTACTTCATTTCCGTCATTTTAGTCACAGAAACATAAGGGTTTCTTCCTCTTTTTGTAAAATTAATTGCTTTAATACAAAAGGCCCCTGTCCACCCTGGGCACTAACCAAGCAATAACAGCAGACTGATTGCATGAGGGGAGCACATTCCTCATGGGCCTGCCTGATGGGCCTTTCCTGCCGCTGCAAGCTTCTTACAACTCCAGAGCCTTGAAACTGAGTGGTGTCCAAACTCCAAATGCAGCCAGACACTTGATTCAGGGAAATATTTCCTTCTCACTAGAAGCTTGTTTGCATCAGCAGAACAATAAGCTCCTGGACTACCAAGAATGCCGTCCTCCTTGCATGGAGGGTACATACTTCGTAGCCCTCTTGGAATGCTCCCAGTTCCTCAAGAGTCATCTCAAGACCTCCCTGCCCTTTTCTGAGATTTTACCCTTCAACTCTAGCTGATCCTCTTGCTCTTGACTGCCCAGAGTCACTTCTGCCAGTCGTGTCACACATTTCTGGAAGGCAACTGTATCAGTATAGCTCGATTATATACTCTGACTGTGTTCATTGTTTGTGGAATTCCTCTCACTCCAACTACAGTAAGCTCTTTAAAGACAGAGATGGTCAAAAGTTTGAAACCAGCCTGGCCAACATGGTGAAATCCCGTTTCTACTAAAAATACAAAAAATAAATTAGCTAGGCCTGGTGGCGGGCACCTGTAATCCCAGCTACTCAGGAGGCTGAGGCAAGAGAATCACTTGAACCTGGGAGGCAGAGGTTGCAGTGAGCTGAGATCACGCCACTGCACTCCAGCATGGGCACCAGAGCGAGACTCCAACTCAAAAAGAAAAAAGACAGAGATGGGGTCTTTCATTCCTCTTAAACCCCCTATGGGGTGTCACAAACTGCTGGGCACAGCAGAGGTTTCTGCATCACAAATTCACTGAACCAGACATGGGACAAGATGTTATAGAGATTTGTAAACAGAATTGGAAAGGAAATAGACAAGGAAGTTGAAGAAGCCAAAGCAAAACCTCCAACAGTGCAGAGAAGGAGCATCCCAATGGCTAAGCTAGGCTTTAGCCAGAGATGGGCAGCACATTTAGAACATCCAGCCCCAGCTTCCTGAAGGCTAAAGAAATGCTCATGAACAGACACAAAAACGGTCAGACCCACCTCCCAAGGGTAACTCCCATTACTTGTCTAACAAATGAGTAAATACCTATGCTACAGTAGGTACCTAGTCAGGCATGAGTAGGAGAGGAGAGGGCTTCCCCCACTACGCACACACCAGGAATGGCAGGCGACCATCAGGTGACGGTCAGATAATTGTTAAACGGCCTTTCTAAAATAATAATTGGTCCCAGCCAGTGCTAGGGAAGGGCAGTCTCCCAATAAACAGAAATACCTGAAACTGGTGATCAGCAGCTTCCCAATAAAACCTCAGCAGTTGGGTGAGTGGGCTCAGGCATGAGCACTAAGAGTCAAAATGGCGGAATTTAACCAGTATGTGGCCTTCCTCCAGGGACACTCAACTGGTAAGGAAAAAATGCATCAAGTGGCCACGAGTACAACACTAGTAAACGCACTGTGCATGCTCCGCTTCTAAGCACTAGCAGGCCACTGCACACGCAGACAGACCACTTAAGGGAAGAATCACGGGAGTAGGGACGCAAGACCCCAGAAGTATGCCAACAGGTAAAACCTGAAGTCAGTCAGGTGCGGTGGCTCATGCCTGTCATCTCAGCACTTTCAGGTGGATTATTTGAGGTAAGGACTTTGAGACCAGCCTGGTCAACATGGTGAAACCTCATCTCCATTAAAAATACAAAAATTAGCCGGGTGTTGTGGCAAGTGCCTGTAATCCCAGCTACTGGAGAGGCTGAGGCAGGAGAATCACTTGAACCTGGGAAGTGGAGGTTGCAGTAAGCTGAGATCGCGCCACTTCTCTCCAGCCTGGGTGACAGAGCAAGACTCTGTCTCAAAAAAACGAACAAAAACCCTAAGTCAAAGTCAAACTGTACACTTGTCTTTCAAGTTACCTACTTGGCCCTTTTCCAAGTGTATTTTCTTTCCTTTCATTCCTGTTCTAAAGCTTTTGAATAAACTTTCACTCCTGCTCTAAAACTTGCCCCAGTCTCTCCTGCCTTATGAGGAGGCAAGAATTGAGGCTGCTGTAGATCCATATGGATTCACTGCTGCTAACATACTTTGGTGCCGTGGGACTCCAGTACATTTGCTGCCACTAACACCAAGACATGCATCCACAGGACAGTGTGTATGTATGCATGAGAGACAGAGAGAGAGCAAGAGCAAGACAGAAACAGACAGGCCGGGATGGAAAGTAATAGAAATCTTAAGAAAGAAGAGAAAAGATCAGAAAAGAGGCCAAGATACTGAGAAGAAAGAGGGTGAAGAGGGTAGCAAGAGAGAGGTATAGCTATTTATAGCCTGTCTTATGGTTGTGTAATACCTGTCTGGCTCTGGCTGCTGTTATAGTAGCATTTTATGAAGGTTATCCTTCCTTAAGGAATACCATAAGAATTTAGCTTTCCTACATAGTTGCAATATTGAAAATAAGGCTGGTAATTGGGTCATCTTATTAGGAAGGAACTATCACGAAGCAGTTCAAAGAGCTTCCAGTTATTCCCTCATTAATCCTTACAACATGCTTCTGGAGTAACTGGAGGGCAAAGATGAAGAATATTTAGTCCATTTGGATCCTTTCTTTAGTGGGCTGTAATTCCACTTGCATGCTCTCTTTTTAGATTAGAGACTCAAGAGCAAGGTATCGCAGTGGGCACATTTGTTTTCATTAAATATTTTCCCCCACCTTTTTCACCTCTTGCTTCATATGCTGCAAGAATGTCTTAGAATTTATGTGGAAAAGCCAGGGAATGCCCACAGTCCATCCTCCCTGAGTTCAGACCAGCGCTTTCTGGTGGAGTACAGTTTCAATTATGTGGGTGCAAATGAGCCACATTTATGAATTCTTGTAACTGAAAGAGGTCATCATAAGATACAAGTGTGAAGACAGAGAAACAGACATAGGAGCAAGGGTGAAGGCAAATTAGGGGAATAGGAAAGAGAGGGGAGAAAGCACGGGAGGCAGTCAGGGAGGAAGCGTTTGTGGATGTTCTGAGTGTTCTCATTCCGATACCCACGGCCCTTCATAAGTGCTCTGTGTGGCACCCTTAATGTGACAAAGACATCAGCGACTCTATTACCCTAGGGACCATAAGCTTCACTGGGAAACTCCAGCTCTGCAGACATGATGTGGGTGACAGGGCAGGGCTGAGGAAGCACATGGTAAGGTCTCTGGCACCAAAATATGGATGGCAATCCCACCTACTTTGAGATTAAACTGTTTCTGTCACTTCAGCTAGAACTATGGGCAAATAATTCCAGGCAGAACTTGGCCTGTGGGTTGTCAGAGCCCCTATGTGACTAATGAAGCTGTCAGAATGGATGTAACAAGGAGACTGGGTATTTCTGTTGGGAGGTTCAGTGATGGTTGTCTTTGCCACCAGGAGACAAAAGACATGAGAGCAATGCCCTCCTATTTGATTTGGAAGCATTTTCTTTGTGCATGTGTAGATGTTTTTTAAAAAATAGACAATCACTTATGGGGAATCTATTGGGATAGAATGTGAAGTTTTGATCTATGTATACATTGTAGAAAGATTCAATCAGCTAATTCACATGTTTATTACCTTACATAGTTACCTTTCTTTTCTATGTACATGGAAAAAAGAAAGGTAACTGTGGTGAAGACATTAAAAATCTATTCTTTTAGCAATTTTGAAATATACAATACATTATTTTAAACTGTGGTCACCATGCCGTGCAGTAGATCACTAAAACTTATTCTTTCAGTCTAACTGAGACTTTGTATCCATTGATCAACATCTTCTCTTTCCTCATTCCTTGCCCCCAAGCCCCAGCCTCTGGTAAACACCTTTCTACTGTGTTTCTATGAGATTGACTTTTTCAGATTCCACATATAAGTGAGATCATACAGTATTCATCTTTCTGTGCCTGGCTTATTTCAGTTAGCATAGTGCTCTCCAGTTCTACCCTTGTTGAGAATGGCAGAATTTTCCTTCTTCTAAGGGCTGTATAGTACTCCATTGTGTCTATATACCACATTTTCTTTATCCATTGGTTAGGTTGCTTTCATATCTTGGTTATTGTGAGTGATGCTAAAATGAACATGAGACTACATACATCTTTTCAACATCCTGATTTCAATTTTCTTTAGATACATACCCAGAAGTGGGATTGCTGAATCACATTAGTTCTATTGCTAGTTTTGTGAGGAACTGCCACATGACTTTCCAAAACAGCTGCCTTAATTTACATTCCCACTAATAGTGTATAGGGTTCTCTATTCCCTGCATTCTTGCCAAGGCTTGTTATCATTCTCTTTGGTAGTAACCATTCTAACAGGTATGAGGTGGCACCTCATTGTGGTTTTAATTTGCGTTTCCCTGATGATTAGAGGTGTTGAGCATTCTTCCATAAGCCAATTGGCCATTTTGGTGTCTTCTTTTGAGAAATGTTTGCTCAGATCCTTTGCCCACAACCTGGGGTAAATCACTTAATCCCTGTGAACATTGGTTTCCATGTTTTTAATAAGTTTTATTTCTACCTTCCCTGCCTCCCAGTTTATTGTGAGAATAAAAAAGTGGTTTCCTATACATTATCTCCTTTAACCCATAAATGGCTGTTTAAAATAAATAGTATAGTCCTTATTTGCAGGTGAGGAAACAGTAATGTGATGGGGGGTGGGGTAAAGTGATTCTGTCACTGCTGTCCATGGTGGAGCTCGGGTTCTGACTGGGCTCTGCCTTGAGTCCAAGCCCCCTCTTTCCCCACCAAAAAGGGCTTCATTTAGCCCTTTTATCACATGAGCTGTCATCCCTGAGATGACCTACAAATGGCAGAGGGCCAGCCACTGGGGCATATTGTTAGTCCTCAGACCACAGTGTGTTACTTCACTACAGGTGAGTCCCATTTTACTATGCAAATACACGCACACACACATTTTACTACTTCTAGTTATAGAAGTAAACATAAGTTCCTTTGGGGGAAAAAAAGGAGGGGAAAAATCATACAAACTCATGCAGCATCCATTTATCCTATCATTTATTAGTGAGATTTTTTTTCCCCCTTGAGTTTCTTACTAATGTCCCTAACAAAATCTCGGTCCTCCAATGTATCTTCCACACTTCTGCTATAGTAATGTAAAAAGTAGAAAAAAATCAGATCTTAATACTCTACCTAAAATGCTACTACAGAGGCTTCTGGCTGTTTATAGAATTACATCTAAACTTCTTATCAAGTCATACAAAGACATCAGTGTGCTTCCAAAATGTCATGCTCCGCTGAACTTTTCTATTTTTTTTTTCTAGAATGTATACAATTTCCATTCCCCTGGGTCAATTTCTATTCATTTTTTGAGACCCGCCTCAAATAGCACTTTCTGGAGGATTCTTTCAACTATTCTTGCCATCAGTCACTCCCTCCAAAGTAGCTTCTAAGCATTTTGTTCAAAAGGCTGGCATTGAACACAGCCTTTCCTACTCAGACTGTCCCCTCTGGACAACAAATCCTCTGGAGGCAAGGGATGAACATATCTTACTACTCTAATCCCAATATTGTGCTTTGCACACACAAAGTATTAAGTAAGAGTTCAATAAGCACATTCAAAAAGAAAATAATAGGCTTTATGGTTAAAAGAAGCCAAATAAATATCTGAAAAATAAATATAAAACCATACTCTTAACAATTATTTTTGAAAAGTTACTAAATATGAATGCCAAATTAATAGTTATTTCAATGTTTGCACAAAATCTTAAATGTCAAAAAGAAAACATGGATATAAAGTTATCACAATGCATAGACTACAAATCTGTTCAAGTTCTGTCAGCCACCTGCCTCAGTGTTGTATGGAATAGAGGTAATATGCCTCTATAGTTCAGCATTTCCTGGAATGAGTTCTGCACTTTATTCAATGGTATTATAAAAATAAAAATGTGGTAGGGTAGTGTTTATAGTAGAACAATTTTGGGAATTATTGGGCTAAACAAGATTCATTTTTTGACTGCGTGTCTACTCACAGCCTTTTATATATTAATGTGCCTTGGGCCTCTATGAGAAGAGACACAAAACACAGCATGATCCAACTGTATTTGATGATGGAACTTTTTTTCCCCCAAGGAGAATCTCACATGACAGGTGTTCATAGAGAACACACTCTGGGAAACACTGTCCTACTTTCTTAGATGCCATTATTAGTCACTTCACAGAGACGCTTAAAAATAAACACTTTGATCATCAATGCAGAAACCCATAGGAGCAAAAATCTGAAATGACATTCTATATAAATGTTGCTTCAAAATGATGAAATAGGCTTATTTTCACCAAAATGCAGCACAAAATAGTTGAAAGAGTATAGGCTAAGAAATAGTTCTGTACACCTTACAAGCTATACAATTTGGGGCAAGACATTTCTCAATAGAGAAACTATGTTATGTATGTGAAAATCACACATCAGCATGATGATTTGACCTGGACTTTCTGAAACAAAATCCACAGGAAGACATAGTCTTAAAGGATATGGATGTTTTCAGATATAAGGGTACTCATCTGCCCCCCTAAGACCCTATAGCACCTGCTCACCACCTACATCTTTAAATAACTTGAGATTGTCAGGCATGAGGCTTAGTTCATACTTCTCCACCTACTGCAGTCATACGCTCCTTCACCTCTTTCTCGACAACCTTGGAAGATGAGGAATTTTCCTTCCTACTCAGCCCCTCACCCGTGCCCCTGTCCTCTATGCTTCTACCTCCTCCAGGATTCTCCTCCAGTCCCTCCTGAATCTTCAGAATTCTTCCTTGACTGATTCTTCCCTCTCTGCCTGCTACATGTTCCAGTCCCTCCAATCCTGAAACAAATACTGAAATCGAAACACCCCTCCTCTCACCCACATTCCTCTCTAGTTACCACCCAAATTTTCTTTTCCTCTCCTTCGAATTTCTTTAAAGATTCATCCAAATTGACTACACCCATTTCCTCACATCTCCTTGACTTTTAGACCATTAAAATTTGGAATCTCCCCGAGTTCAACCAGTGTCCCCCAACTGTTGACTCCAGTGGGAAGTTCCTATCTCACTGCATCTCCTAGTTATATTTAATAACGTTGGTCATGCTTTCCTCTTGAAACACACAACTCTCCTGGATTGAGTGACACTGCACCCCCCTTATTTTCCTTCTGTTTATCTGCTCATTTGGTCTTTGTCTCCTCCAGGGGCTCTAGTTTCTGGACTGATGCCTTAGAAGTTGTTTTCCCCAGGGCTTAAGCCTCAGTCCACTGCTGACTTGATTTACCTTTTTCTGAGTGAGCTTGCCCACGTGTGTGTGATATCCAAATTATCTCCTGTCCAACCCAAACCTCCTCCCAAAGCTTCAGACTCATATTATCTATTGGACAGGTTTACCTGAAAATCCCTCAAGTAATTCACACTCATCAGTTCAAACAGAAGCGCATTCATACCTCCACCATCTCCGTGGTGGAGGCTCCCTTGGTGGAGGTAGCAAGCATTATAAGTAGAAGAGGCTGCTTGGGTCCAAACTGAGGTCCCAGCACTTTCCAGGTGTGACCTGGGTAAATTACTTAATCCTTTCAACCATTATCTCATGGGAAAAATGGAGATGGCCATAGTCCAATGCCCAGAGGGCTGCTTGAACAATTAAATGGGAGGCACACAGCACTTCTGCACAGCACCAGTGCCAATGAGTTATCAATGAAGCTACTACCACCATTAGCATTTTCCACACTTGATTTTTTCCCTCTGGAATTCCAGGCATTCTTTATCTCATTTGGAAGTGCTAGCATCTGTCATCATAGTCACATAAGCCAGCCACCTGGAAGTCGACCTTGACCCTCCTCCCTTCCACCCCTCACAGACTCCCCAGCACAAGTCCTGCAGATTTTGCCTCCTAAATATTTCTCAAACCCTGTCACTCCTGTCCATGTCTACAAGTGCAGCCATAACCCCGGTTCTCATCCTCTCTTCCGATCATCTCCTCTCCTATCCTGAATTAACCTGATTCCCTGAAGTGGGCCAGAGCAAGCTATCTCAAATGAGAATCATCCATGTCACTCCCACCCTGAAAACATATCAGCATCCAACACCGCCACTGGCTTTCCATAAATGCTACTCAAGAACTAAGTGAAAGAAAGATATTAAAGTGTTGCTGATGACATTTCCATGTTTTATGGGGTTTGTGATGCAGAACATGTGCAGTTGACCCAGTCCTAGAAATGCTTGAGCAGGTGATGAACAACCTGCCTCAAGGCTGCCAGCATTAGGACAGCACTTTTATACTCACAGGATGGCCCAGCTAGGGGGGATGCCCAGCACACACGACTGCGGGTCCACCAGCACCCACTTTCAGCTCTGCCCCATCCCTCTCCTCTGAAGAGACTGGAAAAAGGGAATACTTTCACAGCTTGCCTTACAGCTAAGGGTAGCAAATGAAACATAAACGATTGCCAGAAGTGCCTGGGAAAGCTTTTGTTTTCCTGATAAGTGGGGTAGGGCTTGCTAATGCCATCCTTCTCCTCATCTTTCTGCTGTAACCAGAAATGTGAAGCTTGAATCTGTGAGGGCCATCATAGAATTGAGGGAAAGCTCAGGAGAATCTCCAAAGCGCTGACCTGGACACCCCCAGGTTCCTGTGGTTGAACTCCAGGGAGAAAGAAACTTGCTCACGGACCCTACTGTCACTTCGGAGGGCTCCTCAGGGAGTGAAACCTCTGCTGTTTTGAGGGGGAGAGCTGGTAAGAAATACAGCTTGGGATTTCTCCCTCAACTGGGTATCAAAAAAGCAGGGGCCCATGTCAAAGTAACAGCAAATTAACACCAGAAGCTGCTCCCAAGCTTTCACAGCCTCAGCCACAGGTTAGTAAAACCTGTGATTAGCACTCCCCTCCTTGCCTTTCATGATTTGTCGAGGCTGCAGGCTCAGAGGTGAGAGAGAGAGAAGGCCCTGCAGACTCCCAGGGCATTTTTCAGCCACACCCACCTCCTCAGATTCATTAACACCTCCCACCTAACACAGAGATAGCTGTGCTCTGCCAGCAACTAATGAACGCAGTTATCAAAGCACAAAGAACCCCTGCAGCACAGCTCATCAAGCCCTGGCCAGGTAAGGCAGTAGCTCTCCTGCTCACCTTCTCTACTCAGAGCCCAGCACACCATCCAAGAGCCCTATTTATTTAAATATTTAGAAAGAAAGAAGGAAGAAGGGAGGAAGGGAGGAAGGGAGGAAGGAAGGAATGGAGGGAGTGAGAGAGGGAGGGAGGGAGGGAGGGAAGGAAATTGGTTAGAAGGCAGAATCACATAAATAAATCCCATGACCTAGGTTCTGAGAACAGCAACATAGGGCAACTCCAGTGTACTAACATATCTCAGCTCATCTATACAGGCACAGGGAATGAGAGAGCAACCTCAGCAAAGAACTGAATGCAAATTGGAAGCAATTAAGTATAAAGTTATTTTTTCTGTATTTTAAATATAATAATAGCTTGCTTTATGAAACAGCTATGTTTTTACCTAGATAACAAACCTGCACATTTACCCCCGAACCTAAAAAAAAAATGTTTTTTTAAGTATATAGTGAGTGTGATGGTTAATACTGTCAACTTGATTGGATTGAAGGATACAAAGTATTAATCCTAGGTGTTGCCAGAAGAGATTAACATTTGAGTCAGTGTGCTGGGGAAGGCAGATCCACCCTCAATCTGGTGGGCACAAGCTAGTCAGCTTCCAGTGAATATAAAGCAGCAGAAAAACTCGAAAAGGAGACACGGGCCTAGCCTCCCAGCCTACATCTTTCTCCCATGCTGGATGCTTCCTGCCTTTGAACATCAGACTCCAAGTTCTTCAGTTTTGGGACTTGGACTGGCTCTCATTGCTCCTCAGCTTGCAGACAGCCTATTGTGGGACCTTGTGACCATATAAGTTAATACTTAAATAAACTCCCCTTTATATGTATATACACACAACACTCACACACACACACACATATATATATACACACACGTATACGTACAAACACACACACACACACACACACACACACACACATATATATCCTGTTAGGTCTGTCCCTCAAGAGAACACTGACTAATATAGTGAGTGAGAGTAAGTCAATCTTTGTTGGTAAGTCTCTTGTTATAAACACTCTTAAAGATGTACTGGTAGAGATTCTTTTTTTTTTTAGTCTTTTTTTTTTAAATTTATTTATTTATTATTATAATACTTTAAGTTTTAGGGTACATGTGCACAATGTGCAGGTTAGTTACATGTGTATACATGTGCCATGCTGGTGCGCTGCACCCACTAACTCGTCATCCAGCATTAGGTATATCTCCCAATGCTATCCCTTCCCCCTCCCCCAACCCCCCAACAGTCCCCAGAGTGTGATGTTCCCCTTCCTGTGTCCATGTGTTCTCATTGTTCAATTCCCACCTATGAGTGAGAATATGCGGTGTTTGGTTTTTTGTTCTTGCGATAGTTTACTGAGAATGATGATTTCCAATTCCATCCATGTCCCTACAAAGGACATGAACTCATCATTTTTTATGGCTGCATAGTATTCCATGGTGTATATGTGCCACATTTTCTTAATCCAGTCTATCATTGTTGGATATTTGGGTTGGTTCCAAGTCTTTGCTATTGTGAATAATGCCGCAATAAACATACGTGTGCATGTGTCTTTATAGCAGCATGATTTATAGTCCTTTGGGTATATACCCAGTAATGGGATGGCTGGGTCAAATGGTATTTCTAGTTCTAGATCCCTGAGGAATCGCCACACTGACTTCCACAATGGTTGAACTAGTTTACAGTCCCACCAACAGTGTAAAAGTGTTCCTATTTCTCCACATCCTCTCCAGCACCTGTTGTTTCCTGACTTTTTAATGATTGCCATTCTAACTGGTGTGAGATGGTATCTCATTGTGGTTTTGATTTGCATTTCTCTGATGGCCAGTGATGGTGAGCATTTTTTCATGTGTTTTTTGGCTGCATAAATGTCTTCTTTTGAGAAGTGTCTGTTCATGTCCTTTGCCCACTTTTTGATGGGGTTGTTTGTTTTTTTCTTGTAAATTTGTTTGAGTTCATTGTAGATTCTGGATATTAGCCCTTTGTCAGATGAGTAGGTTGTAAACATTTTCTCCCATTTTGTAGGTTGCCTGTTCACTCTGATGGTAGTTTCTTTTGCTGTGCAGAAGCTCTTGAGTTTAATTAGATCCCATTTGTCAATTTTGGCTCTTGTTGCCATTGCTTTTGGTGTTTTAGACATGAAGTCCTTGCCCATGCCTATGTCCTGAATGGTAATGCCTAGGTTTTCTTCTAGGGTTTTTATGGTTTTAGGTCTAACGTTTAAGTCTTTAATCCATCTTGAATTGATTTTTGTATAAGGTGTAAGGAAGGGATCCAGTTTCAGCTTTCTACATATGGCTAGCCAGTTTTCCCAGCACCATTTATTAAATAGGGAATCCTTTCCCCATTGCTTGTTTTTCTCAGGTTTGTCAAAGATCAGATAGTTGTAGATATGCGGCGTTATTTCTGAGGGCTCTGTTCTGTCCATTGATCTATATCTCTGTTTTGGTACCAGTACCATGCTGTTTTGGTTACTGTAGCCTTGTAGTATAGTTTGAAGTCAGGTAGTGTGATGCCTCCAGCTTTGTTCTTTTGGCTTAGGATTGACTTGGCAATGCGGGCTCTTTTTTGGGTCCATATGAACTTTAAAGTAGTTTTTTCCAATTCTGTGAAGAAAGGCATTGGTAGCTTGATGGGGATGGCATTGAATCTGTAAATTACCTTGGGCAGTATGGCCATTTTCACGATATTGATTCTTCCTACCCATGAGCATGGAATGTTCTTCCATTTGTTTGTATCCTCTTTTATTTCCTTGAGCTGTGGTTTGTAGTTCTCCTTGAAGAGTTCCTTCACATCCCTTGTAAGTTGGATTCCTAGGTATTTTATTCTCTTTGAAGCAATTGTGAATGGGAATTCACTCATGATTTGGCTCTCTGTTTGTCTGTTGTTGGTATATAAGAATGCTTGTGATTTTTGTACATTGATTTTGTATCCTGAGACTTTGCTGAAGTTGCTTATCAGCTTAAGGAGATTTTGGGCTGAGACAATGGGGTTTTCTAGATATACAATCATGTCGTCTGCAAACAGGGACAATTTGACTTCCTCTTTTCCTAATTGAATACCCTTTATTTCCTTCTCCTGCCTAATTGCCCTGGCCAGAACTTCCAACACTATGTTGAATAGCAGTGGTAAGAGAGGGCATCCCTATCTTGTGCCAGTTTTCAAAGGGAATGCTTCCAGTTTTTGCCCATTCAGTATGATATTGGCTGTGGGTTTGTCATAGATAGCTCTTATTATTTTGAGATACGTCCCATCAATACCTAATTTATTGAGAGTTTTTAGCATGAAGAGTTGCTGAATTTTGTCAAAGGCCTTTTCTGCATCTATTGAGATAATCATGTGGTTTTTGTCTTTGGCTCTGTTTACATGCTGGATTACATTTATTGATTTGCGTATATTGAACCAGCCTTGCATCCCAGGGATGAAGCCCACTTGATCATGGTGGATAAGCTTTTTGATGTGCTGCTGGATTCGGTTTGCCAGTATTTTATTGAGGATTTTTGCATCAATGTTCATCAAAGATATTGGTCTAAAATTCTCTTTTTTGGTTGTGTCTCTGCCCGGCTTTGGTATCAGGATGAGGCTGGCCTCATAAAATGAGTTAGGGAGGATTCCCTCTTTTTCTATTGATTGGAATAGTTTCAGAAGGAATGGTACCAGTTCCTCCTTGTACCTCTGGTAGAATTTGGCTGTGAATCCATCTGGTCCTGGACTCTTTTTGGTTGGTAAGTTATTGATTATTGCCACAATTTCAGATCCTGTTATTGGTCTATTCAGAGATTCAACTTCTTCCTGGTTTAGTCTTGGGAGAGTGTATGTGTCCAGAAATTTATCCATTTCTTCTAGATTTTCTAGTTTATTTGCATAGAGGTGTTTGTAGTATTCTCTGATGGTAGTTTGTATTTCTGTGGGATCAGTGCTGATATCCCCTTTATCATTTTTTATTGCGTCTATTTGATTCTTCTCTCTTGTTTTCTTTATTAGTCTTGCTAGCGGTCTATCAATTTTGTTGATCCTTTGAAAAAACCAGCTCCTGGATTCATTAATTTTTTGAAGGGTTTCTTGTGTCTCTATTTCCTTCAGTTCTGCTCTGATTTTAGTTATTTCTTGCCTTCTGCTAGCTTTTGAATGTGTTTGCTCTTGCTTTTCTAGTTCCTTTAATTGTGATGTTAGGGTGTCAATTTTGGATCTTTCCTGCTTTCTCTTGTGGGCATTTAGTGCTATAAATTTCCCTCTACACACTGCTTTGAATGCGTCCCAGAGATTCTGGTGTGTTGTGTCTTTGTTCTTGTTGGTTTCAAAGAACATCTTTTTTTCTGCCTTCATTTCGTTATGTACCCAGTAGTCATTCAGGAGCAGGTTGTTCAGTTTCCATGTAGTGGAGCCGTTTTGAGTGGGATTCTTAATCCTGAGTTCTAGTTTGATTGCACTGTGGTCTGAGAGATAGTTTGTTATAATTTCTGTTCTTTTACATTTGCTGAGGAGAGCTTTACTTCCAAGTATGTGGTCAATTTTGGAATAGGTGTGGTGTGGTGCTGAAAAAAATGTATATTCTGTTGATTTGGGGTGGAGAGTTCTGTAGATGTCTATTAGGTCCGCTTGGTGCAGAGCTGAGTTCAATTCCTGGGTATCCTTGTTGACTTTCTGTCTCATTGATCTGTCTAATGTTGACAGTGGGGTGTTAAAGCCTCCCATTATTAATGTGTGGGAGTCTAAGTCTCTTTGTAGGTCACTCAGGACTTGCTTTATGAGTCTGGGTGCTCCTGTATTGGGTGCATATATATTTAGGATAGTTAGCTCTTCTTGTTGAATTGATCCCTTTACCATTATGTAATGGCCTTCTTTGTCTCTTTTGATCTTTGTTGGTTTGAAGTCTGTTTTATCAGAGACTAGGATTGCAACCCCTGCCTTTTTTTGTTTTCCATTTGCTTGGTAGATCTTCCTCCATCCTTTTATTTTGAGCCTATGTGTGTCTCTGCAGGTGAGATGGGTTTCCTGAATACAGCACACTGATGGGTCTTGACTCTTTATCCAATTTGCCAGTCTGTGTCTTTTAATTGGAGCATTTAGTCCATTTACATTTAAAGTTAATATTGTTATGTGTGAATTTGATCCTGTCATTATGATGTTAGCTGGTTATTTTGCTTGTTAGTTGGTGCAGTTTCTTCCTAGCCTCGATGGTCTTTACATTTTGGCATGATTTTGCAGTGGCTGGTACCGGTTGTTCCTTTCCATGTTTAGCGCTTCCTTCAGGAGCTCTTTTAGGGCAGGCCTGGTGGTGACAGAATCTCTCAGCATTTGCTTGTCTGTAAAGTATTTTATTTCTCCTTCACTTATGAAGCTTAGTTTGGCTGGATATGAAATTCGGGGTTGAAAATTCTTTTCTTTAAGAATGTTGATCCTGTCATTATGATGTTAGCTGGTTATTTTGCTCGTTAGTTGATGCAGTTTCTTCCTAGCCTCGATGGTCTTTACATTTTGGCATGATTTTGCAGTGGCTGGTACCGGTTGTTCCTTTCCATGTTTAGCGCTTCCTTCAGGAGCTCTTTTAGGGCAGGCCTGGTGGTGACAGAATCTCTCAGCATTTGCTTGTCTGTAAAGTATTTTATTTCTCCTTCACTTATGAAGCTTAGTTTGGCTGGATATGAAATTCGGGGTTGAAAATTCTTTTCTTTAAGAATGTTGAATATTGGCCCCCACTCTCTTCTGGCTTGTAGAGTTTCTGCCGAGAGATCCGCTGTTAGTCTGATGGGCTTCCCTTTGAGGGTAACCCGACCTTTCTCTCTGGCTGCCCTTAACATTTTTTCCTTCATTTCAACTTTGGTGAATCTGACAATTATGTGTCTTGGAGTTGCTCTTCTCGAGGAGTATCTTTGTGGCATTCTCTGTATTTCCTGAATCTGAGCATTGGCCTGCCTTGCTAGATTGGAGAAGTTCTCCTGGACAATATCCCGCAGAGTGTTTTCCAACTTGGTTCCATTCTCCCCATCACTTTCAGGTACACCAGTCAGACGTAGATTTGGTCTTTTCACATAGTCCCATATTTCTTAGAGGCTTTGCTCGTTTCTTTTTATTCTTTTTTCTCTAAACTTCCCTTCTCCCTTCATTTCATTCATTTCATCTTCCATTGCTGATACGCTTTCTTCCAGTTGATCGCATTGGCTCCTGAGGCTTCTGCATTCTTCACGTAGTTCTCGAGCCTTGGTTTTCAGCTCCATCAGCTCCTTTAAGCACTTCTCTGTATTGGTTATTCTAGTTATACATTCTTCTAAATTTTTTTCAAAGTTTTCAACTTCTTTGCCTTTGGTTTGAATGTCCTCCCGTAGCTCAGAGTAATTTGATCATCTGAAGACTTCTTCTCTCAGCTTGTCAAAGTCATTCTCCGTCCAGCTTTGTTCCTTTGCTGGTGAGGAACTGTGTTCCTTTGGAGGAGGAGAGGCGCTCTGCTTTTTAGAGTTTCCAGTTTTTCTGCTCTGTTTTTTCCCCATCTTTGTGGTTTTATCTACTTTTGGTCTTTGATGATGGTGATGTACAGATGGGTTTTTGGTGTGGATGTCCTTTCAGTTTGTTAGTTTTCCTTCTAACAGACAGGACCCTCAGCTGCAGGTCTGTTGGAGTACCCGGCCGTGTGAGGTGTCAGTCTGCCCCTGCTGGGGGGTGCCTCCCAGTTTGGTTGCTCGGGGGTCAGGGGTCAGGGACCCACTTGAGGAGGCAGTCTGCCCATTCTCAGATCTCCAGCTGTGTGCTGGGAGAACCACTGCTCTCTTCAAAGCTGTCAGACAGGGACATTTAAGTCTGCAGAGGTTACTGCTGTCTTTTTGTTTGTCTGTGCCCTGCCCCCAGAGGTGGAGCCTACAGAGGCAGGCTGGCCTCCTTGAGCTGTGGTGGGCTCCACCCAGTTCGAGCTTCCAGGCTGCTTTGTTTCAGTAAGCAAGCCTGGGCAATCGTGGGTGCCCCTCCCCCAGCCTCGCTGCCGCCTTGCAGTTTGATCTCAGACTGCTGTGCTAGCAATCAGCGAGACTCCGTGGGCATAGGACCCTCCGATCCAGGTGCGGGATATAATCTCCTGATGCGCTGTTTTTTAAGCCCGTCGGAAAAGTGCAGTATTTGCGTGGGAGTGACCCGATTTTCCAGGTGCCGTCCGTCACCCCTTTCTTTGACTCGGAAAGGGAACTCCCTGACCCCTTGCACTTCCCGAGTGAGGCAATGCCTCGCCCTGCTTCGGCTCGCGCACAGTGCACGCACCCACTGACCTGTGCCCACTGTGTGGCACTCCCTAGTGAGATGAACCCCGTACCTCAGATGGAAATGCAGAAATCACTGTCTTCTGGGTTGCTCACGCTGGGAGCTGTAGACCTGAGCTGTTCCTATTCGGCCATCTTGGCTCCTCCCCCCGAGATTCTTTTAAGTGCCCTTTATTTTTAACAAAGTATTTATTCTCGTCTTTTTTTTTTAATTTATGTTCATTTTGGTTCACTTTTAATAGTAAATGATATCTCAAATGTTTAGATATTTAGCTGATTGTAAAACGTTAGCTAAAATGGATCTTCTCTTGAAACGGTGTTGCCAGATTTTTAAAAATGAATAGAAATTATATTCTTTCTCGTTTTTAAAGCATCATTTTTACCTTCTGAGTTTCTGGAAATTGAGGTGCACCTGTATATAGAAACCTTTGCACTTAATTTCATTTCTAGTTCACGTTCTATACTTGTCTCTTCTTATTATAGCAATTAGCTTTAAAATCTAATTTCCTTGGCTTTATTCAGTCCTATTGAAACAGGCACTGAATTTTAAGAGAATTATTTCCCCAGCAATGTTCTTTTTTCTTCCTTAGAACTATGGCAGCCATGAAGTTGAGGCTCTCATGTAACTTCCTGAATGACGTGAGATGCAGAAATGACTCTGATCAAGATAAATCCTCTACCATGGGTCCTTCAACGCCCCTCGAAGTGTGCTTAATTTCTACACTAAATAGTAGAGTGTGGAATTTTGTCACTTGCCTTTCTTGTATCTACAACAGGTTGGGCAATGAAACATCTTCAAATGTGTGTGACCTATAATAGAAAATCTTCAAATACATGTGGCCCTGTAATGGCCCACACATACTAGAATACAGCTTAACTCTGAACGCACACATCATGGGTTCTGAAAGGTTTAGAATACATGTTGGTTTAAAAATATACAGATTTTATCTCAAAAACAAATTAGCTATGCTTTTCCCCCTCTTTTATTGAGGGAACAAAAGTAATAGTATTTCTTGTGTAAAAAAGAAAAGAGGACTTAAAATGTTCACTGTAATGGATGCTGTGGTGGGCTGCCTGGACCTTTCCCATTGTTGGGAGTGTTGGTGGCTGACAATTCTCATTCATTTAGTTGCTTTCAGGGGTTGCCCTCAGCCACAGAGAACCAATTACACCAAGGCTACAACCCCAGTCAAGGTATAAAAGGTATAACAGTCCCATGCCCTTGGCTCAAGGCGAGACAACTCTGAAAATCCAACCCATAGCTAGAGTTCACCTTGAGATCCACAGGGGCCCTGTCTGCACTGCAGTTCAACTCCTCCCTCTGTCCAACACTGATTCCTCCACTCCCTTGCAGATGTTGATCCTGAGAGATCTCCCCAGTAAACTTTCTGCGCACAAGTCTTCTTCTCAGAGTTTATTTCCTAGTAACCCGATCTAAGACATTCATCTTACCAGTTTTTCTAAGACTTCCATTATCATAATTATTTTCTGAATGGCCTATGAGAGTGTTTCAAACCTCAGACAAGTCCAATTCAGAGTTGAAGCTTCCCTCTCCTCTTCTCCCCACCCTAAATATTTGGCTTTAAAGATGGAGATAAAACTTCCCTCATAATTGCAGCAGAACTGTGGTCCAGAGCTTCAAACGCGAATTTGTTGTCATGCACGGGATGTAATATGTTGTTAGGCAGGTGATTTTGTCATTGTGTGAACATCATAGAAACAAAGATGGTACAGCCCACTACACACCTAGGCTATATGGCAGAGCCTACTGCTGTTAGTTTACAGACTCATAGTGTGTTTTACTGTACTGAATACAGCACTGCAGGCAATTGTAACACAATGGTAAGTATTTATATATAAACATAGAAACATTTATATATAAACATAGAAAAAGTACAGTAAAAATACAATATAAAAAGTAAAAAATGGTACACCTGCATAGGACACTTACCATGAATGGAACGTGCAGGACCGGAAGTAGCCCTGGGTGAGTGGTGAGTGAATGCGAAGGCCTAGGTCATTACTGCATGCTACTGTAGACTTTATAAACACTACAAACTTAGGCTACAGTACATTTTAAAAAAATAAGTAATCTCACTATTCTATTATGATAGCTATGACATCACTATGTGACAGGAATTTTTCAGCTCCATCAGAATCTCATAAGATCACCTATGCATGATCTGTCATTGACTGAAATGTTGCTATGTGGCACATAACTGTACGTGGTTCTTGCTTTCTTCTACAGTGTCAGAGTTTCCAGTTTTTAGTTAAGTCTGTTAAATTTCCTCAAAAAATTGTCTTTTTTACATTAATACTCATTCCATCTGAGATTTACTACTGTATATGGGATAAGATGAGGGTCAATTTTTAAACTTTCTTCCAGTTGGAGAGTCAGTTATTTCTGCATCATTTATGTAAAAACAAACAAGCAAACAGATAAAATCTCATATGGTCTTCTTACTTCATGTAACCAAAAATCATATTAACTCATATACTGAAATCCATTTCTGGATTCTCTATTATGTCCTACTAAATATTTTTCATAGTATGTTCTGATAGGCTCTTCAGAAAGAAAATACTCTTACTTATTATTTCTTTGTATGATTTCCTTGGTTATCACCAGGTAATTATTATTTCAAATGAACTTTAAGATTATTTTATACAAGTCCAAAAAACCAAAACCAAAGCCAAAGACAACTCAAAACTCCACTGGGATTCTAATTGGAAATGCATTAAATTTACATATTAATTTTGGGAGGCTTTTAAAAATTGACAATCATAATTGTATATGTTTATGGGGTTTTGGGATGTGATGTTTTGATCAAAATATACATTGTGGATTGATTAATTCAAGCTAATTAACATATTCATTCCTTCACATACCATTTCTTTGTGGTGAGAATATTTAAAATCTACTCTTTTAGTAATTTGGAAATATACATTATTATTAACTATAGTCACCATGCTGTGGAATAGGTCACTAAAACTCATTCCTTCTATCTAACTGAAATTTTGTATTCTTTGACCAACCCCTTGGGAGACTAAAAATGTATACAGAAAGACTTCCCACTCAAGAACATGTTTGACTTTTCATTGGTTTCTCATGTTTTTTAGTAAGATTTAATAGCTGGTTTATATAGGTTGCGTGTTCAGGTTTTAGTCCTACATTTTATAGTTTTGGTCATGTGAAATTTTTTTATGTCTATTTCTGGGTGCTTAGTGCTGGAGAAGATAAAAGTTATTGATTTTTATATATTTATCTTCTATCTAGCCAACTTACAAAGTTTTATTAATACAGTGCTTTTTTCCCTTGAATCTGTTGGGTTTTCTACATACACAATCATAGTATTAGCAAATATATAGTTTTACTTCTTAGTTTCCAGCATTTATAGCAGATGTATCTCTTACATTGTTCATTTACTAAAACCTTTAAAGTAGTTCTTTTTAAAAAGGGAATGATGATAGCAGGCATTTCTTTCTAATTTCTGATTACAATGAAATTTGTTAACTTTTTTCCACTTAGATATCAAAAGTTGTTGTTTTGATGTAACAATGTTTTGATGTAATCAAAAACATTGAGGTGTTTTTTTTCTAAATTTTTCCCCTTAAACTCTTCCTAAAACTGGATGCTGAATTTTACCATGTACCTTTCTGTGACTACTGAATTGATTGCCTAATTTTTTCCTTTAATTTGTGCATAGGATTATATGGGCAGATTTCCTATGTTGTGCCACCCTTGCTTCGCTGTGCATGTATTTCCTTGATAATCTTATAAATTCCTATAGAAATGTTTACCAAAATGTGTCAAAAGTTAATAGCTATAACTTAATAAAAGGGTTCCATGATCAAATTAATTTAAGAAGCACCAGACCAAAGTTAAATGGTCCTTCCCCAAACCTTTGAAGCTAATGTGCATCGTTAATCTTCAAGAGGAGGTTAAAGGCTGGGCATGGTGTCTCATGCCTGCAATCCCAGCACTTTGGGAAGCTGAGGTGGGTGGACAACTTGAGGTCAGGAGTGCGAGACCAGCCTGGACAACATGGTGAAACTCTGCCTCTACCAAAAATACATAAAATTAGCTGGGCGTAGTGGTGTGCAACGGTGGTCCCAGCTACTCTGGAGGCTGAGGCACCAGAATCGCTTGAACCTAGGAGGAGGAGGTTGCAGTGAGCTGAGATCACACCACTGTTTCAGCCTGGGCAACAGAGCAAGACTCTGTCTCAAAAAAAAAAAAAAAAAAAAAAGGGTGATTAAAGTACAAAGTGTTTAGTGAAGTTTATTGGACTATATTTTTCACGGGCCATCCCATGGGACTAGATCAGAGCAGAATCAACTTTGGGAATGCATACTTGGATTGCATGCTAAGATTTACAAACATTTTCAGCACGAGACCAATTAAATCATGGAGATAAAAGTTAGAATCATAGGATGCCAAAACCATTTGTTTGAGGAAGAATAATTTAGTTAAGCAACACATTATACCAGTTTTACTTTTATTTATATGAGATTTTCTCCTTGGGTGGGCCCAAGTTATCAATATTTGGCACTATACAGACCAGTCTTAGAGCACAGGGTAATTCAGGGGCTGGATGTCATTCCAGCTCCTGCCACTGTTGACATATGACACTAGGAAATCACACAACTGTGCCTGTACCCACCTCTCTCTACAATGCAACCCATGGTGTCAAGACTGGGGCTTGCACATGGCACTCACCAATGACGTATTCCAGCCTGAAGAGATCCCTTCTGGGGTCATATGGACGACTGAAGTCAATCTGCACATAGAAAGACTGCCCTCTGCGGACAATCAGCTTGTTGTTTTCATACTTGTCGGTGTGGTGGTCCACCTTGTTAGTGTCCCATCTCTCCTTGAACAGGTGAACGCTCGTGACATTAAGAAACTCTATGAACAAGAAAAACAAGGGTTGAAGAAAATAATCAACTAACTTTAGTTTAAACACAAACTCAAAAACAAGATTATTTTCCCTGAAGAAGGCAGGTAGCAAGGTCTGCTGAATGAAACTCTGTAGGAGGCAGGGGTAGGGGAACACAGTCTCGAGAGTCAGCCTCTTGTGACATTCTTGTTTTTGAAGAGAGCTTTTTAAAGCTTTTTCCACCTTTGATCTCGTTTCAGACCACAAGGCACTCACTGTGGGATAGATGGATGCCCGTCTGGGAGATCCAAATACAGAGAAGCTAGGGCCAGAGTTGAAGTCTTCAGGTTCTCAGTCTCACGCTAGCTTTCGTTACGTTAGGAGCTTCCCATCATGTCACTGCCTCACTCTGTGACTAACCAGGCAGAAGCAGGGAATAGCCACTTCAATTTTCTTATCTTTCCAAAGGAAGGAATCAAATCTGACAAAGCCTCAAGGGGACATTCGAAGGACAAAGTTAGCCGTTAATCCAAAATTCTCCTTTTACCTCAAAAAGGGTCAAATGCCCCCTCCCTCTGTAATTCTAAAAGTAGATCTCATCCCTCAAATGCAGGAAAGAGAGGGAGCAGGTCTGGAGAAAGGACACTAACATTTCCGTGAGATAAGTGTGATTGTTTTCAGTGACACAGAAACTATCCTCAGCTTTCCTTAGCTACTAACGGGCCAGTTCAAAAGTCAAAACCTGGACTGTCTGATGCCAACATTCACAGGTTTTTCTTTTGATTTGTGGCATCAGGAGTGTAAATGTAAATCACATGTTTCTTAGTTGTCTAACTTTGTATGTGTGACGTAAATTCATTTCTTCATCATAGAATGGAGACACTAATATTCATTTCATAGCCTAACATGTTCCACGTCTTACAGGAATGTGACGGGAGACGGCATGAGATGACACGTATTCAGGCATTTAGCAAAAGGTCTGACACATGAAAGTCAGCTCTCTTCCTGCCCTTTTCCCCTTCCCCTCTATGAATGATGACTGAAAGTGGGGGTCATCCTAACTCCCTGTCCTCACTGTACTTTAGAAGATCTAGTCTAGAGACTGGTTTCTGCATGTGCATTTGGCATTGTAAAGAGTTATTGGGGAGAAGGTGGGGTGGGAGGGTAGAAGGGTCGGCAGGGGTGCCCTGGCCTCTTGCCCTCCCCCTCCCTGCCCCTGCCTGATGCATGATTTGCCCTCATGGCTACAATAAGCACCATGTGCGCAGAAAGCACAGCTGCTGAGCTTGTACCCATGCCGGGGCATCTCCTGCCATAGTCGAATGGCTTCCTTTACCTCCACACATAAATCCTGTGCAGGATGCCTGGTCCCTTTGGACCCCATTGTGTTCCATAGTCAAAACCAAGAAGTTGGGCTCTTTAAGATCCTCTTCAGTCCTAAAGTCCAGAAGTCCCTGAAACACTGCTGAGCAATTCAAAGTTCAGGCAATCCTGAGTTTGAATCTCAGGTCTCAAAATGACTGCGTTAAGGTACTTTACCTTTCAGAATCTGAATTTTCTTATTTTAAAATGAGGATACTAATACCCTGAGGTCTATGAAGGCTCAATGAGATAACGGTGCAGTGGGTCTGGCACTATGCCTGGCACATAGTGGGTCCTAGGCTTACTGTGGCTCACTGCCCCTAAACTGTGACAGCCGTTTCACAGGGCGTGGTGCTCCCCGGGTTACCCTGACTGCAGCATTACGGCAAGCAGAAAGTGCAGGATGCAGTTTTATTTTTACCTCTTCTCAGAACCCTGTTGTATACATGTTCCCCTGAAGGGCACTTTCTTTCCATTATGCTGTGAGCTAAAGATGTTTAATTCTCTAGACCTCTCTATTCCAAGCTGCCTTTCTCCTAAGGCCTCTGGTCTTATTAAGGCCACAATCCCCAGTGATAAACCAGCCCAAGAATGAGCTGGAGAAGCACAAATGTTCCTGTTGAAAAGGAGCTTAGCAGTCAACTCCTCTGGTCCTCTTTCTTAGCACAGGGGCTTTAAACATTTTTTTAAAAAAATAGCTAAAAACCAAAGTCCTTAGAAATGGGTTTCATCAGTTCTCCGTTTACCAGCACCAATGGAAGGAATATACTGATATTACATCCTTACAGAATCTCACAGAACAGCAACAGCATTTTCTCAGCCATCTGGTAGAACTACTATACCCTGCATGAAACATTTTCATGAGAGCCCTACTACTTGGGCTTCTAGCTTCCATTTGAACAGGGAACTCATTTTTGCATAGGGCAAACAGTCCATTTTTAAACAACTCTAATTATTTGAAAACTTCTCTTAAGATAAACTGACATCTGCTTCCTTGTAATTTTTCTAACCATGGGTCCTCGTTCTGACTTCTAAATATAGAATAAGTCCTCTTATTCATTTTAGCTGGCACTCTCTAGGTATTTAAAGACTGCTCATAGGGTTTTTTTTTTTTTTCTGAGTAAAACATTCTTCATTTATTTAACTGTTTGTTTGTTTGAGACAGAGTCTTGCTCCGTTACCCAGACTGGAGTGCAGTGGCGCGATCTCGGCTCACTGCAACCTCTGCCTCCTGGGTTCAAGCAATCCTCCCCGCCTCATCCTCCTGAGTAGCTGGGATTGCAGGAACTCACCACCATGCCCCGCTAATTTTTGTATTTTTAAAAAATTTAATAGAGACGGGGTTTCACCATGTTGGCCAGGCTGGTCTTGAACTCCTGACCTCAGGTGATCCGCCGGCTTGGCTTTCCAAAGTGCTAAGATTATAGGCGTGAGCCATCGCATCCAGCCTATTTAACTGTTTTTAAGAAGTTATTTCTAGAACTTTTATCCAACGCTCTGTTTTGGAATATTTTCCATTTTGTCAATTTCTCTTTTGAAGTGTTATTTTCTGGAATTAAGTACATTACTCTAGTTGTGGTTTTTCTGTAAAAAAAAAAAAAATGAGACCATTACATCTTTTAAAATAAATAGTCTACTATTTCAGCTCAAGATATTGTCAGTGTCTTGGATACTCTTAACTCACTGTTGATTCATATTATGCATCTGATAAAGCAAAACCCTTAAAACACATTCTTTTTTTTTTTTTTTTTTTTTTGAGACGGAGTCCTGCTCTGTTGCTCAGGCTGGAGTTCAGTGGTGCAATTTCGGCTCACTGCAACTTCTGCCTCCCGGGTTCAAGCCATTCTCATGTCTCAGCCTCTCAAGTTGCTGAGACTACAGGCTCACACCACCATGCCTGGCTAATTTTTTTGTTTTTGTTTTTGTTTTAGTAGAGATGGGGTTTCACTATATTGATCAGGCTGGTCTTGAACTCCCGACCTCAGGTAATCCCCCCGCCTCAGCCTCCCTTAAAACACATTCTAATGTTATTTCTAGCAACAATGGATCAAAATTCAGTTGAGGCCCCTACAAGTCACCCACTCATGTTTCTATTTGGCTATATTTATTTGTGCAATTGTTTTCTTCTGTTTAGTTCGATATTAAGACTTTGCATGGGTTAAATTTCTTCTTATTGAATTTGGCTCACTGTCCCATGCTCTTAAGATCATTTTAACCCGTAAGTATGCATTTAATATATTTAATATTCTCCCTAGCTTCTTGTCCTCTGGGAATGTTATAAGTGCGCTATTTTATGTTGCCACTCAAGACATGGGTATAAATGTTGATTAGGCAACTGTCTAATAACTACTAAGTAAACGCACAGCAGTAGATGCTAAAATGTGGACAGATAATTACGACACAGTGTCAGACATCTCTAACAAAGGAAGTAAAGAGAACTGAGGGGAGTATCAGGGAGGAGCCCCTAACCCACATTTAGGGGGTGGAAAATAAGGAATTTCTCTGAAGGAAGGGAGACATAAGCAGTGAGCAAAAGAGGAGTCAGGTGTCCATGTGGAAAGGGAGGTGGAGAGGAATGCTTCAGGCGGAGAAAGAAGGATAGGTGAAGACTGAGGCAAGAGAGTGCGTAGTTGCTTAAGAAATTGAAAGATGATGGTTGGCTGAAAGGTACTAGTGGGAGCCACGGTGGAAGAGTAAGGAGGAGCCCGCTCATCACACGAGCCTTGGAGACCATGCGAAGGAGTTTGGGTTTTAATTGCATGGTGGATCCAGTGAAGAATCTGAAACAGCAAACTGACATGATTAGATTTATATATATATAGAAACTGCTTCTGGTGGCAGAGTGGAAAAGGGGTTGGAAGGGGCAATGCTGGAAGCTGAACCCAGTTAAGAAGCTGTTGCAGTGTTCTGGGTGAGGGGCCACGTGAGTTTAGCCTGCATGTAGGGGTTCAAGGCACTGCTCCTCTGGTACTCCTGGATTTGCCTTCTCTATTCCTACCCTCCCTCCCTGCATGATAATGTGTCCCTGAAATGAGTCCTGCCTTGGCTTCCCAAGCAGCTCTACCTACAAGGCAAAGTAAGGCTGGAGAGGGAGAAATATTCAAGTATTTCTTTGGTATCATTGGTATGTCTCATCCACCCTAGTTCTCATTGCAAATGAAAACCTGGCTTTCCAGCTTTACATCCTAGCCTAGTGTACCTGGTTAATGTCTAGTGAGACTGGTTAGAGTCAGTCCATCATGGCATAGTGCTAGTTTTATGGGATATTGACAGGTATTGGAAGAATTAGAGCTCCATGGTTAAACCGGCGTGGAAAATGCTGGCCTAACCAAAGCTGATCAGGATTCTTTACTGAAGCATTCATGTGAGACTTTAATATGCTGATGTACACCACAGATATCCCAGAGGGGCAATGGTTTCCAAACGTAAATGACTATGGAAACTTTCTTCTTTGGAGATCTGCATTTTTCAGAATATGTTTTTGGAAATGCTTCACTACTTACTAATTGCGCAGCCTCAGAAAAGTTATTTAATCTCTCTGAGCCTCAGTTTTCTTATCTTTAATATGGGAATGAAGTACCTATCTTATAGAGTGGCTGACACCAAGTACATTCTTAATAAATGTTTATTATTGTTGTTGTTGTTATTATCATTAAGAGAAGTAGAAGAGCATAGTAAGAGCATAGACTGTGGAGCTAGGCTGCCTGAACCCAAATCCCAACTCTCACGTACTGTCTTTGTGACCTTGGCAAGTTACATAAATGTCCTGTGCCTCAGTTTTCTCATCTGCAAAATGAAGTTGGTGTGAGGATTAAATGAGAAAATGCACCGAGTGCTCTATCCTAGGGCCTGGTACATGGTAAATGCTCAGAAATTGATGGCAATAATAATCATAATAGCACTGAGCATTTGGATGGGCCCTTAGGACCAATCATTAAGTAGTCAGGTATCTGAGAAGGCATGGTGCGAGGCTGGAATCTGAGCAATGGAAGTCACAAGGTAAAGAAGGTCCCTGGGAAGCTTTTTAGCAGTGGCCTTCCAGCCTTCCCAGGGAAGCATGCCATTTTATACTCCTTGTCTTCTGAGCAGACAGGCTTGCTTTGAATTTCCACAGGTAAATAGAAAGCATTTCTCCTCTTGATTCGCAGGAAACATCTGTCTTTTTTTTAAAAAAAAAGTATCATCATCTCTTTGTATTATCTTTATATAGGTGATTTTTTAGCCATGGGATTGTAATCCCCTTGAAGACTGGACCATGTCTTAATTATCTTGCTATAGTGCCTGGGGCAGTGTGCAGAAATGCCACAGCAAATATGTCTCCTTTCACCTGAACACCTTTTACGTGAAAATTCGGAGCGTAGAGTTGATCATTCATTTCAAAATAAATTATCTCATTTACTGTAGGATTAACCATAGGTGTCCTTTAAGTGTCATTTACCATTTTATTCTCAAAATATGCTAGTTTCAGGACATATATATAGTTGAAGGTATGATGTGGGAATTCATAACATAAGACCTCCAGATAAGCAGTTTTGTTTCACATTGGAATAAAATACTGTCTTTCTAGCCTGCTTATATGTTGATAACGAAGGGTGAGAAAGAGGGTGCTGATTAATGCCTTTGAGAATAGAAAACCTAAGTCAAAAAAAAAAAGACAAAACCCCAGCTCATGGGTTTATAGTTTTTCCATAGTGTAAACAAACATATATATATCATGAATATATATGTTTATATATAATATATAAAAACATATATTGTTTATATATAATATATAAAAACATATATTGTTTATATATTATATATTGTTCATATAAATTATATATATTACATATGTTTATATTATATAATGGATATAAACAAATAATATATTACAAATATATATTATTTATATATTATATATTCTTTATATCTTTATTATATACTGTTTATATATAATAGATATAAGCAAACTGTATATTTGTTTATATATTTGTTTTCACTATGAAAAAACTATAAACCCATGAGTTTGGTTTTTAAAAATATATTGTTTACATATATAATATATACTTTTTATATATTATTTACATATATAATATATTGTTTACATATTATAAACAATATATTTATATATGATATGTGTATATATATTATATATAAGCAAACTTTTTATATATATATAAAGTTACATATATATAAAGTTATACATATAAAACAAAATTTATTTCATTGCCCATGAGTCAGCCACCCACAGGTCAACCAAGTATTTGGTTCTTATGACAGCTGATAATATCAATTGTTTTAAATTATATCATCTATATTGGTATACTTTTGACATTTAATTCTAAGCATGATGTTTTTTAACATGTTACTTTTTCTAAGTGATCTTTTGATTCTCTGTTGCAATATCACTTTAACAAGCCAATGCCTCAGGAAAAACATAAAATCACAGTGGTACTATAAGTGGGGAGAAACTAAGGCAGTGATAAGTAAAACTTTCCTGTATAATCTCTTAAAAGTCCGTCTTGGGGGCCGGGCGTGGTGGCTCATGCCTGTAATTCCAGTACTTTGGAAGGCTGAGGGGGGCGGATCACGAGGTCAAGAGATGGAGACCATCTTGGCCAATATGGTGAAACCCAGTCTCTACTAAAAAAAAAAAAAAAAAGAAAAGTTAGCCGGGTGTGGCGGCGCACGCCTGTTGTCCCAGCTACTCAGGAGACAGGCAGGAGAACCGCTTGAACCCGGGAGGTGGAGCTTGCAGTGAGCCGAGATCGCACCACTGCACTCCAGCCTGGCGACAGAGCCGGACTCCGTCTCAAAACAAAAACAAAAAAAGTCTGTCTTAAAATGATTTAAACAAAGAAAGACATTTCATAAAAAAATAAAACAAAACTTGGCTAAGAAGGGGAAGATTAAAAGCTACACAGAGAGGTTGAGAGTTTAAAGAAATAATGTTCCAGACTGTAGTCAAATGGAAAACACATGAGGAAGCTTAATGGGTTGTCCAAAGTATTGGGGATAGAGGTGAGGTCCCCAATACCACTGATCAAACAAAATTTATTTCATTGCTCATGAGTCAGCCACACACAGGTCAACCAAGTATTTGGTTCTTATAACAGCTGATAGTATCAAAGACTCTGAAGATGACTGTATAAAATATGAACATAGACATAAAAATATCATTGTTCATTCCATTGTCCATTTTGCCTAGGAAATGTCCCTTGCCATGGAGTGTGTTCCAGCAAGCATCGATTAATCTAGCATATTGATTTTTGCTTTGTTTACTGGGTTAACAAGGCAGTTTAGATGGAAAAAGTCTTATCATCATCCAGGCTCCGTTTGCCACAAACAGGAAATGAATTTGCTTCCCCTGTCCAAGCCTGGTTCCTGGCAAAATGGAACAACTCATTGCTAAGCCGCCTTTTTTTTTTTTTTTTTAAATACTGTAGCTAGAAACTTGGCAGCTCGCTCTTTCAAAGTGACAGCTTTCAAACTGTCTACCTAACACAATTTAGCCTAATTCCAAACATATCGGAAAATGGACTGTTAAAGAAAAGAAAAAAATCTCCGGAGGAGCAACTGCCTCCCTGTCCTCCTACTTTTTCTCTAATATGAACAAAATGTAAATTATTGTCTCCCTAGGTTGTAAAATATTCTTCAGAGAATGATTATACCTGTCACAGATGGGATCTTGAAATAAGTTAAATGTTTAGGTTTATATACTAGGAATTCCCTAGTGAACTGAATTCTCCATGCAATTTTTGGTAATATTATTATTGAACTATAAGCATAAATGCTATCCATGAGAAACTGGTTTATTTATTTAAAAAAAAAACAGGAAAAATAACTCTTTCTCACATTTCTTTTGGGTACCCAGAATTTTAACATGTCCTTAATTAGAATGATTAAAAGCATTTTCTTAAGTGGCTTAATTTATAAAGTGTTGTTATTAATACATCCTGGAACCTATAATGTTGAAGGATTGCTCAGGTGCTCAGAGGAAGCTGGAACAAGAGAAATGAGCCCCATACCTCCAGGGGCTAAAATCCTTCTGGTCTATTCCTCTTCTAGCCTGGAGTATCTCTACAGCTTCCAAACTATCTCCTGTTCTCCATTTTCTCCTTACACTTTTTTTTTTTTTTTTTTTTGAAACGGAGTCTTGGTCTTGTCGCCCAGGCTGGAGTGCAATGGCACAATCTCGGCTCACTGCAAACTCCACCTCCCAGGTTCAAGCGATTCTCCTGCCTCAGCCTCCAGAGTAGCTGGGATTACAGGTGCCCACCACCACACCAGGCTAATTTTTGTATTTTTAGTAGAGACAGGGTTTCACCATGTTGGCCAGGCTGGTCTCGAACTCCTGATCTGGTGATCTGCCCACCTCGGCCTCCCAAAGTGCTGGGGTTACAGGCATGAGCCACCGTGCCCAGCCCTCCCTACCACTTTGTAAAGCATAATTCTGATTATGTATTTCTGCTAATTAGAATCCTTCTCAAGTCCCCCATTATCTGCAGGAGGAAAGCAAGATCCCCAAGGCCTGGTATGGTGTGATGCCTGCCATCTTTTCCCAGGCTTATATCTTCTCTTTCATCTTTTAGTCCCTCCTCACTTGCAATATACTGTTCCCTCTACTGCAAACACTTTTCCATGCGCTTGCCTGTCAGGAACACTCATACTCATCCTCTAAGTCTCGGCTCCAATATCTTTGCATCAGGAAGCCGTCCTCATCCTCTTCCCCACTCCACCACACCACTAGACATTGATTTCTGTTATTTCACTGCAATTTGCATAAATCACAGTCACAGTCTTTATTACACTGAATTGCAATGATCTTTTATTTATTTTGTCTTCTACACTGAGAGTTTCTTGAGGCCAGGGACCAACTTACTCAACTTCATGTCCCAAGGGACAGCCTGGAGCAGCTCCTGACACATATGTGAAAACCAGTGTATATTTTTCCAGGAACTGAATGAAAGGAGGAACTGCTGCTGGACAATAGCATTTCTCAGTCATACACTGAATGCCTCTTAGTCTCTCAGTAACCTTCAATCCAGAGAGGTTTACTCTGCACAAAGAGGAGGTTTATCATTAATTGGTTGATTTAATTCTGACAAGGAGTGGTGGGATGGAGGAGATTCTTAGAAAGGTATAAGAGCCCATTAGCCTGAAAAACTACTAGAACCCAGTTTTTAAATAGGGCCAGGCTTGCTTTCCAGTTTTAATTCAATACAATAGAACTGTCAAATGATTCCAATTACTGCTACAAATGGTCGCCTATTGTTAACAATATAGAGCCAAAGCAGACCAACAACATAAGGTTTCTTCTGGAATGTTACATTTCCAGCTACACATAACCTTTCAGACCAGGAAGGCAGTGGAGAGATTTTTCAGAAACACCAACTAAGCCTGCAGAACAGTCTATTAGAAATTGATACAAATCCAAATCTGAGGAGATCATCTCAGTACCTTTCCTGGCTACAACTGAATTCAAAGGGTGACATTAAAGATGCCTAAAATCATGCAAAGATGTCAAACGCTACCACTGAATGGCTGGTCCCACCTCTGGGATTTCTGTGCCTACCTCAAATATTTCATTTTTTTTCTTGAATATCATGGTGTGTATGAGAGGAAACTTACACGAGTTTATACATTTTAAAATATAGATTTTACCAAAATAATTCTTAACCAAATTTTACCAAAGCCATGACTTAAGGGCGTTATATACACTCAGTATACCTTATAACACTGTATATATCACACACAGTGATGGGCAGGACTCACTGCTACAGAACTATTAGAAATGAAAAACCCGCCATTTCCCCCCTTTTCCTCTTCTTGCCTCTCTGCATTTCTCAGTCAGTATTACAAGAGCAGCTTGCTAACTGGAAGAGTGGCCACTGAAAAAAATGGAGACAAGAGTTTAACTTGGGGCTGGTGTTCCTGGAGCCAAAGTCATCATCCGCAGATTGGTAACCGCGGATACAAGGCCTCTTAGAGGCCACTAGTGGCCACTGGGTGAACTGCATGAAGATGGCATTTTAAAAATGAGTGTGCTTTCCAAGGTTTAGTCGCTTAGCAAATTTCGTCCCTTAGTGACTTGGAGAAAACTTGATATATAGTGCCAGAAAACCTGCTTTTAGAACAATTAAATATAAATCTGAAATGCGAAAGGTAACCAGGAGATAGACCTCCTTGTTCAGATGGTTTGTGTGCTGCTATGTGTGTGCATATATATATATATATACACACACACACACACATAGTTTTTTTCCTGTCCTTCTCATCTGGGACTTGCTGTCATGATTCTGGGCTTCAGAAACCGTATCCCCAGAGCATGTAACACTTATCTTGTCTGTGAAAAATATTAAATGAATGCATATGTATGAAATCTGGAGCTTGTTATTAATAATAAATTATAATGCCACTAGAGCTATGAGTCATTCAATTCACAAGTGATTGACTGTTTGTTCATTCATTCTACAGCCACTGGACATTCATATTCCTATGCCAGTGCCTCTAATGGATATCCCAGAATGTCACTTGGGTTGTGGACACATATGTCTGCCAAGTAAATAATGACTGATTTTTTCAGAGTAATTCAGTTATGCTGCTCCCCACCTCTGCCTCCAGAAATCAACAAAAGCAGTAATCCCAGGTTTTATTTTTCTTAATTGGCCTACCTGCACATGTTCTCTGACAGTTTTAATGTCTTACTAGCAGCATTTTGTTCAGATGTCAGATTTATGGGGGCTACAGGTCGTACATATTCCTCATAGGAACAAGTATTCCCTGGAGTGCTTTCCTGACCTTGCTGGGATATGATAAGTTGCACATTCCCAGTCAATGAACACTTATTGGTCACGTGCTGTGGGTCAGACTTGATCACAGACACTGCTCACTAGATGCTCATGACAATCTGTGAAGTAGGCATTGCTTCCATTTTGCTGATGGAGAAACTGAGGCTTGGGCACCAATATGACTTTCCCAGAGTGAGCAAGAAGTGGCAGATGTGGAACAGGAAGCCAGGTCTTCTGCCTCTGCTCTCTGCTTCCCTGCACTGCCTTTGTAGAGGTTCCCGTTTTTCCCAATCCTGGCAAGGGTGGCTGTGTCCTGACTCCTCATGTGGCAAGGGCGGTTGTGTCATTACTCCTCCTGTTCTTACTGCCCACTTCTTCCAGTGCCTACACCCCCTTTCCAGGGGCCAGAGTCTTTTGGGCCACAGGGGAATTTTGCTAGAAGATGGAATACACAAAGGCAACCTGCTTAATCATTTGATATCTGTAGGCTTTTCCATTTTATTTGCATTCTTAAAGAAAAAGACTCGTAGACTGGGTAAGCAGTGAATATCAACTGCTTACCTTCAGCCTCTATTTCCTAACCTATAACATGGGGATGAGGATTTATTGATTAGCAAGTCCTCTTAAACTCAGTTCTGTGGCTGTCAAGGTGGGGTTTTAGAGAGTGGCACCCAGCTGGGAGACAGACTTCAGAACTACAAGTTCGTCTTAGCCCCTCAAACTCTACCACCTGACTGAAGATGCCCTTCTGTTCTGTGAACTTCTTTTCCCAAACTTGGATGGTACTGGATACCTCCCTGATTTCACTATTTGATATCAAATCATCTAGTGTGACAGTAACACAATGACACCAGTCCACAACACCTGGGCAGGTGTCTGGCTTGCTGGATAAACTGCACTTCCCCTTTCCCTTTGCTATATGGAGAGCTGCATCAATCTGGGCTTTCAGGCACTGGTCTCCTTCTAATGAGGGGAATCGACCACACAGCTCCAGCATGACCATGCTCACCTATCCCAGCAAATGGGTGTTTATCCCCAGTGAAACCCAGCACAGAACACCCTTAGGAGTAAAATTAGATTTTGGTGCATGAATGTTATTGACAAAAAAGACTCCCTGCTCAATGCCACTCGGGGACATGAGTCTGAATGTCCCTGCCATGGCCCAGGGGAATGATGTCTGTATCACCAAACCAGTGCTGGCACCTGGGCCTTGTCACCACTGACAGGGCTGAGAGGAGGTCAGCTGCCGGCTGCTGTACCCGGAACAGGTTTCTAGGGATCAGGCAAGAGGCTGGGGAAGCAGCTTGCCTTGCCAGCTCACCAGGCTGCTCTGGAGAGAAATAGAGGGCTTCTATCTCTATTACTGTCAGAGTCTGGCACTTCTCCCCGGCTCTGAAATTCACAGCAATGGATGGAGGAGGGAGGAGGGAGAAGGAAGGAGGTGCAAGCCAGACAATCAAAACAGCCACAATATTTTGGAAGTGGAATATTCCAGCTAGAGAAAATTCTCTAAAGCATTGAGCAGTAGGGCTGGAAGAGGCCCTAGCTAATCCAGCACTCTGGTTTTGTAGAGGAAATAGTTGAGAGGCAGAAAGACAAAGCAACTTCTCTGAGGTTACAAGGTCAGTAAGGGGCAGAACTGGGACAAGGCTCTGGGTCTCTGGTGCTTTAACCACTTAAAAGAAAGCTTTTGCTTTCTTCCTTTATAAAACCAGAGATTGGCAGGGGGCTTCCTTTTGTGGGAACCCCAGTGGAGACAGAGGATGTTTACCTGCAGGGAAGAGGGGCCAGGGCCCGGCTGTGCCTGGACCCAGAGTGGTGGGGAAGGGGGATATGCTCATACCTTGCAGGTTGACGCCCCGGGGCACCACGCCCTGAAGCTCCACTGTGGGCAGGTCATCTTCCGCTGCATTAGAGTTATTGGGTGGAACTGCTCTTCTGCCTCCAAAGGCAGTCCTGGAAGTTTCTGACATTTTTGACTTTACAAGGTCCTTCAGAAAAAAAAAAAAAAGAAGACAACAGAAAAGGCATGTAAAGTGAGTAACATTTGAGACAAGGATTCCAAAATAGAGAAACAGACATATCTGTGTGTGATAGCACTTGAGCAACACATTTTGCCGTTTGCATAAATAAAAACTGAGAAGTGGCAGCAAGGATTAGTCTAATGATGGAATACAGTTCCCCAAGGATCTTGGGGAGATTTTTGTATGTGTCAAAACATATGGAAAGCAGAAGAAAAGGGGCTTATTCAAAGAAATTTAAAAATTAAAAGATTTTTGGAGACCCGGATTCCCCCACCCTCCATAATCCTACAGCAGCATCTTCGCAAGAAATGTTTCCTGTTATATGCATGTGCTGTATCTATGTTCATTTCATACAGATTTATGAGATTATAAGTCACTTTTAAGAATAAACGCACACAACCATGTCCAGATAAATGTTGTCTTCTAAAGCGTTTACATTTGCAATTTAATTCAACCAATATTTATTGAGGGCCTATGACATGCCAGGCTGTGATCTAGGTACATGGGATACATCAGAGAACAAAACAGAATGTTTGCTCTGATAGATTATAGTCTGATAGGGTTAGGGTGGAGCCCAAGAAGAGCCATAAGTAAATCCACTTAGGGGTGAGGAGGTAGGAACTGCTTTGGAAACTGAGCCACATGGAGGAGGATAAGGAGGTGGAGAGTTTGGGCATGCAATTTTCAATAGGGCTATCAATAGGCTTAAGAAGTCAGGGTTGCCAACATTTCCCATTCCCCAAGCCTGCTTCCCCTTCCCTTGGAGCTTGTCCAGGCACTGAGCCAGTTTAAACAACACACACCTGACGGTCAGTGCCCAGTAAGTACTTGTTGACCAAATGACCAAATGAAGGGGGACTTTGTTTCTGGGCCCAGTGAAGGTTCCCCCTTGATCCCCTGGATTACCCAGTCATGACTCCTGGCGACTTGGCTATTTTCAAAAACCAGGCACACCCCCAAGAGGTGAAGAGTCCCTATTATAGAGGCCACCAGAGTAGAGACATGGTTACAGAGACACGTGGAGCACTAACAACATGCTGGAGAAAAGACAACCACGCCTAAGGTGTTTGGTCTGAGAAGGAGACAGGAGTGTTTGGATGCATAAGGTGTGAATAGGTATCCATAAGTATAGATAAATATATTTACAGTCATTGGTGAGCTGAGGGGGGAAGGGAGGGAGAAGAGAGAAAAAGGGTTAATGATAGGGAGAAGGCTGAGAGAGCCATCCTCTAGTGGGAAATACCGAAGGTAGGCTGTGGCATTGCTAGGGGTGCAGAACAGTGTGGCACGCTGTCGGGAGACAGTGCTAAGGGGGAGAAGGGGGGAGCCCCAGGTGCACGCCTGGCTGGGTGAGTGCGGCGGGCAGGAGCCCTCGCTTCTGGGCAGGTCTAAGGAGGAGAAGTGGCTCGAGTTCAGCTCCAAATTGGGATGGAGGCAGTCGATGCGCAGGAGTGGGGAGGCGCGCAGGAGTGGGGAGCCAAGCCGGCGGGGTTCCAGCCTAGCAGGCCGTTCTCACTTGGCCCCACTCCCTCCACCTTTTGTGTTCCAGCTCCATAATCTGCTCCCTGAGGAAAGGGGGCTTGTCCCTCGGGGAAGCACCTCCAACTCCCCCATCCCCATTTGGTGGCATTCTAAGCAAGCAACGGCTTCAGGAGAGCTGCCTCGAGAGCCTGAGAGAAGTCCCCCTTAGAAGCTGGGCTGGGCAGGTGCGGAGTTGGGGGCGGGAAGCCAGGATTGGGCAAGTGGAGCTGCCTGTGACCGGCGCCACAGGGCCCAGAGCAAGCCGCTTGCTGGTTCAACCAGGAAACCGAGGTGCAGAAGGTGGACGCAGCGGGCCCTGGCTCATAGGGTGGAGGGGCGGTGGCTTACCTGCAGGCGCACCCCTCCAGAGGTGCCCTCGCGTGGGCTTGCTCTGTGCGCCTCGGGGACTTCCTCAAACGGACTCGGGAAAGACAAGACAGTTGGCTCTTAAATAACTTCCTAAGAGGAGCCCTCACCCTCCTCCCCTGTCCCACAGGGTTTTCTCCTCCCCCTTCTCCACAGCTGGAGCCAGTAGGGGAGCTCAGATGATTTTCTATTTACTTCATCTGGCCTGTTATCCCGGCAGGTGCGCCCTTCTCTCCCACTTACCCCTCTGACTTCCAATTTCCCATTCCCACTTCTCCCCATCCCCACCCCTAGATCTGCCCTCCCCCCCACCCCCCGCACCAGTTGCTGGGAGTACCAGGCGAGCGGCCCTGCAGTGCCAGGAAGTCCCCACCCGTCCCCTTTGGTCAGAGGGTCTGGGAGGGTTTCCTTTACAAAGGAATGCTTTTGCCTGGCAGGTCAGCTGCTGCTGTGGCTTGGCAGGAGCGGGGTCTGCCCTCCCACAGACAGGTCACACAGACAGTTGTGACCATGCATGCAGTGAGAGCAACGTGTCCCTCCTGTGCAAATAAGGCATGGTCTGCATTCCTGAATCATCCCAGAGCCACAGCCACCGCCTAACCACAAGACTTCCTGCAGGAATGGGATGCCTAGCCCCAAGGAAGATGAGTAAACATCTTTAATAATGCCATGCAGATTAGAAAATAACACTTGGTTTTCTCTGAAAATCATTTTAGTGCATGTTCAAAAATTAGAAAATTTTCCCCCTAAAATTTTAATTTTTTTCTGTTACTCTTTCTTTCTTTTTCTTTCTTTCTTTCATCTTTCTGTCTTTCAGATGAAGTCTTGCTCTGTTGCAAAGGCTGGAGTGCAACCTCCACCTCCCGGGTTCAAGTGATTCTTCTGCCTCAGCCTCCCAAGTAGCTGGAACTACAGGTGCATGCCACCATGCCCGCCTAATTTTGGTATTTTTAGTAGAGATGGGGCTTTACCATGTTGGCCAGGCTGGTCTCGAACTTCTGACCTCAGGTGATCCACCCTCCTTGGCTTCCCAAAGTGTTGAGATTACAGGCGTGAGCCACCGCACCCAGTCAAACATGGCTATTTCTAACCTTCTTTACTGTCTTCAAATTTCTGACCCTGCCACTCAATCTCCCAATGTTATAAAGAAGAAAAAAAAAGATGCCATTGGTTAGAAATGCTCTCAATTTTCTGCTACCAATCTATGAACCTGCCTGCAACCTTATCTATCTTTTCCTCTTTCTTCTTGTTACTGAAGTTGGAAAGGTCCCTCCTCCCTCTGCATCTCCAAACCAGGCTTCTGCGTTGCCTTGTTCTCCGGGGCTTTGCTGTGACTCTTACCTACTCTTCCTCTTGCAGCTTCAAGCTCCTGCTTGCTAATAGTGTGTCTTCTCAGCATTCATGCAATTTCAGGTCTCTTCAGTGTTTTTTTAAAAACCTCCCCCAACCTATGTCCCCACTCCTGCTGTTACTCCTCCTCTCCTCCCCTTCATCACTAAGTTTCTGCCATCTGGCTTCCACCTCATCATTCTACTGAAAGTGGAGGTCACGGTCTCCAAGGCCTGTGCTCAGGCCAAAAGACAGGATTCAGTTCTTATTTACTTGACCTTTTGGAAGCATTGAACTCTGTCTTTGAAGGTATTTTTCCTAGGCCTCCTTGACATTGAACACTCTGTGGTTTCCTCCAGTGCAGCGCAATATTCGTTGATTGTCTGAGGAACTCCCATAGTTTTCAAATTCCATCTACATCCTGACACCTCCCAAATCTGAGTCTTTAGCCAAGATCTTTTCCAGAATTGCAGATTCCCGTATCTAAGTGCCTACTGGCTATCCTCATTTGTCACATCCCAGTGACAACACACGCTCATCATGTCTAACATGAGATGTATCAATTTCCCGGAAAACCTGGTGCATCTCAGGAGTTCCCTACCTCAATGAATACCATCACTTTGCACGCAGGTGGTACACCAGACACATGGGCATCATTCTTGAGGCTTCCTTGTTTCTCTCCCTCAATCATCAAATCTGATCCTTGAGCAAATATTTTCTATCCTACCTCTTAAACAGCCCTTGAATCTACCCGTGTACGTACCCCTTTCCAGTCCATTCTCTACAGTGCAGTCAGAATGAGCATTTCAGGGCTAAAATCTGAAATCAAATTATTTGCACAAAGTCCTTATATGGCTACTTCTCTTTGCTTTTTGGATAAATTGCAAGCTGAAACTGACAAGGCCCTATACAAGCTGGACCCTGCCTCTAGCACTGCTCTTTCCCTCAGCATCCATACAATTTGAGGTCTCCAGTATTTTAAAAAAACCTTCTCCCAACACCAATCTACCCTCCCCGCCTTCCACTGTTGTTTCTCCTCTCCTCCTCTTCATCACTAAGCTTCTGCCATTTGGCTTCCATCTTTCTTCCCTATCATCTTCCTCTGCCATCTTTCTTCCCTGCCCAGTCTCCCTCCACTGACTCCCCAGTTGTCTTGCAAGGAGTTTGCCTTGTTGTAGTGCTCCTCACACTGCATGATCATTTTCTGTTTCCTTGGCTGTACCTGCACTAGACTACAAAAAGGTAGGGACTCCAGCCAGAGTTCCCTGGAGAGAGGGTGCTGACCACTTAACTATCCAAAGGCCATCTTTGCCACATCCCTTGCTGAGTGCTAGAGAAAGACCCTAAAGATGTCTAGCACTGCTTCCCCTCAGCATTCATACAATTTCAGGTCTCCTCAGTATTTTTTAAACCCTCCCCCAATCCTTAACGATCATATTCTGGTAGTTCTCCTGGCAAACATCAAATCTGAGTGTCTAGAATTCCAAGATACCCTCATCCATGTGGGGTTGGAGGATGAGCAGCCACCCTTGCACCCTTCAGATGAGGTTACGCAGATGCCAGGTACCCCTGGGACTTGGGGTTGAGTTGTGCATTCAGAACAGGATTGTCACCCTCACAACCACCTCCACGGTGTCACTTTTGGCCTTAGACTAATTATTGACTTTGTGAACATACACACACAGTGGTTGGCTTTCTGACTCCCCCAAACCACTAACCTCAAGAGCATCATAAATGCAATGGCTTTCCTTGTGCTAAACAAAGTCGATAAAAATGTGTCCGAGGCACCAAGCCCTAGAATGCGGTTGAAGCCCATTCATTTTACAGGGTATTCCTCATGGTTATATGGCTGAGACATCAGAACAAAGGTTTCTGGTCACACAGTGAATCTTGAACTGTGCTAGGGATGCAACTTCCACAGGTGCATAGGCTCTGAGGTCCTTAAGGATGGGATGGTGTCTTTTATTTCTGAATGCCCCCTGCCTGGCATGGAAGTGGAGCCATGTAAATATTTAAGGCATGTAACAGACGGGGTTCATCCAGGAAAACAAAAACCACTTTAGGTCTTTCTAAAAGAAGGAATTTAAGGCGGGGGATTGGTTACACAGGTGAGAGAAGAGACAAGAAACCAAACAGGAGAAGGTGAATCAACTCCACAATTAGCAACAGCAGAGAGGAGTTGGTGTCGTTGTAGCGGGAGGACTGAGGGTAGGTCAGGCACTGGAACCGTGTGGTCCTGTCTGGTGGGAGCTTTAGATCCCATAATTCCAAGAAACACTGTCTGAGGTCAAGAGGGAGGGAAGAATGATCCTAGCTTGTCCCTTTCTTCCCGCTCCCTCTCCCTCCCTTGTCTGCCGTTTTGCTGAACTCCACTAGAATCAGTTGACAAAGGACTCTGGAAAATACCGCCTGCAAAGTTAGCCCCACCACTCCTGTGCTGGGGCCCCAAGGCTACCCCCAGGTTCTGTGATTCACTAGGAGGACTCACTAGACTCGGCCACCCACGTGGCTATGATCAGATACAAATGTACATATATTATATATACTACACGATAAATCATGACGAAAAGATACAAATCCAAATCAGCAGAGAAAAGGCACTTGGGCAAAGTCTGGAGGACCAGGCAGAAGCTCCCAAAGGTCCTGTCCTAATCAAGGCACATGGGCTGTGCCTACCAACCCTGGCAATGAGTTGTGACAACACTGATGTAATGTCATCTGCCAGGGATGCTCACCAGAGGCTCAGTGCTCAGGGTGTTTATGGGGGGCTGGTCACATAGGTACCCTCTACCTAGCTCATAGCCATTTTCCAGACTCCCTGAAGGAAGCAGGTGTTAAGCATGGGCCACAATTTTTGTACAGTTTAGGCCCAGCCAGCCCCACTTGTCAGTTAGGGAACAGTGGGAAGACTCCTGAAGTCCAAGTTCCCAGATGCCAGACAAGGGCCAAGCTTGCAAGTAGGGCTTTCTAAGCCAGTTTCAGTTTCAGGTTTGCTATGTTAACTCTTTTCTGCATCCATACAGGGAAAGGGTGAGGAAAGGCTCTCAGGGCAAACAGTTCCAGGACTGCCACAACACACTGTGCTCTTTCGTTGTGGCATGGCCAGTCCCTCACATGAGATGTCAATAGGCCTGGAGCACGAGGAGACTCCAATGAGAACGTCACAAGGGTAATCCAGTTCTGCCCCTACTTTCTTGGCCTTACCAGCTCAGCATGAGACCTCCAAGGAGACGTGAACTCCCTCTGGCTGCACGGGCCTGGGCATACCTTCTCACTCTTCTGAAGGTGAAGGGCTCACCCCATTGCCTCCCCAAGAAGCAGGGTAAAAATTCCTAAACACATCACTCTGGGATCCCGGCGTCTGTCAGAAATATGTGGTAAACTTTGGGAGTTGTGAGTAAACAGAAAATACGTGGGAGGAGGGGTTCCGGATCCCCTTACCTTGATCCTTTAATTCTGAGTTTTCATTTCTATGGTATTGACACTTTTCTCTGCAGTCTCTCCAGACAAACCATCTTTCTCCTACTTGGCAATACCCAAGGAGCAGACCGTATTTGTTCAGGCAATGAATTTTCTGGCAAACTCTATTTGATTTACATGCAAAACTTCACATCTCAAACAAACAAACAAAAAACCCAGTCATGTCTGGACGCTGCTGGTTTTTTCCAGCTGAACAAGACCTGGATTTTGTTGGTTATAGATGTAATTCCAGAGGGAGGTGAGTAGATACATAAATAACAACTGGCCTTGTTCAAAGATGCCAGACCCTCTGACATGAATGACCCAAGTTCGTCTCTTGGGAGAGTCTTTCTCCTGCACTGCCCTTCATCCTGTAGGAGCTGGAGAAAACTTTCCACTCCAGGTGGAAGTGTCCTGGGGGAGAGGATGGAAGGGAGGCTGGGTGGGCAGTTTGTAGTCAGGTTCTAGCCACAGTAGTGAGCAGTGGGGGAAGGCAAGCGGCCCTCTGTATCCATTCACATATTTTTCAAAGCCTCACGAGAGTTTTCACAAAGTCTGGCAATGACATTTTAAAAGGAATTTATAAAGCATCATCGCAGTTGCCACCACAATAGGGCGTGGGATCTAAGACAGGACCATGTCTCCCACAGCCTCTTTTCCTTCTTCTTTCAGGAAAGATGAAAACCCATGCCAGGGACAGCTCCAGATGGCAGGAGTTTTCTCTTTGCTTTGGCTTCCCTGGGCATAGCCCACTCTTGCCAGGGATCTATGATCACCTGTAATCTACCTTCCCGAGGAGCAGTGATGGATTGCTGGGGGCTGCCTCACCTCATGGCAGGCAAATGGAAGAAAGCTGTTCTCACCTTAGGAAAGAAAGATTTAACTAATGTACCCACCTTCTTACAGTAAATATCTCTGTCTTAAAAAAAAATTTTTAATTGTGGTAAAATACACATAAAATTTATAATCTTAACCATTTTTCAGTATACAATTCAGTGGTGTTAAGGCTATTCATGGTATTGTATGACCCATCTCCAGAATGTTTCTGTCTTGCAAAACTGAAACTCTGTTTCCATTAAACAACTCCCTGTGAGTATGTGTGTCTGTGTGTGTCTGGCTATATATTTGTGAGTGTATATGTCTGTCTGCATGTGACTGTGCACACATCTGTGTGAGCGACTGAGTGTGTCTGAGTATCTGTGTGTATGGGTATTTCTGAGTATGTATGCCTCTGTGTGTACGCATTGTCTATGTGAGTGTATGTGTCTGTTTGGGAGTGTGTGCACATCTGTGTGAGCAAGTGTGCCGTGCATATGAGTGAGTATGCAGGTGGAAGGGAAGGACTGAGGAAGCACTGAGGGTTTAGCTCCAGAAAACTTTCTCCACTGGCTTCCTAACTCCTCCAGAGTCCTGATGGAGTTTAAGGAGACTCCAAGAGATTTTTAAACTTGAAAAGACTTTATAAAACATGACGAAGGGTCAACTAGAAGTAGATCTGTAACAGATAATGATTTTTCAAGTTTAAAGGAAAGAAATTTCATAAAAAATGAAAAATTCATAAAAAAAGAAAATTTCATAAAAAATGCTAAAAACACCCACAGCGGGGAGAGACATCAGCCATGCCAGCCTCACTGCATACGACACAGATGCATGCATGGTTTAATTCAATACTTTTCCTTAAGTGAAGCAAGAGACCCCACATCCACCCATCCCAAGTATCTCACTTTGCCAGAGGAAAAATTCAATGATAACAAAACATTATGAAAAAATGAGTAATTAAAATAATACAGCAATGTGTATGAACAAAATAATCAATGAAAGTGAAACCTAATAGTAGTTCCACAAACTTATTACAAAGCTATTAATTTAAAGAGTAGTGGCAATTGAAAACCACAACCAACACCAGATAATGGGGATGCTATAAAAACAATGCTTGCTTCAGTAAAACTATCAGAATGCTGACTAAATGTGTATGCACATATGTGTGCATGTGTGTGTGTGTGTGTGTGTGTACAAGTACAGTAGGAGCTTTGGAGTGTTCCCAAGAGTAATATGGCAGCTGGAGTTAGAATCTACTATCTATGTAACCTTGGGCACATTACTTAACCTCACCTGTAAAATGGTGATCCTAATAATATATACCTCACAAGATTATGAAGATCAAAGAAGAGAATACCTATAAAAAGGTTTGTACAGTCCCTGGCAAGAAGCTAGCTCTAAATAAATATTACCAGTAATGGTATGTGTGCACTGGACAACCTTCACTCATCCATGATGAATATTTTAACTTTTTGTAATAGTTATTATCTGTATTTTCTCACTATCATCCTCATATCAGGGAAGTGAATATTTAAGTTGCTAATAATTTTGGATAATTTGAAGAGGCCATTAGCAGCATTTATTGCAGTATTTTCAGTCTAGAAGCTCTTCAAGAGCTTCATGTGCAATTCATGCTTGTCAAGGGGTGAGATTTATAATTGGCTGGTTGTGGTTGTATATGTGAGGATATGTATATGTAAGGGTCTATTTCTCTTGCTCTGTCATCCAGGCAGGAGTGCAGTGGCATGATCTCAGCTCACTGCAAGCTCTGCCTCCCAGGTTCACGCCATTCTCCTGCCTCAGCCTCCTGAGTAGCTGGGATTACAGGTGCCCGCCACCACGCCCGGCTAATTTTTGTATTTTTAGTAGAGACGGGGTTTCACCATGTTAGCCAGGATGGTCTCGGTCTCCTGACCTCGTGATCCGCTCGCCTCAGCCTCCGAAAGTGCTGGGATTATAGGCGTGAGCCACCGCGCCCAGCCAAAGCCTTCCATTTTTAAGCTATATAAGAAAGATGTCTGGGGAGTGGGTCAGAGAATGATTTTATTTGATATATGCCAAGTGAAGGCACCAGCTTCCACACGGTTGCCAGTGAAGGGACCAGCTTCCACATGGTTGCCAGTGAAGGCACCAGCTTCCACATGGTTGCCAGTTCTTTCTGGAAGCCCACGTCCAGGTAGGCTTCCTGGGCAGACCCATGGGCATCTCACCAAACTCTTCTAATGAGGTCTGTGGCTATGGGTCAGCAGGGTGCCCTTGTCTATGGCAGACCCTTGCCCAAGAGTGCTGCTGCCCTCTGTTGTAGTCGCACAACTGCACCTTCTTGCTGATGAGGTGAAGCACTAACACAAGGCCAGAAATGGAAGGGACATGATGTCGGCTGGAGTCTTCCTAACAGCAGAACTTCTGGATAATGATCTATGAATTTCTAAGGAAAGCCAAAGGCCATTGCATAATCGCACGTGTGGGTGCTAAAACAGCCAAAGAAAGGGGCAAGTTCTCCTTTCTTTGATGCTCCCTCAGCAATTTCTGCAGTGAAGTTTCAGATAACTGTGCCAGAGCCCTTCCTGTGAAAGTGTTTCTTGTTAATGCATTTCTCCTCTCACAATGGTAACTATAAGTGGTTAAAATAGCATCAGAAATACTAACTCTATCATATGGACATATGTCATGATTCACTAAAAATATTTCCCACAATGCAGTTTTAACTTAAACAAAAGTTGTTTATATATACGTGTGTGTGTGCATGTGTGTATTAATAAATATAGACAATGTAACTTACCCAGAAGAGTTCCTTATGCCTATGTTCTGAAAAAGACAGCACAGATGCCCAAAAATATATGAAATTTGATAAGGGGATTTTAGTGGTCCAAGATTCTCCTGCTGGCTTCTATGAGTGATAATGATCTAGAATTCTTCGAAAAGCCAAAAAGAAGTCTTCTAACAGCCATGACTTAATAAAGTCCATTGTCCCTGATTATTCAAACTCCTTCTGATTGTTTCATCTGATTTCTCGATCATAAAGCCTATGAAAACTTTCTGTTCTGGGAAACAGAATCAATAATGTTTTATAAGCTTAACTGTGTGATATGATGTGATATTGTGTTTTATGGAATTGGACATGGCCTATGTCCATGTATTTCTCTACTATATTTTCACCTTGTATGCAACCTCCTGGGATACCATTACATATATATATGTGTATACACACACACACATATATATACACACAAACACATATATATATACACATGTGTGTGTATGTGTATATATCTGCTATATATATATGCTATATATATATATATATACACACACACACATATTATAGCTAGGTATGGCTTTATGTAGTACTTTCTTAAACATTCACCCTCAAACCTGAAGGGTTCTTTAATGATTGTGTTCATTTATTCATTCAGGATTAGCTAGTTTCCAAGGATGGATCAACCATCCATGCCTCCCGGTATTCCCAGCCATGTGCAGTCCCCTTCCACAGTGAATCTGGCTTCAACCAACAGGGTGCAGTGGAAGTGGCCCTATGCCAGTTCTCCACCTAAGCTATATGATGTTCTAACAGCTGCCTTTTCATGCTTTTAGAACCCTTAACCAACATTAAGAAGTCTAGCTACACTCCTGGAGTCCAGCTAACATGGAGAAACCATACAGAGAGGCCACATGGAGCGGTGGGGACATGAGAATGTGCAGGGAGGGAGAGGAGTCCAGCTGCATTATAATCCTACCGGAGCCCAGGCATCAGCCATCTCTGCCAACCTGCAGCACGAGTGAGGACACGAGTGTGCCACCTGGCAAGTGGATCCTCTGGCCCCAGTCAAGGAGCTGCAGCTGATGGTGCATGGAGTAGAGAGAAACTGCCCTGCTGAGCCCTGCCAAAATCATAAAATTGTGAGCAATGAAACAAAGTGGCTGTTATTTTAATCCACTAAGATTTGGGATAGTGTGTTACATCGCAATAGATAACTGAGACACATTCATCTAATAAATATTTATCTAACCTACTGTTTATAATAATAAAACAACACTAATATTGAATATGCTGTAATATATAGCAATATAATTAATATGGTAATATTTATCTATCTATTATTGACAGACTTTGTGATGAGTAGGAAATTGTATCTATCTTTAAGGCCTGCAGTCAAGAAGGGGAAACTATATTAAAAGCTAGTATTTTGGAATTTCATCAACAAGTCTGTTTCCACGATTTAATAGACTTCAAAATATTCTGTGTTTTGCTCCTATAACAAATATGTTCCTTGTGGACCTAATCTGGCATATAATATATGTACAAAAATACAAGTTAATTAATGAATTAAAGTCAGTGGAATCTCTTATGTCAGTGAAAGCAATAGGGTTGCTGACAAAAAAAGAAAGTAAAGGTTTTTAGTGAATTGTATATGCACCACTGGTTTTTATTTCACCTTTATCTTAAACAGTCAGCCACTCACTTAAACTTTGGCTTCTGAGGCTGAGAGCCACATAAAAGGGAGCACTAAATAACCGCAAGTGTAAAGAATGATTTGTGCTCCCTAAAATGCTTTATTCATACAAGGGAACTGAGGCTTGGAGAGGCAAAGGGGCTTGCTCATAATCACACACTAGGCACATTACGGATTTCAGACTCAAACAGACATTTTTAAAACCAAGTCCATTGTCTTGGCTAAAGTACACCTTCACCAAACTCCTATCTTTCTCTTACTCAAAATTTCCCTTCAAATCTACACATTCCAAGATCTCTCTTAGAGCTGGGCCCATGGTGCTCCTGGAAGATATGATTGGATTTCTCCTCACCCTCTGAGCAGTGTAGGCACAGGTCTTCTGGTGCAGGGGATGGGGACATTAGAATGTGGCAGCTAGCTGGTACCTATTGGAGACCACCCCTGTAGGTGGGGTGACTCTACTACTCTGGTCTGTCAACAGAATAGTTTTTATGGGACCCTCATATGGGTCAGGGACTGTTATGTGCTGCAAGGGATTTAGCAGGGAGCAAGAGAGAGGTCCTTTCCCGCAAAAGACTTACGGTCAGCCCCTAAGCTTCTCAGTGAAGGGAAGAGCAACATTGAACATCCGTCTTGGACACCTTGCCCCTTGGTTCTTCTATCTCACGAGTGCCTCGCAGTGGCTCTGCCCTGTGGACCCTTACTCATGTTCTCTGGACCAGGGTTGTTAACCATAGCAGGTTAGAACTGCCCATTTATTCTAAAGACAACAGCCAACTACCATCTTTATTTCAACCCTCACTTCCCACCACTTCTTCTCTAGTCTCAAAATGCCTTTCAGCATAGGCAGGAAATATGACAGAAGAAAGTCCCAGTCGAACAAACAATAACCGAAAATGCTCTTTGTGGCTGGGCCTTGGCGATCAAAGCCCTGCCCATGTTTGCCAGCTGTAGTTCAGATGGTTTCTATTTCACTCAGCATTAATTTTTTATGAAATCTATGGCCCAGGGGCCCATAAGTGGCTTTTAGTTCTTCATTCTATACTGTCTGGTCTAATTGCCAAGGCATGATAAGACTCAGATTTTAAGGCGTCGTTAATGTATTTACCAGCCTTCCGGTCTGCAGGCAGGCTCACCTCTTTGTGTGGGATTTTAATCACGTTTTGTTTTTAGAAAGGAGATGAAGGTATTTTTAGACTAAATATACTTGCTTTTCTTTGGATTTATTATCAGTAGTTCACATCAGTGAGACAGCATACACAACAACGCCAATCCCAAACCTCAGACTTTATCTTCCAGTTTAAGTTTGATTCTTAAGAAGCATATGGAGTCTGTGCAGTGGAGGTAAGGCCTGTTTAAAATGAAGGCTGTTGTTTGTATGAAACATGCTTATTTAGTAGTTTATGATAAGGGGCCTGCTGACCCCAAAGGCTATCTTTCTTCTCACTTAGCAGCAGCAGCCTGGACTTTGTTTCAGATCGTCTCTGGATGCTGTAGCAAAGCCGGCAAGTGACTCACTGGCTGTCCTCAAACCCTCTTTGCAGCCCCCATTACTGAAGAGACCCACAGACAACTTAGAAAACACAGTGATGGGAAAGTGACAGTGTTTGCAGAGTTGCTGGTTGCCAGGGGTCTACATGCAAGGCCAGTGCTGCGATCATTTTCATGAATTTCAGATGTCCTTTCTCTTGCCAACTTCGTGTGTTTTCTGAAAAATAATAAGAAAAAAAAAAACCCAGTCATCTGGCCTTACTTCCTTAAACCGAAGCTATTAGAGGTATCCAGGATCTGACTAGGGCAGCTAATTTTCTTTCAGTAGTGATTATAGCTACACACCCTGCACAAACCGCATGCAAGACTCCCCCTCAACATGATTTTACATGCTTCACTTCTCCAATTGGCTCCAACTGTTAACAGAGCCCAGGTTTTGCATACACAGCCACACTTGGGGAGAAAGAAAAAGACTTTGCTGCAGGCAGTTTTGCCTTGATACTTGGCACTACTCCATTTCCTGACTGCGTTGCACTCCCTTCCCTCCCAGGTACCTGAGACTTCTTCATGCATCTGAGTGTCTGGCTTTTGATGCAGCTCCTGGTTAGGAACCAGCCCTCTCCATGGTCATTAGCTTCCTTTTTTTTTTTTTAAAAAAAAAAAAAACTACCATCTAGTAGGCAGCTTCTTCGGCACTATTGTTAATCTGAGAATTTGCTAGTACTTAACTCACTCTTCACACGCCATAAAAATCTCTATTCTTCGAAGTGTCTAAATGTGTGATGGCTGAATGTGTTGGGAGGAGCTGTGTTTCAATATGTTTTTTACTTTTGTTCTCAGGCCAGAGAAATTTCATTCAGTTTCATGTGTTCAGTCCTTGAAACAAAAGGCAGTGAAGCTTTGGTTCATTTAAAGGAAGTAATCAATTCTGTTCTGTGAGTATTCACTGAATACTTCCTAGGACCTATGAACTGATTCATGCCAGAGGCTGCAGGGCCTCTCAAAAGTAAACCAATGTGTACCACAATCCTCTAGAGGCTTTCTGATTAGACAGATTGGGAGCAGGGTCCAGTTCATAAGCATTTCTGAAACATCCCAAGGGATGCTGACGTTGCCTCAGTGGACCCCCTTTGAGTAACACTGCTGAGAGAGACACCTTAGTAAATGCTCAGGGTTTTGTGGGAAGACATTGAAACACATCTGAATTAGACAGTAAGACAACCAGTAACACAAATAATTCAAGCCCCAAAATGCACTCTAGAGATATAGAATGCCAGTGGCCTTCAGGAGGTGACAGGAATCACCAACCACTGTGGACCAAAAGTGTCAGATTAGTCGCCACTCTCTGGGGTAGGGTTTTGGAGGCAGTGGGGTTTGGAAGAAAGGGTATGATGTGGATAGGTGGGAAGGGAGAAGAAGGCCTCCTGGGCAGGAGGATAAGGTAACAAATAATGATATGTTTGGACTGAGAGCTGATGCATAGTTTCTGCAGAAATAAATGAAGACCAACCAAATGAGAACCAGAAAACTATTTATCCAGAGCTTGCAAGACAGTTAGTCACCATCACTTGCATTTTGGCAGAAATCCAAAGGCAGGCAGAGGAGTGGGAAAGTTTTAGAGTGGCAGAAAGGGAAGGTTCCAGTGTGCGCTGATTAGAGGCTGTTGGCATGAGGAAGCTGGAGGTGGCTCACTAGAAATGGGAATCCCATTTGATTGGTTAGGGAGTATATTTTGCTGTTTCCAGTTGGTCCTAAATTGGAAGGATGGACAAACATTAAGGAAGCTGTAATTTATTGATCAAGTCCTGGCCATTTTTGACAATTGTTATAGAAGTTATTGCTTGACTTCCTGAGTTGTTATGAGAGATAAGAACTTACTTTCTACAAGTCTGACTTATAAGTAGCATACTGGCTTCCTGGCTGGCTACAGAGAGGTGGGATAGTCTCCAGGGCAGGTTGCTGCAGGCTGTGGGTTGTAGTTCTGTTTTTATATATGGTCTGGTCATTGATGTTTGTACATTCACTCTCTTGTTTCTGGATTTTTGGGGTTTGCCCTGATGTCATCTCTCTTTTCATATTTTTTCCTCTTCATTTTTTGAGAATATGGGCTTCTAGCCTCATTCCACTTCGCCAATGACTTTTGAGAGTTCCCTCCTTATTTTCTGAGCACTCAGGAGCCCTTCTATGTTCTATTTATTCTCTCTTCCCTCAGATTGATGATGAGGAACTTCTCCTGGAGGAGCAGATGTTGGTTCAGTTGCTCCTGAGTGAAGCCCAATCCTCAGGTTCCATCGCTATTCACAGGGTGACAGCTATCGCTTGTATGGAGATACCAAAGCTGCGTGGGAGACATCAAGGACCAGGGGTCACAGTTCTCTCCTTGACCTCATATGGAAGGACAATTGAGTGCTCTCTGCAAGAGCTTCCAAGTCCCCAGGTAGAGGGAACCCTGCAGGCTCCCCTTGGATAAATGCAGATGCAGGCACTGGGCCCTCTGCAAGTGTCTCGAAATGGAAACTCTGCAGATGGGGTCTTTGCTGCCAAAGCTAACATCCTAAAGGCTCGTGGCCCCAAACAGCTGAGCGGGGTCACCTCTTTTTCCAGCAAGCGCTTAAAAAGGCTCCATATCAGTGCTCCCCAGACACCACATTGAAGCTTTGCAGGACGACTCTCTGTTCTCACCATCTGTCGGCAGCTGCTTTGGCCACAGCAGTCAGCTGCCAACTTCTATCTTCCATCAGAGATGGCCTTCCTTCAGGCTTCTTGACCAGCTCTTTGATGGCACAAAACCTTTTAGCCACCTCTCTAATTCTGCAAGTGGCTCACCATGGTTTATTTATGCCATTTCTTTGGCTCTCTGAAACTCCTCTTGGGGTGGCTCCCAGGAGGTCTAGTGAGCCGTGAGCACCTAATTAATTTTCCATGAGAAGCTCATGTGTTGGGCCATCCTTTCTCATTTTTTTTTTGAGAATTGCTTATTTGCTGCACTTATAGTCATTTCTCATGGAAAAATTTAACATATAAATCCATCATATATTAGATTATTCCAGTAAACTAAAATGGCCATAGGCACTCAATGTAAAATATTTTAGCATTTAAAACATCCATAGCAAAGGTTTTTCATTTATAATAATCATAGATATTATTAAAGTAAATAATACATCTGGGAGCTAGGGCTTTTTCACCTTTGAATTCAGACATGTTGGGTGTGTTCGGGTATGTGCATTTATTTTTTCTGGGCAGAAAACAAATATCTTTGTGATGGTTGCATAAACGATGAAAAATTAAGTTATTGAAATAATGATTCTGTTATGTATATTGAAATTAGAGATTAGCTGCTCCTCGATATCCATTTTCTTTTTCTTCTATAATAATTGAACCTCCAGTATTTAGCTATGCACTTGTCTGCAAGAAGAATCCTACTTTCCAACTTTTCTTGTGTGTGGTTATGGCCAGATGACTAAACTGTAGAGAAAGGGGTATAAATGGAGATATGTGTATGTGAAATTTCTGGCATGAGTCCTTAGAAGGTGGGGATGTGCCCTTTCTTGACTTATTTTCCTTTCTTCTGGCTGGAATGTGAACGTGATGGCTGGAGCTAAAGCAGCCATGTGGATCACATCGGGAAAGCCTTAAGGATGGTGTATGAAGCAGCCAATCAGAAGGAGCCTGAGCTCATTCCAGCCCTGGATCACCTCCTCAGCCCCTCAAGTGAGAGTTAAATAAACATTTGATCAGTTTTTAAGAAGCACTGTTATTCTTGTTTTTTAATCGCTTGTAACCAAGCCTGATCATAACTAATAAAACACCAAAATAATCAAATATAAAGGAATACATTTAGCATTGTCCTTTAAAAAGATGGAAGGAACATTCATGCCACAAAGGACTGCCTAAATCCACCCAGAAGCATATTCACCAGAGTCTCAAATAGTAGCTCATCATGGTCACAGTCTTCAGTGTGTTAGAGCTGCTCATACCTTCAGGATACTGCACAGGTCTTACTTCTAGTCACTCATGTTTGCCTTTGGATCATCACCAAGAATAAAACAATGTCAAATATGTTAAGCAGATAGGACATCATAGCACCCACAAAATCTCAGTTTAGAAATGATAGAAGGATGCATTTTCTTAAAAAAGATAAAATCACAATAGGGGTAACCTAAAATAATTGGATGGTCAAAGCCAGTCTTCACTGTCACAATGTCAAATACGTTTAGGGACAAACGGGTAATGTTAATGTAGTGTGATTTAGGACACCTGAGTGTCAGGAACACGTACTCAAACCTGAGAGTCCCTGTTCTGTCTGAACACACTCAGATTTTTCTAAAATACATGTCTGGCTAAATAAAACTTGTCTGTGAGCTGGTCCTATTCCCAGGCCACCAGTTCGTGCTCCCAATAAGTTTTTTTCATTTTCATTGGATTAGAGTAGACTTCATTGTTGGGGTAAGATATGATCTCAGGCTTCCATTATAATTAAGGGGAAGACAAGATGGGTCAGTATAGGTGACTTTTAGAACCTGAAATGCCGCACTGGGCTCAAGGATTATAATCTGGGATGGTTATCTTTGAGCTTGGCGTGAAGTGTGGTGGCCACAAGAATGATCCATATTAGAAACCTAAATACTAGACAGACAAAGAAAGGAAGTGCACATCCAGGGTTGAGACCAAGAGAACTAGGGGTTCAAATACAGAGAGTAAGCCATCAGTCTCTGAGCAAGAGACAAGAAATAACCTGAACAGGAAGTAAAATTTAAAAGAAAATTTAAATTAAACAAATAAAATTCATGTCTTGTATGTTGTATATAAAAATTAGATTTAAGTTAAGAAAGGATAATATGCAGACAACATAGACCTTATGCAGATAGGCTAACAGCCATTCTTCCCATCGACCCACACAAAAATAAAAGGCCCAAAAATAATTACATAAAATCAGGATTTATAACAATGCCTCGAGTTAACAACCCACCTACTTGGTTAAAGTTCCCTTTAATTTAAACAGGTGACATGATTCTGAAAGTTATTATGACTACATCTGTTTCCTTCAAGCTCTAATTTGATTATTGACAAGTATAAAAGATTATTTCATAGATTGTTCTTAATATAGGCTACGCTGGTTGTTCTTAATATAGGCTATGCTGGTCCAACTCCCCTTATGACAAAGCTGACAAAAATTCAGAAAATGAAACACATTTCCCTATAACATTACTTTTTTTCCAGTGTGTACCACTGTAACTGAATTCACATTACTTGGCTAGAAAAACATAGATAATTTTGTTTGGGTGGGAAAAAAACTAGAATATTAGAAGAAACTATGAGAAACTATATACTGAAAAAGGGGGCAGGAAATGAGCCACAAATCTTAAGGTTTATTATTGCATCCTTCACTTGTGAGCTATCTGCACTCTAGTGAAGAGAGGTAGCATATAAAAAAATTTGCCAAAGAAGTTCAATATATGGGAATCAACATATAGACACCTAAAAGGAGGTAAAACATAGCTCAATAGTATCAGCCCAATTTCTCACATCTTTACTGTGGGACAGATGGAGAAACAAATTGACATCCAAAAGGTCACCGATTTTGATATTCCTAGGACAGAAATGCTCCCAACTGGGAGTAAATCCACAAGTCACTGAAGTGTGGAGGACTAATCCACTTTATCACCTTCATCAAATATTTAGAAATGGTAACATTACTCATTGGAAAACCACTAAGGGGATAAGAAAGAAATGTTGGCCGGGCACCGTGCCTTACACCTGTAATCCCAGCACTTTGGGAGGCCGAGGTGGGCAGATCACCTGAGGTCAGGAGGTCGAGACCAGCCTGGGCAACATGGCAAAACCCTGTCTCTACTAAAAGTACAAAAATTAGCCAGGAGTGGTGGCACATGCCTGTAAATCCCAGTGACTCAGGAGGCTGAGGCAGGAGAATCGCTTGAACCTGAGAGGCAGAGGTTGCAGTAAGCGGAGATCGAGCCAGTGCACTCCAGCCTGGGCGACAGAGCAAGACCCCGTTTCAAAAAAAAAAAAAGGAATGTTTAGGTTCTCTGGTTAATATATGCACAAGCTGGACACTTTATTAAAACATTAGAATTGTTTTCCCATGAGGACAAAAACCTACTTGTGGGAATTTGAGAAACACAGTTGATGGGACTATGTCTCCAAAAGATTTGCATATGTCTTTGTATGGAAACACTAAAATCTCTCACACACAGATCACAATGGAAGAGATCTGCAGTCACAGGCCAGATGAAAATGCTTGGTCTGCCAGCCCAGTGACTGATGTTTTACATTAAGGATCGGACTTTAAAGATTTACCTTAAAGACTGAGTTGCTGGCCTGAAACAGAATACCAGCGAGGTTTCCCACTGGAATCTCTTCATCCCAGAAAATTGTTTCAGGGACATGGACCCAAAAAAGCCCACTAAACTGTATGCAGCTGTTTTTGGAATAATTAAGTATAAGCCCTTCTAAATGTAGAGTTGATTAGTAAAATAAGTGTTATCCCAGGATTCACTGCAAATATTGTTCAATTAAATAACCCATTAAGCACAAGCTTCAAATCAGCAATTTCTTTCTAATAATTGTAAAGTTTTGCACAACTAAACAATAAAAGCCAAATAATCCACTCACAATAAAACCTGGTTCGATAAGATACAGAAGGTTATGCTATGAAACAACAGCCATCACAAATTAATACAGCTTTGCTCCCCAAGTACTATAGTTCTTTTCGGAACATTGGTTGCTCTTTTAAAATTTTATTGATAAGGAAAAAAAAAACAGCTACACAAGACCAGGATGCTGAAAGGTAATCTATATCCTCAAAATAAACTAAAGGGTATTGTAAATTAAGTTATATCACATAAACTGCATTTACCTTTCCCCTCTACAAGTTATGGTGCCCACCAGCAGCTGGAATCCCAAAGCAATGAAAAAACAATTAGAATTATATGCCTTGGTTTTGTTTTTATTAGTCAGAATGAAATAAATAATAACCTGGTGTTGAAAGCACAATGGATTTGAAATAACACCTAAGTCAGAGTCATAGCTGCGCCACCTTCGGCTGTGCAACTTGGGAAACTCAATTTATTTGTTGTCTTGAGTTCCTTTCCTGTAAACTGCAAAATTTGAATAGATTATCTCTTTTTTTTTTTTTTTTTTTTTGGTTGGAGTTTTGATCTTGTTGCCCAGGCTGGAGTGCAATGGAGCAGTCTCAACTCACTGCAACCTCTGCCTCCCAGGTTCAAGCTATTTCCCCTGCCTCAGCATCCTTAGTAGCTGAGATTACAGGTGGCCACCACCATGCCCACCGTTTTTTTTTTTTTTTTTGTATTTTTAGTAAAGACAGGGTATCACTATGTTGGCCAGGCTGGTCTCGAACTCCTGACCTCAGGCGATCCACCAGCCACAGCCTCCCGAAGAGCTGGGATTACAGGCATCAGCCACCGCGCCTGGCTAGAATAGATTATTTCTAAAAGCTTTTCTATTAGGTCTGCTTGGTGCAGAGCTGAGTTCAATTCCTGGGTATCCTTGTTGACTTTCTGTCTCGTTGATCTGTCTAATGTTGACAGTGGGGTGTTAAAGTCTCCCATTATTAATGTGTGGGAGTCTAAGTCTCTTTGTAGGTCACTCAGGACTTGCTTTATGAATCTGGGTGCTCCTGTATTGGGTGCATATATATTTAGGATAGTTAGCTCTTCTTGTTGAATTGATCCCTTTACCATTATGTAATGGCCTTCCTTGTCTCTTTTGATCTTTGTTGGTTTAAAGTCTGTTTTATCAGAGACTAGGATTGCAACCCCTGCCTTTTTTTGTTTTCCATTTGCTTGGTAGAACTTCCTCCATCCTTTTATTTTGAGCCTATGTGTGTCTCTGCACGTGAGATGGGTTTCCTGAATACAGCACACTGATGGGTCTTGACTCTTTATCCAATTTGCCAGTCTGTGTCTTTTAATTGGAGCATTTAGTCCATTTACATTTAAAGTTAATAGTGTTATGTGTGAATTTGATCCTGTCATTATGATGTTAGCTGGTCATTTTGCTCGTTAGTTGATGCAGTTTCTTCCTAGTCTCGATGGACTTTACATTTTGGCATGATTTTGCAGCGGCTGGTACCGGTTGTTCCTTTCCATGTTTAGTGCTTCCTTCAGGAGCTCTTTTAGGGCAGGCCTGGTGGTGACAAAATCTCTCAGCATTTGCTTGTCTGTAAAGTATTTTATTTATCCTTCACTTATGAAGCTTAGTTTGGCTGGATATGAAATTCTGGGTTGAAAATTCTTTTCTTTAAGAATGTTGAATATTGGCCCCCACTCTCTTCTGGCTTGTAGGGTTTCTGCCGAGAGATCCGCTGTTAGTCTGATGGGCTTCCCTTTGAGGGTAACCCGACCTTTCTCTCTGGCTGCCCTTAACATTTTTTCCTTCATTTCAACTTTGGTGAATCTGACAATTATGTGTCTTGGAGTTGCTCTTCTTGAGGAGTATCTTTGTGGCGTTCTCTGTATTTCCTGAATCTGAACGTTGGCCTGCCTTGCTAGATTGGGGAAGTTCTCCTGGATAATATCCTGCAGAGTGTTTTCCAACTTGGTTCCATTCTCCCCATCACTTTCAGGTACACCAATCAGACATAGATTTGGTCTTTTCACATAGTCCCATATTTCTTGGAGGCTTTGCTCGTTTCTTTGTATTCTTTTTTCTCTAAACTTCCCTTCTCCCTTCATTTCATTCATTTCATCTTCCATCGCTGATACTCTTCCAGTTGATCGCATCGGCTCCTGAGGCTTCTGCATTCTTCATGTAGTTCTTGAGCCTTGGTTTTCAGCTCCATCAGCTCCTTTAAGCACTTCTCTGTATTGGTTATTCTAGTTATACATTCTTCTAAATTTTTTTCAAAGTTTTCAACTTCTTTGCCTTTGGTTTGAATGTCCTCCTGTAGCTCAGAGTAATTTGGTCGTCTGAAGCCTTCTTCTCTCACCTCGTCAAAGTCATTCTCCGTCCAGCTTTGTTCCCTTGCTGGTGAGGAGCTGCGTTCCTTTGGAGGAGGAGAGGCGCTCTGCTTTTTAGAGTTGTCAGTTTTTCTGTTCTGTTTTTTCCCCATCTTTGTGGTTTTATCTACTTTTGGTCTTTGATGATGGTGATGTACAGATGGGTTTTTGGTGTGGATGTCCTTTCTGTTTGTTAGTTTTCCTTCTAACAGACAGGACCCTCAGCTGCAGGTCTGTTGGAGTACCCTGCCGTGTGAGGTGTCAGTCTGCCCCTGCTGGGGGGTGCCTCCCAGTTAGGCTGCTCGGGGGTCAGGGGTCAGGGACCCGCTTGAGGAGGCAGTCTGCCCATTCTCAGATCTCCAGCTGCGTACTGGGAGAACCACTGCTCTCTTCAAAGCTGTCAGACAGGGACATTTAAGTGTGCAGAGGTTACTGCTGTCTTTTTGTTTGTCTGTGCCCTGCCCCCAGAGGTGGAGCCTACAGAGGCAGGCAGGCCTCCTTGAGCTGTGGTGGACTCCACCCAGTTCGAGCTTCCAGGCTGCTTTGTTTACCTAAGCAAGCCTGGGCAATGGTGGGCGCCCCTCCCCCAGCCTCGCTGCCACCTTGCAGTTTGATCTCAGACTGCTGTGCTAGCAACCAGCAAGACTCCGTGGGTGTAGGACCCTGCGAGCCAGGTGCCGGATATAATCTCGTGGTGCCCTGTCGGAAAAGGGTAGTATTCGGGTGGGAGTGATCCGATTCTCCAGGTGCCGTCTGTCACCCCTTTCTTTGATTAGGAAAGGGAACTCCCTGACCCCTTGCGCTTCCCGAGTGAGGCAATGCCTCGCCCTGCTTCGGTTCAGGCACGGTGCACGCACCCACTGACCTGCGCCCACTGTCTGGCACTCCCTAGTGAGATGAGCCCGGTACCTCAGATGGAAATGCAGAAATCAACCGTCTTCTGTAATTTACAGATTCAATGCTGTCCCCATCAAGCTACCAATGACTTTCTTCACAGAATTGGAAAAAACTACTTTAAAGTTCATATGGAACCAAAAAAGAGCCCGCATCGCCAAGTCAATCCTAAGCCAAAAGAACAAAGCTGGAGGCATCACACAACCTGACTTCAAACTATACTACAAGGCTACAGTAACCAAAACAGCATGGTACCGGTACCAAAACAGAGATATAGATCAATGGAACAGAACAGAGCCCTCAGAAATAACGCCGCATATCTACAACTATCTGATCTTTGACAAACCTGAGAAAAACAAGCAATGGGGAAAGGATTCCCTATTTAATAAATGGTGCTGGGAAAACTGGCTAGCCATATGTAGAAAGCTGAAACTGGATCCCTTCCTTACACCATATACAAAAATCAATTCAAGATGGATTAAAGACTTAAACGTTAGACCTAAAACCATAAAAACCCTAGAAGAAAACCTAGGCATTACCATTCAGGACATAGGCATGGGCAAGGACTTCATGTCTAAAACACCAAAAGCAATGGCCACAAAAGCTGAAATTGACAAATGGGATCTAATTAAACTAAAGAGCTGCTGCACAGCAAAAGAAACTACCATCAGAGTGAACAGGCAACCTACAAAATGGGAGAAAATTTTTGCAACCTACTCATCTGACAAAGGGCTAATATCCAGAATCTACAATGAACTCAAACAAATTTACAAGAAAAAAACAAACAACCCCATCAAAAAGTGGGCGAAGGACATGAACAGACACTTCTCAAAAGAAGACATTTATGCAGCCAAAAAACACATGAAAAAATGCTCACCATCACTGGCCATCAGAGAAATGCAAATCAAAACCACAATGAGATACCATCTCACACCAGTTAGAATGGCAATCATTAAAAAGTCAGGAAACAACAGGTGCTGGAGAGGATGTGGAGAAATAGGAACAATTTTACACTGTTGGTGGGACTGTAAACTAGTTCAACCATTGTGGAAGTCAGTGTGGCAATTCCTCAGGGATCTAGAACTAGAAATACCATTTGACCCAGCCATCCCATTACTGGGTATATACCCAAAGGACTATAAATCATGCTGCTATAAAGACACATGCACACGTATGTTTATTGCGGCATTATTCACAACAGCAAAGACTTGGAACCAACCCAAATGTCCAACAATGATAGACTGGATTAAGAAAATGTGGCACATATACACCATGGAATACTATGCAGCCATAAAAAATGATGAGTTCATGTCCTTTGTAGGGACATGGATGAAATTGGAAATCATCATTCTCAGTAAACTATCGCAAGAACAAAAAACCAAACACCACATATTCTCACTCATAGGTGGGAATTGAACAATGAGATCACATGGACACAGGAAGGGGAACATCACACTCTGGGGATTTTTGTGGGGTGGGGGAAGGGGGGAGGGATAGCATTGGGAGATATACCTAATGCTAGATGATGAGTTAGTGGGTGCAGCACACCAGCATGGCACATGTATACGTATGTAACTAACCTGCACAATGTGCACATGTACCCTAAAACTTAAAGTATAATAATAAATAAATAAATAAAAATAAAAAAATAAAAGCTTTTCAAGATCTGACATTCGTATAATGATGAGCAGCTATTCTTTCCTTTAGGAATTCCTGGTGGGCTTTGTTGTCATTTCTTCATAACGCCTACTGGGGACACTGTTGCTTTCTCCCTTAGTATCTTTCTTGTGACAACCGCATGCCTGGAGGTAATCAATTACCTTTGGTGGTTGGTGGTTCATAAATGGGCATGGGACTTAAGTTAGGGACTCTAAGATCAGAGATTCTGGGAAAGTTCATTCTTAATTTTCTGCAAAAACTTCTGAAAATAACTCTGCTTTCTTTCTTTGAACTTGGCTGGGTGCAAAATGCGAAATCTGAAGTGTTAGTACTATCTCTCTACCACTCTAGAGGTGAAGCCAATGTGTGGAGAAAAGCTGAGTCCAAAGACTGTCAGGAAAAACACATCCACAACCACAGGATTAAGTCAGCAAGGAAGCCAGCCCTACTCCGAACTTTCAGTTGTGTGAGCCAACACATTTTCTATTGCTCCAGCCACTTGGAGTTGATGTTTTATATAACCAAATAGAAATCTGAAATTTCTATTTCATTGTACTTGAAATATCCATTTCTGCTTTTTTTTTTTTTCTTTGTAGAGATGGAGTCTTGCTCTGTCGCCCAGGCTGGAGTGCAGTGGCACGATCTTGGCTCACTGCAACTTCTGTCTCCTGGGTTCAAGCGATTCTCCTACCTCAGCCTCCCAAGTAGCTGGGACTATTGGCGCATGCCACCATGCCTGGCTAATTTCTTTTATATTTTAGTAGAGACGGGGTTTCACCGTGTTGCCAAGGGCTAGTCTCAAACTCCTGGGCTCAGGCAATCCACCCACCTCAGCCTCCCAAAGTGCTAGAGTTACAGGCATGAGCAGCCGCGTCCGGCCCATTTCTGCTTATGTTTCCTCTGCATCCACTCTGCATGCCGTGGTAGAAGTCCTAAGAGTGATTCACCTGCAATGTGTCTACTTGATCTAGAATCTCAGAGGGCTTGTTTTATGTGTGTACAGTAAAGGAAAGTGACAGGTTTGAAATTCACCTGAAAATGGCTAAATAAATGAAGAGAACATATAACTTAAAACCAAATAAAATTGAGGGAGATAATAAACGCCAGTTTGGAGTTTAGCTCTTTCTGTCATGACATGATTTGAGTTCTGCCAGAGATGGTTTTTTTTTCCCCCACAAACTGAAAGATGTCTCTTTTAATTTCTCAGTAATGGTGGGAGCAATGTTACATGTCTATTCTTAGCCTTCAACCTTTATTTTGCTTCTCCCTTGGAAACTAGATCATCTATAAAAATATAAGAAGACAGACCCTCATCTGTACTTTGCAAACAAATAAGAAAATTAGGTTGTTCTCCTTTCAACTGTACTTTTTAAGAGAGAAGGAAGACAGTGGAGAACAAATCTTAATTGAATTAAAAACCACATTATTTTTATAGCTGTGAGTTTAAATCATTTTCATTTAAGAATTTTTAATGTTCATTTGGAAAGTCTTATATCTTAAATAGATTTTTGTAAATAAGTGCATTGGGTTAAATGTTAATTGACTTATACGTGAAGCACCAAATAGTTAAAACCATCTGTCATAAGCCTTAGATACCAAGAACTTTACTAGGTTACCCTGAATGTCTTCCAATGGTCACCTCTGACATTTTCTGACATGCTTCCCAGAACTTGGGGACAAAGGAACATCTGGCACCACATATAAAATTTATCATTATGTAAACCAAAGATGCTGAGGGCATCCTCATGAAAGCAAAGAAATTGAGTTTCAACGGTGATTGATCACTATTTGATTTGTGCTGTTAATTCTTCCAAGAAATTTCATAAACAAATACAGCAAAATCACATTTATATAACATTTTATCATGTACAGATCCCTTTTACATTCATGGTTTCATCTGTCTTCTATAAGAATTCTGTGAGAGAGATAGCCATACCCATATTTTGTTTTTAGATGAAAAAAACTAGGCTTAGAAAGATGAAGGGCTCTGACTAGGTCACACAGCTAGTAAGGGTAACACTAGCAGTTCTCAGGTGCTCTTTTCACGTACCTGATGGAGCCTCAGGTTGGATTGAATGGCTTCTTCAGAGAACCACTTCCAGGTTACAAAGAAAAAGAAGTGATACCTGATTTGAGTTCTCTCGGAACAGGATGTTCATAGACCCCAGGAACAAAGAAATGAAGGCAACTTTAATGGCTGGAGAATGTGGAGAGGAAGAGGACTGAATGACAGGGTCAAGACCAGGTGAAGGTAGAGCTACCCCCAGAGAAACATGTGGCCTTTGTTAAATCACTAGGGACAGGCACTAACTTTGAGGACATTTGGGCCAAATACTGTGCGAGGTGCCCAAATTCCTCATATAATTCTCTTAAAAACTTGTTTCCCAAGTGTGGAAAGATTCACTAACTCTCCCAGATCTACATAAATGGAAAGGAGAATTGGCATATTTGGTTCTCAAGCCCTCCCTGGCCTCAGTGTCCTCACTGACTTTGTTGATTTCTAACAGTCTCTTCCATCTCTCAAATTCTGAGTTGGCTTTAGTACTACTGATATGGTTTGGCTGTGTCCCCACCCAAATCTCATCTTGAATTGTAATCCCCATAATCCCCATATGTCGTGGGAGGGACCTGGTGGGAGGTAATTGAATCATGGGTGCAGTTCCCCCATGCTGTTCTTGTGATTGTGAGTGAGTTCTCAGAGGTCTGATGGTTTTATAAGTGTCTAGCGTTTCCCCTGCTGTCTCTCATTCTCTCTCCTGTCACCCCTTGAAGAGGTGCCTTCCACCATGATTTTAAGTTTCCTGAGCCCTCCCTAACCATGCAGAACTGTGAGTCAATTAAACCTCTTTTCTTTATAAATTAACTAGTGTTGGGTGTTTCTTCACAGCAGCATGAGAACAGCTGAATACAACTACAGTTCACTAATGAATCAAACTCTCCCGGTTGACTTCATTCCCCTGTAATGTGGTTCCTTGTTAATTTGAAATTTAAACTAGTAAATTGTGACATATCTTACAGATCGTTATGGCTCAACAGCATTAGTTTCCTGTTATTGTTGCCATTGTAAAGGCTTTGGTTTTATTTGTTTTCTTTTTGGCTTTACGTTTTTCTAGTTGTTTGCTAATATCTAATTTAGATATTCTTTATTTCACCAAATCATGCATTTGGAAAGACTACTCATATTTTGCCTGTTGTTTTGCAATCCAAATAACATACCATCAGGCAATCAGAATAACATCCTTTCTTTTTACAAAGACTGGCCAGTTTTTACTTATCTTAGAAAGCAACTGAATATGGTCTCCAGTATGAAACATAAACACTTTTTGCTTTGTGCCAAATTTGGAAAATTTGCAGCCTCTAGTTCTTCAAATATTTTTTCTGCCCCATTCTCTCTTTCATGTTGGGATCTTAATTAAATATATGTTATGACTGCGGATATTGTTCCACTAAAGCCTGTTCATGTTTCCCCCAATCTTTTAGTGTCTGTTCTTCAGACTGAATAATTTCTATTAATCTATTTCTGTTTATCTTTTTCTTATGTTACCTCTAATCTGCTGTTAAGCCCACCAGTGAATTTACTATTTGAAATTTTATTTTACTGATTTATTTTTGTCCTAGAATTTCCATTAATTTCTTTTTGATCCTTTATTTTTCCTATTAAGATTTTCCATATGTCCCTATATGAGATTTCCTATGTATTCTTTCATTATGACTAAAGCAGTCTTTATCTTATTGAGCATGGTTATAATAACTGCTTTAAAATACTTCTCTAGTAACTTTAATATCCAAGTCATCACAGAGTTGGTCAATATTAATTTCTTTTCTCTAGAGCATGGGTCATGTTTGACTGTTTCTTTGTATGTATGGTAATCCTGCATTGCATCCTGGACATCATGAATGATATTTGTAGACACCATGAATTTTGTTATGTTCCCCCAAATAGTGTTGATTTGCATGTTTGCTTATTTTAGCAGTTAGCTCACTTAACTAAGTTTCTTCCCATTACAAGACGTGAAATTCCTAAACCCTTCATTTTAAATGGCTTCTTTGAAGCACATGAAAAATCTGATATTAATCAGCCACTTCTTCTGAACTTATTACCTGAAAAAATATCATTCCACCATAAAGCAAATCAAACAGAGGGACCTGAGTAGATGTTTACAGAGATCTTTAGTTTGTAGAGACTTCTCCTTCAAATAATAATAATAATAATAACAATAAAATTCTCTCATAGCTCTTCTGTTTTCCAAAACTAAGGGAGTTAATCAATTTGTTAGATTATGAAAGCATATGCGTCTATAATTTTATCAGTTTTTGGGTAGGTATTTAAACTCTATAAACCAGATCATCATTTAGGGGATTTCATATGACATTGTACTTAAATGACTTATACTTCTTGGCTGAACCAAATTTGATCTCCAAGAAAAGTCTTTGATTAATGAAACTACATTATTTATTATTACACAAATCATAGAAAACAAAAGAGTAGCTTTTAACAAAATTCGTCTATGTAACACAGGGTGAAGGACTATAGGGAATAGATCCAGCAGACAGAAAAAGAAATCTACATTTTGAGTTGGCTGCAGAACAGCTCAGACATGGCCAACTCCAGCTTGAGCTCCAGACAGTTGCACTGGTGCTCTGCTGGGAGATTTCAGGATAAAGTAATTTTGCAAGAGAAGGATCATCTTGAGATAGGACTCTGAAGTTTTTATTATTCATAGCACTTAAAGGTCTGGGATAACATATTTTAAGAACCCAAAGCAAGATGCTCAAATCAATTCTTACAGTTGGTCTCAAAAATAGATACACATAACTAGATGTTAGGACCAGGTTTTCTCCTGTTGCAGGGTTTCAATAACCAATAATGTTCCATTGGAAAACAGCTGCTCACAAGTCAGTTTATAAGCTCCTGTTTTGGTTAGTAAACAGTCTTCAATAATTGTAGCTGACCCATACTTAATTTTGCTGGAAATTGTTTTGCTTCTTTCTAGAGAAGCTTCTATTCATCAGTGTAAGGAAGAATGCAGAACCTCCACAGAAAGGAATTTAACCTCTAAGAATCACTACTCTAGAAAATGATAAAAATAAAACCACTGAACTTGTTAATAGTAGAAGATTACTTAAAATGCTTTCATCCACTCATTACTGAATTTCATGTAAGAGATGCGTAATATTTAGAACTAAAGAAAACTTTACAGATCACATAATCAAACCCCTTTTATTTCCAGGCTTGGACACTAAGGCCCAAAGCAGAGGTTTGCTTCTGCATCTACCTGTGTGCTAGCTGCTCCACTGTGTCCCTAAATTTACTTCATAAGGCTGTTTTTTTTTTCTGAGATAGATACGGAAAAGAGAAAGTGCAAGGACATAGAGAATGCATATTTCTCACTTTAATAGATATTGCCAAAATGCCCATGAAGATAGTCATGTTGGTTTATGCACCAACAAGCATGTATGAGAATGCTGGTTTCCCCCCAGTTTCATCAGAACATACTATCAGACAAAACTGATTTTAAATCATACCCATTTTTGTAAAAATCATATCTCATTGCTTTAATTCCTCTTAGCACTAGTGAAGAAGCTAAGCAAATGTTAATGTGTTTAATTAGATAACTGCATTTCTTTTCTTTTCTTTTTTTTTTTTTTTTGAGATGGAGTTTCACTCTTCCCGCCCAAGCTGGAGTGCAATGGCCTGATCTCGGCTCACTGCAACCTCTACCTCCCAGGTTCAAGTGATTCTCCTGCCTCAGCTTCCTGAGTAGCTGGGATTACAGGTGTCCGCCACCACACCTGGCTAATTTTTGTATTTTCCAGTAGAGACAGGGTTTCACCATGTTGGCCAGACTGGTCTCGAACTCCTGACCTCAGGTGATCTGCCCACCTCGGCCTCCCAAAGTGCTGGGATTACAGGCGTGAGCCATTGCTTCTCACTAATAACTGTATTTCTTCTGTGAATTTCTTATTCTTTGTCCATGTATTATTGGTTATTTGTTTTTACTAATTAACTAGTATTACTCTTTACATATTGCAGTTATTAATTCTTTTAACTGTTACATATGCTGCAATTTTTTTGTCTGTTTTCTCTAAGAGTAACTCAACATAACTTTAATGAAATGCTGATTAACAAAAAAGGGTATCCATGTTTCTCTGGGAACTGTTACATAAATTCTGCTTGAGAAGGTTATTTGTATTTTGTTTGGCTTTCACTGTTGCTTTGGCAGGGAAAATTAATTTTATAATATTAAGCAACTACTCATTTCACTGTATAGTGAGTGGAAAAGGGACAGTATGCAGAAATGATCTCTACTTCAGATCCCAAGTATCAACAACTCTTATTCTGTAGCTGCCATCTCTGTTATAAAAATCCAGTCTTCCAAGCATGGCACACTTCTTCTCTAAGGGCCAGAAATGAATTTCAAACTATCTTGTTGTATGTTTTCATTAGAGGAGGAACTGCTTCTTTTTTTTTCTTTTTTCTTTTTCTTTTTCTTTCTTTCTTTTTTCTTTTTTGTTTTTTGAGACAGAGTCTCGCTCTGTTGCCCCAGCTGGAGTGCATTGGCAAAATCTCGGCTCACTGCCACCTCCACCTCCTGAGTTCAAGTGATTATCCTGCCTCAGCCTCCTGAGTAGCTGGGATTACAGGCGCATGCCACCATGCCCAGCTAATTTTTGTATTTTTAATAGAGACAGGGTTTCACCATGTTGGCCAGGTTGGTCTCGAGCTCCTGACCTCAAGTGATCTACTCACCTCAGCCTCCCAAAGTGCTGGGCTTACAGGCATGAGCCACCGTGCCAGGCCGGAACTGCTTCTTTTCTCTTTTGCTATCTAGAAACCAGCAAACTCCATGATGGCTATTTATCTATAATTTATTTCCAAGAACATTCTGCCAATGACATCTCAAGCAAGATGTGATAACAGCTACACAAAGCAGTCTACAGCATGCAGTGTGTCTCAATGACTCTGAGAAGTAGCAACAACTTTTGTTCTCAGATGGCCCTCAGTCCTTCCCCGTGTCATCTTTCTGTCCTAGACTGTGGCCTAACTGCTCACAAGGATTCAACGGCATGCAAACAGCTGTTAGTTGGTTTTCTTAAAAGAGGTATTGCTGATTGGAAAGACTGACTCATATTTAAACTCTGCCCTTTTTGCAAATGCCAGATTTTCTCAATAGTATTCCAGAGGAAATTTTGTTTTGAACACAGTTACTGAATTTGACCAGACTACAGACATAGCACCACCCATATTGCTCAATGCTAAGACACAGCATCTTTGATTTTCTGTATGTCATAACGTTCTGAAGATTGAGTTATTGATGAGAAATTTTTGCAGCTACACATCCTCCTATAGTTCTTGCTCTCCATTCAAGCAGGCCCTAGGGCTCATGGCAAGATGATTTCCTTGGGGAGAAAGAGCCTGAGACTTAGAAATTTAATTTGTATAACGAATCCTGGCTTTTTCCCTCCTTTAGGGATCTGATTCTTCTTTCTCTTCCTCCTCTTCTTCTGTCACAGGACTCTATGCTCCACTCCAGCGTAGTTTGGTTGACTGATGCTTCATTCTCTATATGCACTGACATGACGTGTGACTGTTCAGGCACAGTTGGAGAATTTGGAGAAGACAGCACCTCATCCCCTCTCCTAGAACTAATCATTGATTGGAGGGCCAATGCTTCAACCTTGATGTGATTCAGCAGGTCATGCGAGGGCTGCCTTCAACAGAAGCAGTGTCTCCTCCTCCTTGCGCAGTTCCTGACCCAGCTCGGCATGTTTCCTGGTGACACTGCTGCCCGCCACATGGCCCAGTGCTGCAAATATTTTTATATAATTACATTTGTTCATTTAATTTTTAAGTGTCTTTTTAATAGAGAAAACAATAACTTTATGAGCTCAAAATCTGCAAATCCCTTGTATTTTCTAAAAGACTTTCTTCAATTACAAAAATTCCCCTTATGTTTTATTCTAATACTTTATAAATTTTGTTTAGCTTGTTGATTTTGCATCTGAAATTTACGTTACAATAAAATAAAGCTAAAATTTAATATTTTCCCTCAGATGCATTGCCAAGTATCCCAACATAGTTTGTTGAATATTTCTTTTTTCTCTGCTGATTTGAAATGCCAATTTTCTCATACACCAAATTTCCATACAGATACATGGCTGTGGCTCTGTCCAATATTCTTTTCCATTGATCTGTTGGCATATTCCCATGCCACCATCTATGTTCAATTACTGTAGGATGAATATATATAGATATATGTATATCTATCTGTCTATATCAGAGCAGTTCTCTCATTGTTCTTGTCTTTTAAAATTATTATAGTTATCCTTGCTCATTTACTGTTCAGCATATTTTGCTTCCAGTAATTGATTGTAAGAAATGAATGTAATAATTTTTTTAAATGGCTCTGATGTTGAAAAGACTGTAAAAAAATGAAGTACACATTGGCCAACTTAGCATACCTTTTGAAAGATATTGTTTAAGATTCCATATTGATCTTGCAAGATCATTCCAGGGAAATAAGTGTGTTATTGTGGTGGATACACCCGCCACAATCTCACCATTTGAGGATGTATCTCATCATTTTGAGATACATCCTCAAAATGGCTCCAAATCCACCTTATTCTAACACAAAGTGGACTTTGCAATCATAGTTCTTGTCCACTAATTGTGACACGTGGATTCCATCACCCTGTTGTTTCTGAGGCATTCTTTGCACTTGCTTCCATTAGGTTTATGACATTTGTGAATTGGGTATTTTTACTGAACTTTTAATCTTTCATCATCTTCACACGATCGAATAGGCTAAAAATGCTGCAGACTGTGAAAGGCTGTGCACCTCAATGCTAGAGGAAGTCTGTTCAACAGACCCGCTGCATGGATTTCATCATTTCACCTCAAGCTTTACCACAAAGGTTACATCTGCTGAATTAGAAATAGGGTGATAATTCTCATTTGCTTCTATCTCAATTCGGACTTAGATACAGACTTTTAAAAACAAAATTACCTTCTGGACACTGCTTCTTGATGGACTCTGCCCATTTTAATTACAAGAGTTACTGTTTTTTTAGGAGTCAGGAGCTGGATTAATATGAGTTCTTTCACTCTCAAAAGACCTCACACCTCATGGCCTTAAATGGTTAAAACCTGAAAGAGACAGAGTTTAAAATATAATAATTCATTACTTGGCATGAGATTAGTCCTCAAGTATTTCCACAACCACTTGTACTTCAGGGAAACCCCCATCAAGAACCTCATTGATGGCTAAAAGACACCGTCAGGTAAAGAAGTAAATACAGTCCATACTTGTAATTTGGTTCATCTGGGTTACTGGAGCTTCCTCTCATCATTGCTTCTCTTCTGTTTCTATGCATTTATATTGCCTTCACTGAACATACCATTAGCTTCGAGTTGATTTTGTATAAAGAAAGAGCTTTTTAGCAAAGGTCTTTTGGCCCCTTGCTTGTTTTATTACTGTCAACACAGAGTTAGAAAAGAACTATTTAATAAAGTTGTCAAGGTCTTGAAATGATCACTCAGCCAGTTCATCAAAATGATGGAAAAGATAGAGCAAAGTATTTTTGCATGATCCTGTCCTTATTATCTGTTGGTCATCCAACAAGGATCAGCTGTACAGACAATCACCTAATAACAGTAGCTCTAAAACAATAAAAATGGAAAAATAGTAACTATATAGTGAAGAAACCTGGCAGACACCGCCTTCACCAAGTGGTCAAGTCCAGTAATGGGACAAATCAAATCCTCTGCCTCCAAATATAATGAACTGGGGAGAACGCAACACCTCTTTAGTGCTATTGCTGCCCCACAACCTGATTCTCACTGTGAGGAAACATGAAACAAACCCAAATGGGAGGACATTCTACAAAATATCTAGCCTATCCTCCAAAAATATCAAGTTATAAAAATCAAGGAAAGACTGAGAAACAACTGTTTCAGACTTAAGGGGACTAAAAAGACAGACAACTTAATATATCTTTCAGGATTTTCTCTGGTCATAAAGCATATTACTGGGATGACTGGCAAAATCCAAATAAGATCTATGGATTAGATAACAGAATTGTAGCAACATTCATTCCCTGAGTTTACTGTTTGTACTATGGTTATATATTTTGGAAAAAAAAATCCTTGTTTTACCATTTCAGTCCCCTGATCACTCCTAGCTACAAGGGAAAAATAGGAAAATCAGTCTATATACCAAGCCTAGTGAGCTGGTTAAAAATCAGAGTTCTGCTACCTGTGATAAAGGAGAGAATCGATACTAGAATGAAACCAGTGGTCTTAGACATGAAGTATGTGTTCTTGAGAAATGCAGTTGTACGAAGACAAAGTCGCTGGAGAGGAAGACCTGTTTTAAGGCTATCAAGGGCAATCTCATGGATGAGAATGAGGTTATACATACCCCAGCCTCATTTGGACTAGAATGAAAACATCAAGGACTGACTGCCCTCACTCACATGTTATCTCAGGGGCCAGACCATCTCCTGCACCTCTACTTTCCTTTATCTCGCACCCACCAGTTTCTTCTCCCTACCTGCTTTGCTGACATATGAATCCAAATAGTGTTCCCAGTTTTCAAGTCTAAATGGCATGGCAGGTCCTGCCTTCACTATCAACTACCGGTGCTCATTATATCTGTTTCTATTGAATTGATTCCACCCATACTTTCGTAAAAGGATTTCAGCGACCACAGCACGTCTAGAAGTGTTTCAGAACAGTTGTCCATCTGGGGCTAATCCTGTGCGGCTTTAAGGAGGCAATGTCACATGGTTATGATTTGAGATTAGAGGGTTATGATTACAGATTCTCTTGGAAGAATAAAGGGTCAGGATGAGAAATGATTGTGATAGTTGGAGGATATTTCAGAATACTTTTCATTTGAAAAAAAAAAAGCCAAAATTAAGATGAAGTGATCATTCACTTCCAGAAGTAAAAAACTGCTAGGATCGATCTTAAGAACAGCAAATCAAGTAGCTAAAGTGGAAATGTACAGTAAACATGATGAAGAAAATTACCCCCAGTAAAAATCCATCGATGGAATTTTTTCAAAGACCTTTCCCCAAGAGCATACATATAGAAATAGACGGGGCATGGGAGGGACAAACAGGCAGCAAATCAAAGCGATCTGCAGTGAAATTAAAAGAGAACTGAAGCCTGTGACATTATCCCTCTCTCTAGTAAGTTTTCTGCCTTTACTTGAATTTTTTTCTAAACTTAGGTCTTGGTAAATCTGGCAGCTGTCACAAAATACCATCTGTCCTAAGAAAATGGGTGTAGAGGTGGCTGTGACCCAGGGGATTTTCCCAAATGCTGTTGGCATGTATTTTTGGCCTGATCAAGTCCCTGACAAGAAAGTAAAAATCCTACAAAGAAAATCTCTGAAGCTGCACTCAAAAGAGAAATGGGTGCACAGTCCCGTTATAAAATTGGGGCAGGAGCTGCCCACTGTGAAAAAAGGGGAAGGTGGCTGGGCGCAGTGGCTCGCGTCAGTAATCACACAGCACTTTGGGAGGCCAAGGCGGGTGGATCACGAGGTTAGGCGTTGGAGACCAGCCTGGCCAACATAGTGAAACCCCGTCTCTACTAAAAATACAAAAAAGTTAGCTGGGCATGGTGGCAGGCGCCTGTAATCCCAGCTACAAGGGAGGCTGAGGCAGGAGAATTGCTTGAACCCGGGAGGTGGAGGTTGCAGTGAGCCAAGATCGTGCCACTGCACTCCAACCCAGGGGGCAGTGTGAGACTCCATCTCAAAAAAACCAAAAAAACAAAAGCAACAAACAAACAAACAAACAACAACAACAAATGGGAAAGATGAGGAGGAGTACAACTTAAGACAGCTCATGCTTAACTCCAGGGGAGGCAGGGGAGAACAGAGAGAGGCATGGGAATTCTATAAAACAGGCATGGAGTTTGCCCTCTGAGAATCCATCTATATCTGATTAAATGTACGGATTAGTCAGAATTGTCTGTAACTTTTAGTCTACCAGCTGAGAGCACACTTCTAACCTGAGTAATTTAAATATTGGAATTGCTCAGTCTTGGTGAACTGGGTACATTGAAAGCTGTCCTCATCAGCTCTGTTTAAGTTATCCAAGCATTTGAGAGGAAACCGTTTTAACCTCAGTCTGCCATCATTGATAACAAGAGGTTTTCTTCAACTTGAAAAGAAAGCCATCAACTACCTTTAAGATAACTTCCTGCTACCGGTTCTTTCAGCGGGTAGGAAAATATTTGGCCAGTGCCCAGGTTTTGCAGGAGAGTCAGAGTATTGCAATTGCTCATCTATCTCCCAGCAAAACTGTGACTGTGGATCTTGTTTGCTCTGAGAGAATATCGAATACTTTTATTTATTTTTGTGTGTGTGTGCAGGGGGATTCGGATGCTTGTTTGTCACCCAGGCTGGAGTGCAGTGACATGGTCATGGCTCACTGCAGCCTCCATCACCTGGGCTCAAGCAATCCTCCCTCCTCAGCCTCCCAAGTAGCTGGGGAGCTGGGACTACTGGCACACACCTGCCCTAAGTTTTTTATTTTTTGGGGGAGATGGGGGTCTCACTTTATTACCCAGGATGGCCTCTAACTCCTGGCCTCAAGAAATCTTCCTGCTTTAGCCTCTGAGTCACTGGGATTACAGGCATGAGCCACCACACCAGGTTCTGAATGCTTTTTAAACTAAACCCTTGGCCATTGTGCTGAGCAGGTATTAGGAAAACGGCAGACATGCTGATGAATACTCTAAAGCCTACTTATCCGTGCAGAGGGGGGCTCCCCAAAACTGATGGGGAAATGCAGCAATATCCTCTTGATTCCACTGGATGTTTAAGAGGAATGTGGGAGATGCCTCTACAAACTAAAACCTCAGCTAGGCAAAGGCCAGATGCATACGGACGAGAAACACACAGAAATAACCTGCAGAGGCCGGGCGCGGTGGCTCACACCTCTAATCCCAGTACTTTGGGAGGCTGAGGTGGGTGGATTACTTGAGGTCAGGAGTTCAAGAACAGCCTGGCCAATGTAGTGAAACCCTGTCTCTACCAAGAAAAAAAAAAAATTAGCCAGGCAAGGTGGTAGGTGCCTGTAGTCCCAGCTACTCGGGAGGCTGAGGTGGGAGAATCGCTTGAACCCAGGAGGCAGAGGTTGCAGTGAGCCAAGATCGCAGCACTGCGCTCCAGCCTGGGTGACAGAGAGAGACCTTGTCTCAAAAAACAAAATCAAAGAAATAACCTGCAGAGGAAACACATGCAAACCATACACACTACACATACACACCACACATACACATCATACCATGCACACAACACACACTACACATACAAACCACACGTATACATCACACCACGCACACCACCATACCACACACACCACACATACACACCACACGTCACACCATGCATACCATATACATATCCACCAAACACAACCACACCACACACACCGCACACCACCTGCACACCTGTAAGGTAAAGAAGTGGATACAGTCCATATTAGTAATTTGGTTCATCCGGGTTACTGGAGCTTCCTCTCATCATTGCTTCTCTTCTGTTTCTATGCATTTATATTGCCTTCACTAAGTATACCATTATCTCTCTCTCTCTCTCTCTCTCACACACACACACACACACACACACACACACACAATGTACAGTAACCCCAGGCAGCAGTGGCAGTCCATGACTACTACTTTCTCACATAAGTGACCCCGTGAATTCATTTCTGCACAGGTGTCTGAGCAGTGGGTGGAGTCTCTTTCTGTCAGTGACAGAAGGACCTGCAGGCTGGAGACTGTGGGAGTCTCCAGAATTTTCAGCATCGAAGGGGTTGCCTGCAGCCCCTGATGTGAGCAGATCCCTTGGCAGAAGCTGTGGAACCTGCTCATTTGCTGGGAAAGGAGGAGGAGTGCCAGCACGCAGTCTGTGTTCATGCTGAGTGGGGCGTCCTGAGACCTATCGGGGTGCACCAGCCTGTGAGGGAGGCACAGTGCCCTGTTGGTGCGAACGCCACGTCCTTCCAAAGTGTGAGGCATTCAGACTTGACCTCCAGGCACACTTTGCCCCTCAGGGGATTTTTCCTTATCTCTCACTCTGTCCTCCAGGTGCTGAGAAGGACTTCCTTGAAGGTGCTCATTGAGCCAAAATGCCTGAGGAATGCAGGATTCCCTTGTCACACTGGGTTCTGGGCTTCATTAAAAGAAAAAATATATATATATGTATATGTATACATGTAATATACACTATGATGAAAATGTCAGACATAATGTAAGATGTGATGTATAGTATGTTCAATATATTTTAGGTGTACCACGTATTTATAATATAATAATAAATATGATTTATAATATATTTTAATATATATTACACAGATATAGGTATGTGCATATATGCACAGGTATGCATGTGTCTTTTATTTAATTAACAAACACTTATATACCAATTTCTAGGTACACTGTCCCAAGCCCTTTATAAATGATAACTCATTTAATTTAACCTTCAGAACAACCCAATGCTACAGCTTCTTCCCCCCACCCCTACTCCCACTTTACAGATGAGGAAACCACACCTGGGCAGGTTGGGTAACATGCTTCAGGGTGCATAATTAGCACGTGATGAAGCAGGGTTCAAACGGCCCCTCTGGCTCCTGATCTTGTAGTCATGTTCCATTCCAGCACCCTGTCCAGCTCACTCTCACCTGAGAGGGGACCTGCGAGGGGGAATTTAGTCAGGCTTAGTTGGGCAGCTTGGTAGTACATAAAAATTTTCCCTGGGCTTTTCTCTAGGCCACAAACTCTCTAAGATGATTTGAGGGATGTGCATCTATACCTCTGACCATTCACATTCAGCTTTGCAAGGCCTCAGACTTTGGATGAAGAGAGTTGTGGAGAACGAATTTGTTAACGCTGCAAAGAAATGTTAATTGTGGTGTAATTTCATATTAAACAGTGTGAAAAGTCATAGGAAATCTTCTTTCACAAGATATTATTTAAGCTATGCATTTATTTACTAGAGGTGAAAATAGAAATAATCTAAATCCATTTTTAAATGCTTTTTTAAAAACCATGCTACATTTTTAAAATGTTTTTTTAAAAACCATGCTACCAAATAATACAAAGAACAAATTTGTGCATGCGTGTGTGTGTGTGTGTGTGTGTGTGTCTGTCTATCCTATGCATATAAATGTCTTATTATTTACCTGTTATAAAATTCTAGATGTCACCTCATTAAGCCCATTATCAACGAGTTATTACTGACCATCACTGATGTTTTGGGCTATTTTTACCTGCTTTTATTTATTTTGTTCTTTTTTAGGAAGTTTTACTCATATATTAACTTCTCCATTGACACTGCTTCTTACTTAACACTATGTGAATGCAGATTGTAGTCAAAGATATTCAAGGATTCAAGGGTTTGACTATTTTCTCATAGCAATAGCATTTGCTTGTGGAGTATCTTAAGGGCACTTTGAGATGAGTGAGAATGAGATTTTGAAACTGAAGATGGGCCTAGAGCTGGTGCCCTCATCACCCTCCTTCTCTGAATGAGCCTCGTGGAGCAAAAATGCCACCGTGGAAATGAGGTGGCGCACAGTGCTGGTAAAGCTTTTACAGTTTATAAATTCTTTCCTCCACAGTGTCTATTGGCATATCTCAAAAAGAGCCATTGTCCTGACGATGCCCATGATCTCCCAGAAAGATGTAAAGAGAAATGGCACTGGTATCCAGAGTAGCCCAGAGGTAAGCAGAGCCCAGAGCCCCATAGGGCTGCCCACGTTAGCAAATAGAAATACAGGAAGTTAAAGTCAAATTTCAGACCCTAGAGTGCTCACCATTGTACTACAGACCCCAATGCTTTACATTTCAGATAAGCAATAAATAATTGTCTAGTATATATATGCCCCACATAAGCCATGGAATATATTTGTACTAAAAGAACCATTCACATTTAACTGGGCATCTGGTATTTTATCTGGCAACCCTAGCAAGAAGGCAGGGGCAGCACAGGTACATGAAGGCCACTTTGCTCTACTGACAGATGAATACAATATTCTTTGCATCTGTGTTTCCCTGATGAGTATTATAAACTAATGTTTTCGTGCAATCAAGATAGGAGTATATTTTAGGGAGTCTCTGCACAGCCATGAGTGAGAAGGTAGTGTTAACAAAGAAGAAGGAAGTGTTAGTGAAAAATTGGAGAGACTGGAACAGAAGTGCTGATTTCAAAGCATGCCTTGAACACTAGGCATTTGCCATCAGACAGGTCAGTAGACTCGTAGGGAAGGGAGAAAGGAAGTAAGACTTTTTCAAGTAGTTTAGCTTTGCCCATAAATTGTGATGATATCTACCTACTGACGATGGCTTTTGAGAGACTTAAATAATACCACCAACCACAAAAGTGCTTTATAGAGTACAAAATATTACACAAATTGTTAGGATCACATTTCCCAACTATACCTGTTTTAGGAGGAAGAAAGGGAGGAAAAGGAGCAGGAATCTCTTTCTCCTCCCCTTCTTCTGTATCTATCTGCTTGATCCTGAGCTGATGGTCTTTCATGTATTAAGGAATGTCATATCACTATGACCACCTCAGCTACTGCTAATTAATTCAACTCAAGCTACTGCTAAATGAATGACAGCAGATTTCGATATCCTGCTAACTTGCTTTTTAGCTTAGAGCAGCCAGGCTATTTTGCAGCCAACCAAATACACATCAAAGAATGTTAAGTCTTTCTGTGCCACAGATATAATACAGATTTCTTTACAAAACAAAGATGGAGGGTCAATATTCCCTGAGGCAAAAGGCTGAAATATATCAATTGCTATCCAATATAAAGCACTGTTTTAACAGTGAACATCCTTGGAGTCAGAAGACCTGGGTTTAAGGAGAAACTCTGCCATGTACTGTGTGTTCTGGGCTAATCCTTTAACTTCACTGAACTGTAATTTTGTTTTTTTTTTTTTGAAAAATAACCTTATCTTTCATATAAGCTGTTGTGATGATTACATGTGGTTTATATACATATATAGCCCTTTGTGAAATACAATATACAATAAAATATAATCTGTTATTCTTATTAAGCTGTGTTGTGTTTGCATTATTACAACTGAAACGGAGTCCCGATCTTCTACAAACACTCGCAAGGGTCAAATCCTAGCGTTATTTCCATCAGCTAGTTCCTACCCTGAGTTTTTGGACTTATATACTTCCCTGAAGTAAAATTGCCCCAACTTTCTTTCAACTAAAATTTGAAGTATTCAGGAGGCTTACATTCAATTTAGTTTAGCAGTAGTTTGGAAGGATGTCGAATATTTAAAATGTGTCCTGTTTGCTGAGGTTCGAGGTCTTTAAGATGATTTGGGGGTGTGCAGATATACCCTGTGACAGTTCAAGATCAGCTTCGTAAAAGTCTTCATATTTCATACGCAGACAAATGCATTAACAGTGCCAACAAATGAGAATTACAGTGCAATCCAGACAAAGGGTGTAACAAATCCAAGGAAATCTGCTTTGGCAAGAACCACTTAGTGAATGCAATAAAGCAAGCTCTGAGCTGCAAATGTCACTCCCTGCCCCCACGTTGGTCTCAGCTGAGCAGGTGGGTGTCTGCCTTGCCTTGAGCCACTGAGCAACTAGGAGCCTGAATATTATTTATTATTCGTAAGAAATGGAGCCAGTGCATTTCAGATATTTGCAGAGTGTTGCAGACATTAATGAGAGTGGAGAAGCGATCTGTTCCCTGGTGGACCCCTACTGCATTTATTCGAATGTGTGATTATTAAACTGCACAAGTCTCTCTGGGGCTCAATGCCCAGAGTGCATTACACCCTGGAGAATGTGAAAATACTTTAATTAACAACAGGAGTGGGCAGACCTGCTGAGTGCCTTCTGTTACCATCCTTGGGACCTGGAAAGTCAAGACTCATTTGTCACCCCCACCATTTTTCATTATTGACATAAAGAAAACACTAAGCAACAATTTCACTTAAAATCGATTGGAAAGGCTGCTAAATATAAGATATTTCACTCCTTTCCTTCCTCTGGCTGAAATTTATTAGTAACCAATATTACACGAACACATGCACACATCAGCACACTCACACACACATGAGAAATGAACTTGAGATTTCTCTATATTCCACGTGCTCTGCAAATAGTATAGCACTCTGGAGTGTATAGATGGAGAACATGCCAAATTGACTTGGAATATGCATCCATTTGAACATGCAAATTTGCATTAGTCAATTACTCAGTCTGATAAATGCTTTGGTTCATTAGTTTAAATAAAATACTGGGAAACTCCTAACACCCTAGCTGACTAAGAAATGATGTGTTTTTGTTTGTTTGTTTTTTAAATGTTGCTTCAGTGATTTCTGCCTGAACTGGTTGTATTTAAGACCATGTAGTACCCAACCACAATTTACAGGCCAGGAGAAGGGGCCTGCCATGGACACTGTGCAAAGATCAACTCTCATTTTTTAATCTTGCACCCTCTGTCCAGAACTGATGTGTTGCCGCGTGAGAACTGAATGTGAGGAGAGTGGCTGTGCACACGCATGCAAGCCAACCTTGGGTGTTGCCCCACAGCTGGTCTGCAGGCTGGCTTCTTGTAGAATAGAGCCACTTCATGACATGGACTGGTTTGGCCAGAATTCAGAATTTACTTAACAAAGACCTAATTGTCGCATCACTCTACCAATTCTTAATTATTTATCGAGCATCCACTAGCGCCCCAGATTGGCATAGGCCCCCAAAACAGTGGGCAACCCAGATGAGAAGAGACCAGTATCTGAGACACATTTGGAGAAAATTAAATGCTGATTTGTGACATTGAGACTTTAACCTCCTTGAAAGCATACTATTTTTCCAGAAGTATTGGGGAAGTTTTGTTTTTTGCTTTTTTGATGTACTAAATGAGAGTGGAATAGATGGTGAAGCAAGAAGCTATTTTTTTAAAATAAACTTTTCATTTCAGAAGAGTTTTAGATTTATAGGAAAATTGTGAAGGCAGAACAGAGAGTTCCCGTATGCCCACACACCCAGTTTCCCTATTATTAACATCTTACATTAGTCCAGTACTTTTGTTATAATTAACAAACCAATAGTAATACATTAGTATTAACTGAAGTCATACTTTATTCAGATTTCCTTAGGTTTTGCCTAATGTCCTTTTTCTGTTCCAGAACCCCATCCAGGCTACCACATTACATTTAGTCACTGTATCTCCTCAGGCTCCTCTGGGGACAGTTTCTTAGACTTTCCTAGTTTTGATGACCCTGACAGTTTTGAGAAACACTGGTCAGATATTGTGTAGAAGGCCCCTCAGTCGGGATTTGTCTAAAGTTGTCCTCATGAGTAGATGGGGGTTATGATTTTGGAGGGAGAAAGACCACAGAGCTGAAGTGCCCTTTTCATCATGTGAGATCAAGAGTGTGTACTATCAACATGACTAATTGCAGGTGCCATACTTTTCTCCCCAAGAAGACTATTGTCTAAAAGTATTTGAGGCCTTCCCTGCCAAAGTAGACGTATAAGGCATCAGTCATACACCAAGTCATATACCTGATCCACTTCTTGGACTATGACCAGCTTCTCAGTTTACTCACATGGCTTATGGACCCTAATATTTGTCATGCAGCACTTGCTTTCCCTAGTAAGCATCATTTTCAGCATTAACATTAGATATTTAAAATGTACAGAGGCTATGAACTATCTTGAAGAGAATATAGTTTCCACCTCATTCTAGAAAATCAAGTGTATCTTGATTTACTTGTGAGAAACCTCAGCAATTGAGTATTTCAAGAAAGAGCTGAACCCTTATATTGACTGACTTGGTGATTTTACATTTTAAATGTTCCTGTCACAGTTGAGTAGCTATAGGTACAATTTTTTCATGAGATAACTTGCGGGATTGAGAACAGGAGTGTTTACTGAGCATCTACTATATATAGACATTTTACATAGTGTACCTCATTTAATGACCACAGTAATCCTACATCCAGGTCAGGTATAATTGCATGCACTTCACAGAAAAGGAAGTGAACTGTCTGGTAAACCAGGGCACATGATGACGAATGATGAACTAGAATGTCTACATGACCCATATTCTTTGTACAATACACTCTACTCCTGCTGGAGTTGATAATGCTGTGTTCTAAGGGGATACAGATAGGTCTGTCTCTCATGCCTGAAGTGTCTCCATAAGTGATGCAAGACTTTTGATCTCCAAGAATTTCCAGACTTCAAGAATCTTCTGGAAAAATAAAAGGTTTTTTCTTTATATACATTAAACCTTGTATGTTTAGTAAAAAAGTTCTGTACATTTCTTCATTTTTCCTATATTTAGGCAAAGTTTCTCACTCTTTTTTGATAATGATATTTAAAAATGTCTTTAATAAAATTGCTCATAAAATTTATAGGACTTGCCAGAGAATCAAAGTGAGGGGAACTTTAATAATAGTGTACAATAGAAAAATACATACTAATGTGATTAGTATGAAAATGGAAGCAACATATGTATTAAAATAGAGGGTTTTTTTTCCTGTAATACACAAGGAGCTTGTATAACTTAATGAGAAAAAGAACAATCCAACACAACCATGAACAAAGCTCAGGAATAGGCCGTTTTCAAATGAGGGAATAAAAATGGCTAGTAAATATATGAAAAGATATTCAGACTCTTTACTAATTAAATAAATGCAAATCAAAACAACAGTAAGATTTTTGACACATCAAATTGGCAAAAATTGAAAATGCCGATTCCCAGAATTGGCAAGAATTTGAAACAAATAATTTTTTAGCAATACCAATCATAGCTTAAGTGTACATTTCCTTTGAACCAGAAATTCCCCTTCTAGAAACTTATGCTGTAGAAATATTTGTCAAGTACACAAAGATATGTTTCCCTGGGTGTTAATTGCATCATGGTTTATAAATTACAAACTAGGAAACAATCCAGCTGTCAATTAGTGGGGGTTTATTAAAACAAATTATAGCACATACACACAATGGAAAGCTGTGCAAATCATTAAAAAAAGATATAAAGGAGAGCCACATTATGTTTTTGAGTGAAAGAATCATGTGGCTGAAGTTTATATTTTTTATCCAATGTGTGTCACTATATGTGACTTTGCCTACACATTCCCATACCTATCTTAATGCAGCAGTGATTGGACTTTACAAGAAACAGAATCCTAAACGAGGCATAATCTTATTTTTTGCATGCACTGATAATGCATCTGCAAACAGACCAGCAATTTAGAAAAATATTTGTAAGCATAGTCAGGATGTTATAAGCATGAAGGTCAGCTACTCATTAAAAACATGCTGAATTAAGGTCATTGTACATTATTAACCAGGACTCTGTTAATAGTGCACAATGACCTCAAGCTAAGACGTTCTAGGAAATATCAGAAGCATGGGAGTTATATAAGACGATTCTTCAAACATATGGATTTCATTAATTGCATGGCTCCAGATTCGACTAGTCTTTTCTGTAATTCCTTTGTCACATGCTGAATGTTATAGAATGAAAAGGCATAAATAAACATCATTACAGAAAATGTTCCTATGCTACTAGCTTTAAGTAATTGCTATGCAATTCTAAATAACCCACTTGAAAAAAAGAAAACATCATTAGTCTGAAATGTCTGCTAACGTTTTCGTTCTACTTTGTTAAGGTCCATTTAGGGAGAGACTTATCACAGCCATACTCAAATAATCTGATCCTCTAAAAATACTTTATAGTTAAGTTACACTGATGAAAGTAATGTATTTACCCAAGAGGTAAACACATTCCCTGGAAAAGTCCTAATTGACAAAGGAGTAGGAATTTACCCTGTTGTGTGTGGGGCAAACCAACGGTGAGGCTCTGTGGCCCTCAGCGGAGAATAAAACCTATAACAGCAAGGGTAATGTGCACTCTATATGTCTACAAAGGCTGAACTTGGACGCCATTGTCTAGCATCTTTTGAACTAAGTCTAGAACAATGACACTCCCCTTGGACTTTCTAAGATACTTCTAGGGCTTTAAGTTTATCTGATATTTGGCAAATGCTCAGCATAATTTTGGTTCAGAAAATAGTCACTCTAGCCATATCTAATATGGATGGTAAAAACTGTCTCATTATTATCTAGTTATGGAAAGTTGTCCAAAGGATGCCAGGTGTTCATCATGGCTACTATGATTTTGAGTGGAAAATGTGGACCCAAAAATATTTTATGAGGAGGTACAGATACGCCACCTCAAACAATAACCTACTAAAAGCACTAAGAGAAATGAACAACAAATGAAGCAGCCGTGGGAAATATATCAAGAAACTATGGCAATCTGGCTGGACCCAAGGAGTGCTTTGAACAGCAGCAAGCTCTAGAAATAGCAGCAGAACTTAGCCCAGTCTGGTTTGTGGGCTGCTGGTCATGCAGTGTGGTCTTTTTGGTCACCTCTGCTCACAAAGGTAGAGTTCATTGGAACAAGGGACTGTTATAACATCTTTCAACCTGGTATTCATTTTTTGAATCATTGCATAACATTTACATGGAATAACACATACCAAGTTTTGAATAGTAACAGGCGCAACCTCAAAGGCACCACGACTTGGATAGGCCTTCAAAAGTCCAGCGACTTGGTTGAATGAATCATAATCTCTTTGATCTAACATCTGGATGGCAACCCCTTTAAGGATCTCATTTCCTGTATATTCACATCTCTTCCTTGCATAACAATATCCACCTTCAGACACACACAGGGTAAAAGCAGAGAAAATTTTCAGAGTCTAAGCTCAACAACAATTTGTTTATTCCAGCATCATGGTTCAGCCTTTTGTTTTTACTTTTCAAAAATATTTTTAAAACAAATTGGGTATCTTTTATTACTACAGTCCTAATGTTTTACATATTGCTTAGCACATAATTGACAGTAAACAGTTAAGGAAGGAGTAATGGAGAAGGGGAAGGAGTTTATTTGAGAGAGTTGGGGCTTAATTATCTGTCATATCTTCAATTCCCAGATTTTCTGCAGCATGAGTCAACTACTAACCCAGTGAGCAGCAGAAAATTTCACATCGTTTTAAGAAAGATAGTGGGGCAATCTTATTTCTACTGCCAGCAAAACCTAGGATGGCAGCAGCAGAAAAAGGTATAAAACATAATTTAGAGGTTAAGAGCAACTGGGGCAATGAGCTAGATACCCTAGTTGTGAAGACAGACCCACAAAGTGGGGCATCAGGTTGGGAATTCTATGATTAATGAAATCTCTACAAAGGGAGAGATTTTAAAGAAGCAGAATATTTTATAAGTATCTTCCTAGTGTTCCTGTAGGCCCCTGACCAAATCTTGCTGATGATAAAAATAGCATTTCAACAATCATAGGTCAATACTCCTGGGTCTCCACCCGTCCATTCTCTGATAAATTTCTGGCCTTTCTCAAACTCTTCATGCAGAACCATTGATAAACTCAACAAGCATCTATGAGCCACGACTAATATGTGCCAGTCATGGTATGAGGAATAGAGCTGTGAAAAGGATAGTCATGAGCCCTTCTGTGAGGAGCTGATAATGTGATGAAGGGTTCTGGGCTGTCCCAGAGATGGTCTCACTTGTACTCTGAGTGCCAGTGCTGTTGGCTCTAAGAGACATCCAATGCTCTTCTTTCCTTGTCCCATTTTCTTTGGGGATGATCCCTACCCTTAGCTGTACCCAACCAGCACTGCTGCGGTCAGTGCCCAGCAGTCACACTGCTCCTCTGATGGTGCCCATCAGATTGCTCCAAGGCTGGTCTTGCACCTGTTAACCTATTTCCTGTTTGCCTGAGAACACTCTTGTCTCTAATCTTAATGTAACGTCATATACATCTGTGTTACATTAGGATTAGAGACAAGTTCTGTTTAGAAATAACTACATGAAGTGTTTTTATATTTTATTTTCACATTGCAGATCAGTCAGATTTGCTTCAGCTTCAAAGAGCATGTTTATGTAAATTAAATGAGCACTGGTAGCAAGCTGCACTTGTTTCATTTTTTTCTAAATGGGAAATAGGAAATGGGTTAAAAATATGGAGGACCATGGCCAGGCTGCCATTGGCCGAGGAAGCTGAAGCCATTGGGGGCATTTCCCATGGTGGCAGAAGGTGCCAGCACCCATGTTCATGGCATCTTGTCCTTTCCATGGCCCACAAGGACTTTTGTCAACAGGCTTTGCAATGAACAACAGTCCTCCTCTCAAAAACTTCACATTCCAGAGGGAGAAAATTGGGGAAGGACACATATATATGCACATATATACATATATATTATATATACACATATATACATATATATTATATATATACACACATATACATATATATTATATATATACACACACACACATATATATATATATACATATACATATGTTCAACTCCATCAGCTAGTGGTGACCATTATCCATTATCAAGAAGAAAAACAAAAACAAAGGACAATAAGCAGAGAGAAAGTGATGGTAGAGATCACTTTTATATAGTGATCTTCAAGGGCCACTCTGACAAGGTGGCATTTGGGCTGAGACTGAATAAAGTGAGGTGGTCAAATGGATATCTGGGGGAAGAGCATCCCAGTGGAGGGACCTACACGTGCAAAGGACCTGACGTAGGATTGCACCTGACATCTTCAGGCCACCCCTAGTAAGTGAGTGTGGTATGATCAAAATGAACATGAAGGAAATAAGGTCAGGTAGTGAAGGAGCTGGATTTCATAGGGTCTTGCAGACCTTGAGAAGGGCTTGGGGTTTTCTTCTGAGTTAGGTAAGAAGCCATGGTAGGGGTTGCACAGAGGGACAGCATAATCTGACCTCGGTTGTAGAATCAGCACAGACTGGCTGGGGAGTAGTGAATAGATCGAAGGGTGCTGAGAGGGAGATATTTGGGGGTGGGCAAAAGGTGATGGTGACTTGGGTAAGGTTAGTAATAGTAGACGGGTTGGAGAGCATGCTTGGACTCAGAATTTGCTTTGTGTTGGATGTGAGGTGGGAGGGAAAAGCAGTTAAGGACAACTTAGGATTTTTAGCCTGAGAAACTCTAGAAGTACTGCTAGCTATCTTTAATTGGAATGTGAAAGTCTAAGGGGAAGAAAGCTTATGGAGCAAGATCAGAACTTCGGTTATGGACATGTTGATTTCAGATGCATATTAAACATCCAGTGGAGATACTGACTAGGCAGCTGATTACACAGGATTGGAGCATAGGAAGACATCTGGACCAGTGAGTTAACATTGGGAGTGTTCATCTTATAAGTTCATTGGACTAAATGAAATCGATGAGGCACTAAGCATTAATATTAAACAGATAAGAGAAAAATTCTGAGGACTTCTGAAGGATCCTGGAGACCTGCAGCATCCAGGGCTAAAGAAAGGATGAGAGTGTGTTTAAGGAAAAAAAAAAAACAACCCTGAGGAGGAGTAGCCTGTGAAAGTACTATTCTGAAAGCACAGTGAAGAAATTGTGTCAAAGAGAAGGGAGTGGCCAAGTGTACCGAATACTTTTGACACATTGAGGAAAATGAGTATAGAGGTTGATGGAGAATTGAAGACTAGCATTGTCAACATGGAGGTCATCGGTCGGTGAACAATTAGTTTATTTTCTAAACTGGGACACTTTTAAGAGTGAAAGAGGATATGTATTAGTAATCTACTTCTGTATAACAAGTTATCCCCAAAGCTCAGTGCTGTGTTAACACAGCAAACATTTATTACCTCCTACAGTTTAGATGGTCTAGAATTTAGAATTTGGTACAGGTTCTGGCTCAGCACCTCTCATGAGATGGCAGCCAGATATTGGCTGGGACTGCAGTCATCTAAAGGCTTCACTGGGGCTGTGAGATCTGTTTCCAAGGTGACTCAGTCACATAGCTGGAAAGTTACTACCAGTTGTTGGCAAGGGCTTCAGTGCCTCCCCACGCGGGCATCCCACAGACAGCTTGAGTATTCTAACAACATGGCAACTGTCTTCCCCCGGGTCAAGCAACCCGAGAGAGCAAGGCTGAAGTGGTTACTTATGTTGGCCCTACTCAATCTGGAAGGAGTCCCAGAAGAGTGTGAACAATTGGAGACTAGAGACTAGGATAATTAATTGAGGGCCATCTTCAAGGATAACTACAGCAGGGTTTATCCATATTTATGCTCAGGTAGCAGATATACACTGGGACCATCGCAGGCAAACTGAGATGCATGGTCACCCTAATCTTTGGTGACTTTGGGGAGTGTAGTGATAGAGATGAGAACCACATCAATGAAATCCAAGCCCAGATCTATTGCTCAATCACTCAGTTAAAAAATAAGCTAATTTCTCATTTATTTCCACTAGACTTGAAGCAAGTGGAATGGTGAATGTGATGGCTGCTCATTTTACCATTAACTTGCAGTCCAACAGGGTTAAGCAGAGTCGAGATGGAAATTTAGATTACATTTAATTAGATTTATTATCTAATAACATTGTTTTAGTACCTGGATCGGCCAAGCCTAAAGCGCACATTGACTATAACAGTCATCACATTCTTCCCCCATCCTCCTTAAAAATTTTAACTTAGATCTTTTTTTTTTTTTTTTGGAAATTTACAACCAAAGGAATCCAAATTAATGTCTCCCTTGTTTAAGTAGATCCTTTTTGAACACCATCTTCTAATCTCCCAGACACACCTAGGCGTGTCTGAGTGCAAGGTAAACATAGTTTAAACTCAATCTGGTCTCCCTGGTACACTAAGAAGGCTGTTCAGGTCATCTCCTTTAAGAACTTCAACTTGCACTAGCATCTTACCTAGTGATTATGATTAGAAGATGGATTTTGTATGTAGGAGTATATATTGACATTGAGCCGATATCAGTATTTGAGCAATCCATAAAAGTCAATCTTCAAGATGGGCAATGACACAGGTACTTCTTTAGAAATATCTTTACTCTGAAACACTGAGGGATCTTCCTTAAATCATTCCAGTAGCAAAAGCCTTGCCCTGAAAAATGTTGCCAGCAGAATAGCTGGACCACCAATCTGGAACCAAGTTGAAGTTCATCTCTATAAAGGAAAAGAAAATATCTGTAAATTGCATGCTAGTTGCTTTCTCTTCTGTTACCTTCTAACTACCCTTCTAGTTCATGTTTCCTTTAGTCATCCCAAGAACAGAACTAGGTTTTCATACAGCCTCTCAGGATTTATTCTACTTCTAGTATATCTATCTTGAATTGGAATGTGATTAAAACTCTATAGGTGTTAGGGACATAGAAGAGAGGTTAGAGGTGAATACAAAAAGACAGCAGTGGCTGTAATCGGCCTGCGGGGCTCTCTCCTGCTGGAGGTTATCCCACGCTGAGGACTGGGGACTTGCAGCCATCTGGAGGTTACTGTAGATCAGTGCCTCTTTGGAATGCACATGTAGAGGCAGGAACAGGACTGAGCTGTGCCTGTAGAAAATTGAATGTGTCCATTGATCCGCTAAGTCTAAATAAACTCTCATTCTTGTTAGCACAGCAATTAGTCCTCTTGGTCACTGGAGCATTGAAACAAGGCAGTTTGGTCCATTTGTCTTGTTTTCCTGTATTCCCAAACATGAAACACGTCCAGATTGGGACAGAACAAACCTCCTTCACTTTCAATCACCACCCACTTCAAATTAAGAAGTAGACTGAGAAGCAGCAACAGCATGGAGGTGACATTTAATCTCAAGATCTACCCACTGCTGTTGCTCAACATTAGCTTGGCCCTTTCAAAGAACACAAGCATGTTCTGGGCATCTACTTTTTTTATATACATAATCTCGCTTAATCCTCACAAGTGAGATTTATACAGCAGCCTCTCTTGCAGAAGCACAGTTCACGCAGAACACGTGCATGTGGCAGAAACATCGGTGATGGGCAAAATCTGCTAATGGATTGAATCTAGAGGAAAGAACCAGCAAAGCCAAGTCATGATTCCAGATCCACCACAAGATCATTTGTGCCTCAGTTTCCCTTAAAATGCAATAGACAACATTAAGGTAAGTAGAGGATCAGTGTTATCATGTTCAATGTAGAACTCTGAGCTTCTTCATGGAAAGGTGTTTAAAAATGGACGGTATGACAGCAGTTGAGTAGTCCTTTCACACTCAGACTTACCCAGAGTGGGTGGGGAGAATAATGTGAATTGAGCCCACTGCTGTCTCTGTGCAGTTCAATGTTCCCAGATGGCATATTCAATTAGAGTTTATTTCATCATCTTAAAAGAAACTTATTGAGAAGTTATATTCTACACTCAACAAGGGAAAAAAGCATATCAAGATGCTAGCTCTAATATGCTGTTACTCTTCCATAGTTCATGGCATAGAACCTGCCATAACTTTCCCCAGCCACACTTAGAGAACAAGACAGTGTCATGTCCTCTTTTGAGTGTCAGTTTCTCCCCCTTAAGCAGGGTATCTCAGCCTTGTCACTATTGATATTTGGAGCTGGATAAATGTTTGTTGGGGCAGGGTGGCTGCCTTGTGCATTGAAGGACTGTTTAGCAGCATCCCTGGCCTCCACCTGCCAGATGCCAATGGCAGCAATGACAACCAAAAGTGTCTCCAAACATTGCCAACTCTCTCCTGGAAGTAAAATCACCTCTGGTTGAGAACCACAGCCTTACAAAATGCATAGCAACTGAACTACATTGCTTGTTTGAGTTAGGAGGTGTAGAGGGCTGACTGATCATTTATGCAATCATCCATTTTATAGATGAAGCCACTGAAGCCAAACAAATATGGTACCTTGCTTTAGGTAACACGGTAAGTGGTACAGCTATCATTAGAAACCAGGCTTACTGACTACTCCCTGACTACCTTATCTAAGTCTTGGTAATGGAAAAAAAAAATCCTATTATCATCTACCTGATCAGCGCAGTCTGTTTGAAGAAAGCCCACTAAATCTAGATGGGTTAGATCTAGATTTAGTGGGCTAAAACCACAATTACTTTTGCACCAACCCAATACATTAGGTGAACCTGTAGTTCTGGAATAGTCAATGAAATGTGTGGCAAATATAAAGTAATGGCAAATTAAAAGTAATGGCAAAAACTGCAATTACTTTTGCACCAACCCAATATTATTGGTCTAATCCAAGCTCCTCTGAGGTCATGCTGATTTAGGCAAAATAACCCTCTGTCAATTTTTTACCTCTGTCTCCTCAGCCCCACTCTTCTGTTCCCTCTAGTCCCTATAGAAGCTGTGCTATTTCTAGGACACACAGTCACTGAGTATGTTGCAAGACTGAACATCTTCAAATCCTCTAGTGAGCTCCAAACCCTTACACAAGCCAACACATGGTTAAATGGTCATGAGTGAAGTTGGTCAGTCCCACCACTGTGCTTCCTTCTTCAGCTCACTTGATTTTCCTTTCTCTGCCCTTAGAGTCACCTATCCCCTTCCATGTACCAAATTCTCACTCACCTTCAACCAAAAAATCCTAGAAAGGCCCCTACTGTCAGAAGATCCATGCCCTCCAAATCTGAATTGATCGTAGACACTTTAGCTGAAGATTCCTTTCTTCTTTAAGTATGTCCACCAAATTCTGGGCCTTGCCCAAGAATCAACAGGTAATGTCCTGAAGAAAAAGAAAGAAAGAAAGAAAGGAAGAAAGAAAGAAAGAAAGAAAGAAAGAAAGAAAGAAAGAAAGAAAGAAAGAAAGAAGGGAAGAAAGAAGGAAAGAAGGAAAAAAAGAAAAAGAAAGAGAGAAAGAAAGAAAGAAGGAAAGAAAGAAAGAAAGAAAGAAAAAGAAAAAAGAAAGAAAAGGAAGGAAGGGCAAGGGAGGGAGGGAAGGAGGGAGGGAGGAAGGCAGGAAGGAAGATGTTTGAGTATGCAAATGTGGTGACATAGAAAGAAATGGCACACGGGGTATTTATTCAGGACATTTTGGGATATAAGATGTGACTATCAAGTAATGCAATGTATTTTCACTTAAGACTTATAGAACCAGGTCTCATTACTCTGTGGGAACTAGAGATTTCGGATACTGTCCCTGGGCTTGAAATTCCCTTCTTCTTATCCTCTAAAACACAGGTCAGTTATTTGCAGAAATCTTCTCCAATCCTCTCTATCTCAGTTGGATATAAATGGCCCCAGACTAGGGCCTGATGGCATCATAACACATTGATTGGCCTTAGCACAGTCTATTTTTCTGAGTTGCAATTAGACACTCTCCAGGAGCAAATAAGAACAGTGAAACATGCATAGGGTATCCTGCTGTAATTACTCCAAATTTACAACAATATTTTAAAAGAATTTTATATAAATAATGATATTGCATAGAATTTCAGAATAATCAGTTCTCATAAATGACTTTAATTGCACTGTCAAATAAATAGCAACTTTTTTTTCTTTTGACTTAGCAAATTCTATTTTCAGTTTTGGTGATGTTGACTTCTCAGACACCATGGAGAAATGCTCACCACATCTGGCATGGCACACAGGTGCTTACACACTATTTTTCAAATGTCAGTTCCTAGATTTCCCCTGTCCCACTTCCATGCCCTGCTGAGGATGAAGTTTCCTGTGCTTCACCCCTATCCACACATTCGATTGACCACCCCATTTACACCTCTGGGCTGAGAGGTCTTGGGCAGCTGCTACAGGAGGGCTGGGCTCTGGGAAAGCATGAGTCCCACCCTCAAGGAGCTTATAGTCTGGTGAGGACAAAAGGCAGGTAAATCAGTAATAATAGTACACAGTAAAAAGTGGGCAGGAACCTACGGGGAAGGCTGCTAATCCCATCTTGGTGATTGCCCTCACCAAAGAGAAACCTTCCTAAAGAAAACAACATCTAACTCAAAATTTAAAGGTGAGTGGTCCAGGCAAAGTGAGGTGGAGGAAAAGTGTCCCATGTGGAAGTTTGAGGAACAGAGAATGTCAAGAAACCTCTCAGAGGACATCAAGTCTCTTCTGACACAACACCTTCCAAATATCAGCAACTGGCTTAAATGGCTTGTTCTTAGACAAGACTTTTGGACAAAATGATATCAGAGCAAGGAGAAAGTCCCCTGAACTGCCAAGACATCTCTCTGTCTATTCAGACTTGCCTGTAATTAACTGAGAGCACAAATATGCCACCCTATAGTTGGAAATAAAATGCCTCTGGAGAGGTCACTTCTTAAGGGTTAGAAGCTCTACACCAAATTATATAAATGGTGATGTCAGAGCTCTGGCTTCCCAAAGGCAATGATTCTTAAACATTAAAGGGCATAGGAATTACCTGGGAAGCCTATTTAAAAAGCAGGTTTGGATAGTTATACACCCACATACATAGCAACATTATTCACAATTGCCAGAAGTTAAAAACAACCCAAATATCTTTTGATACATAAATAGATAAGCAAAATGTGGTCTTGCCATAAAAATGGAATATTATTCCATCTTGGAAAGAAATCTTGTCAGATACTACAACATGGATGAAACCTGAGGACATGATGCTCAATGAAATAAGCCAATCACAAAAGGACAAATGCTGTTTGATTCTACTTACAGGAAGTACTGAGTAGTCAAATTCATAGCAACAAAAAGTAGAATGGTGGGTGCCAGGGGCTGGGGAGGGAGGAATGCAGGATTGTTGTTTAATGGGTATAGCATTTCACTTTGAAACAATGTAAAAGCCCTGGAGATGTGGTGATGGCTGCACAACCATGCGAACATGCTTAATGCCTCTGAACTGTACACTTAAAAATGATCAAGATGATAAATGTTATATGTATTTTACCACAATTAAAAACAATAATGAAAAAGAAAAAAAAGAAAAGCATGTTCCTGGGGTCTGCTGCCAGACAGTCCAATTCAACAGGCATATGTCAAGGAGGTACCAGAGAAAGGTAAAGTTCAACTTAAAGAAATAAAAAAACATACATGATATGAATGGAAAAATCTCCAGTGAAATAGATAGCATAAATGAAAAACAATTACAACTTTTGGAAATGAAGGGTACACTAACAGAAATGCAAAAGGCACTGGAAAGTTTCAGCAATAGAATTGAACAATTAGGAGAAAGAAATTCAGAGCTTGAAGGCAAGTCTTTTGAATTAACTCAATCCAACAAAGACTAAGAAAAAAGAACTGTAAGAAATGAACAAAGCCTGCAGGAAATTTGGGATTATGTTAAATGACCAAATTTAAGAATAATTGGTGTTCCTGAGGAAGAAGAAAAATCTGAAAGTTTGACAAACATATCTGAGGGAATAATCAAGGAAAATTTATCCAGCCTTGTTAGACATCTAGACATCCAAATACAAGAAGCTCAGAGAACACCTGGGAAATTCATCACGAAAAGATCATCACCATGGCACATACTCATCAGGTTATCTAAAGTCAAGATGAAGAAAATAATCTTAAGAGCTATGAGGCAAAAGCATCAGGTAACCTGTAAAGGAAAACCTATTAGATTAACAGCGGATTTCTCAGCAGAAACCCTACAAGCTAGAAGGGATTGGAGTCCCTATCTTTAGCCTCCTTAAATAAAAGAATTATCAGCCAAGAATTTGGTATCCAATGAAACTAAGCTTCATAAATGAAGGAAAGATACAGTCTTTTTCAGACAATCAAATGCTGAGAGAATTCACCACTACCAAGCCAGCACTACAGGAACTGCTAAAAGGAGCTCTAAATCTTGAAACAAATCCTTGAAATAGAATCTCCTTATGGCATAATATCACAGGACCTATAAAACAATAACACAATGAAAAAAAAATGCAAGGTATTCAGGCAACCACTAGCATGATGAACAGAATAGTACCTCACATCTCAATACTAATGCCGAATGTTAATGACCTAAATGCTTCACTTAAAATATACAGAATAGCAGAATGACTAAGAATTTCCCAACCAAGTATCTGTTGTTTTTGAGAGAGTCACTTGACACATAAGGACTCACATAAACTTAAGGCTAAGGGGTGGAAAAAGATATTCCATGCAAATGGACACCAAAAATGAGCAGGAGTAGCTACTCATATCAGACAAAACAAACTTTAAAGCAAGAGCAATTAAAAAGGACAAAGAGGGACATTATATAATGATAAAAGGACTAGTCCAACAGGAAAATATCACAGTCCTAAATACATATGCAGCTAACACTGGAGCCTCCAAATTTATAAAACAATCACTGCTAGACCTAAGGAATGAGATAGATGGCAACACAAGAGTAGTGGGGGACTTCAATACTCCACTGACAGCCCTAGACAGGTCATCAAGACAGAAAGTCATCAAAGAAACAATGGACTTAAACTATACCCTAGAATAAACAAACTTAACAGATATTTACAGAAGATTCTACTCAACAACTGCAGAATGTACATTCTATTCATCAGCACATGGAAATTCTCCAAAATAGACCATATGATAGGCCACAAAACAAGTCTCAGCAAATTTAAGAAAACTGAAATGATGTCAAATACCCTCTCAGACCACAGTGGAATGAAACTGGAAATCAACTCCAAAAGGAACCCTCAAAACCATGAAAATACACGGAAATAAAATAAGCTGCTCCTGAATAATCACTGGGTTAACAATGAAATAAAGACGGAAATTTAAAAATTCTTTCAACTGAATGATAATAATGACATAACCTACCAAAACCTCCGTAATACAGCAAAAGCAGTGCTAAGAGGAAAGTTCACAGCATTACATGCCTACATCAAAAAGCCTAAGAGAGCACAAATAGACAATCTAAGGTCACACCTCAAGGAACTAGAGAAACAAGAACAAACCAAACCAAAACCCAGAAGAAGAAAAGAAATAACCAAAATCAGAATAGAACTAAATGAAATTGAAACAAAAAAATTACAAAAGATAAATAAAACCAAAAGCTGGTTCTTTGAAAAGATATAAAATTGATTGACCATTAGTGAGATTAACCAAGGAAAGAAGAGAGAAGATCTAAATAAGCTCAATTAGAAACCAAACTGGAGACATTACAACCAATACCACAGAAATACAAAAGATCATTCAAGGGTACTATGAACACCTTTATGCACATAAACTAGAAAACCTAGAGAAGATGGATACATTCCTGGAAAGATACAACCCTCCTAAATTAAACCAGAAAGAAATAGAAACTCTGAATACACAAATAACAAGCAGTGAGATTGAAATAGTATTAATAATTAAAAAGTTACCAAAAAAAAAGTCCAGGACCCAATGGATTCACAGCTGAATTCTATCAGAATTCAAAGAAGAATTGGTATTAATCCTATCGACACTGTTCCAAAAGAAAGAAAAAGAGGGAATCCTCCCTAAATCATTCTATGAAGTCAGTATCACCCTAATACCAAAACCAGGAAAGGGCATAACAAAAAAAGAAAACTACAGACCAATATCCCTGATGAACATAGATGCAAAAATCCTCAACAAAATACTAGCTAACTGAATCCAATAGCATATCAAAAAGATAATTAATCATGATCAAGTGGGTTTCATACCAGGGATGCAGAGATGGTTTAACATACACAAGTCAATAAATGCGATACACCACATAAACAGCATTAAAAACAAAAATCACATGATTATCTCAATAGATGCAGAAAAAACATGAGACAAAAACTAGCATCTCTTTGTGATTAAAACCCTCAGTCAAATTGGCATAGAAGGGACATAACTTAAGGTAATAAAGGTCATCTCAGACAAACCCACAGCCAACATTATAATGAATGGAATAAAGTTGAAAGCACTTCCCTGAGAACCTTAACAAAACAAGGATTCCCACTTTCACCATTTCTATTCAAGATACTACTGGAAGTCCTAGCCAGAGCAATCAGACAAGAAAAAGAGATAAAGGATATCCACATCAGTAAAGAGGAAGTTAAACTGTCACTGTTTGCTGATGACATGATTGTATACCTAGAAAACCCTAAAGATACATCCAAAAAGCTCCTAGAACTGGTAAATGAATTCAGCATACAGTTTCAGGATACAAAATTAATGTACATGAATCAGTAGTTCTGCTATACACCAACAGTGACCAAGCTGAGACTCAAATCAAGAACTCAACGCCTTTTACAATAACTGTAAAAAAAATAAAATACTTAGGAATACACCTAACCAAGGAGGTGAAAGATCTCTGCAAGGAAAACTACAAAGCACTGCTGAAAGAAATAATAGACGACACAAACAAATGGAAATACATCCCATGATCATGGATGGGTAGAATCAATATTGTAAAAATGACCATACTGCCAAAAGCAATCTATAAATTCAATGCAATTCCCATCAAAATACCACCATCATTCTTCACAGAACTAGAAAAAACAATCCTAAAATTCATATGGTGCCAAAAAAAGAGCCTGTATAGCCAAAGAAAGACTACGCAAAAAGAACAAATCTGGAGGCATCACATTACCCAACTTCAAACTATACTATAAGGCCATGGTCACCAAAACAGCATGGTACTGGTTTAAAAATAGGCATATAGACAAATGGAACAGAATAGAGAACCTAGAAATAAACCCAAATATTTACAGCCAACTGATATTTGATAAAGCAAACAAAAACATAAAGTGGGGAAAGGTCGCCCTATTCAACAAATGATGCTGGGATAATTGGCAAGCCACATGTAGAAGAATGAAACTGGATCCTCATCTCTCAACTTAAACAAAAATCAACTCAAGATGGATCAAGGACTTAAATCTAAGACCTGAAACCATAAAAATCCCAGAAGATAACATTGGAAAAACACTTCTAGACATTGGTTTATGCAAAGACTTTATGACCAAGAGCTCAAAACAGAAACAAAGATAAATAGATAGGACTGAATTAAAATAAAAAGCTTTTGCACAGCAAAAGACATAATCAGCACAGTAAACAGACAACCCACGGAGTGGAAAAAATCTTTACAATCTATGCTTCCAACAGACTAATATCCAGAATCTACAAGGAACTCAAACAAATCAGCAAGAAAAAAAACAATCCCTTCAGAAATTGGGCCAAGGATATGAATAGAAAATTCTCAAAAGAAGATACACAAATGGCCAACAAACATATGAAAAAATGCTCAACATGACTAATTATCAGGGAAATGCAAGTCAAAACCACAGTGCGATATCATCTTACTCCTGCAAGAATGGTCATAATCAAAAAATCAAAAAATAGTAGATGTTGCCATGGATGTGGTGAAAAGGGAACAGTTTTACAATGTTGGTGGGAATGTAAACTAGTACAACTACTATGGAAAACAGTGTGGAGAGTCCTTAAATAACTACAAGTAGACCTATCATTTGATCCAGCAATCCTACTACTGGGTATCTACCCAGAGGACAGAATTCATTATATGAAAAACATACTTGCACATGCATGTTTATAGCAGCACAATTCACAATTGCAAAAATATGGAACTAGCCCAAAATGCCCACCAATCAATGAGTGGATAAAGAAAATGTGATATATATGGTATGTGTGTGTACTCAACATGGAATACTACTCAACCGTAAGAAGGAACAAAATAATGGCATTCGCAGCAACCTGGATGGAATTAGAGACTATTATTCTAAGTGAAGTAGCTCAGGAATGGAAAACCAAACATCGTATGTTCGCACTTATAAGTGGGAGTTAAACTATGAGGATGCAAATGCATAAGAATGATACAATGGACTTCCAGGACTCAAGGGGAAAGGGTAGGAGGGGGGTGAGGGATAAAAGACTACAAATATGGTACAGTGTACACTGCTTGGGTGATGGGTGCACCAAAATCTCAGAAATCACTGCTAAATAACTTACTCATGTACAAAAAATAAATTTAAAAAATTTATCCTCCCCCCCAGCAAAATACACAAAATAATGGGCATATGTGTGAGGGTCTCACCAGTAGACAGAATTCATTTCAGGTGCCTCAAATGAAGGTACTAAGAGGAGGGATTCCTCACTTAGATGAGGACAGGTTTGAGAAGACCAGCAGGAATGCTGAAGCACCCAGAAACCAATGGCAGCAGAAAGGTAGAACTGCTCCTAGGGCTGAAGAGGCAAAGGATGGAGATTGTGGTACCCAAGCCCAGTGAGCACTGGAGCTCTGATGAAGCCAGTCCAAGTAGAGGGGCCATGCAGCAGGAGCAGGGGTGTGAGGACCAAGCAGGGAGGGAACCGGAAGAAGCATGCCGACCCCTCTCGCCTCCTGTTCTCTGGTCTCCCCTTAGGGCCACCATTCACTGAGGCCAACAGAACTAGACAGGGAAGGACCCAGGGATGCAGTTAATCAAGGTCAACCTCCCAGAGCACAGAGCTGGGATAGGGGAGCAAAATAACTAGCAGGGTAGTTATTGGGGGTGGGGGAGCTCTGAAATCAGCATTAAAAATAAATCCTCAAGAAATCCTTTTGCAGTGACCCCTCCACCACCACCACCACCACCGCCGCCGCCCCCCTCCCCACCCACCCCGCCGCTGCCCAGACACATCTTGAAGACACTGTCTTGGGGGAAGGAGCCAGAAAGCCTGAGAGCCCCGGGCAGCCAGGAGTGGAGACAAAGGTGGAAATGGAGTAGACGGAGTTGATAGAAGGGATGCCAAACACGATGTCACAACTGTGATCCACAGAGTGGTGCTATTTCTCCCCTTCAGTTCCCACACAGAATCTGTATATAGGACGACACCTTTGCATACTGCATCACTTCAGCAGGCTCTGAACTGCAAAGCATGTAACTATGGTTTCTGCGGACAAGCAAACACCTGAAATAGATTTATGTGTCCGGGAAAGTAAACAATCTCTCCTTTGCAGACCCAAATGTGACATGGAGTATACTAAAACCATAAGCACACACTCTGGTTCCTTTACAGATGGTATAAATCTTTCGCCTTGGCCGGGCACGGTGGCTCAAGCCTGTAATCCCAGCACTTTGGGAGGCCGAGGCGGGTGGATCACGAGGTCAGGAGATCGAGACCATCCTGGCTAACACGGTGAAACCCCGTCTCTACTAAATATACAAAAAATTAGCTGGTCGTGGTGGCGGGCGCCTGTAGTCCCAGATACGCGGGAGGCTGAGGCAGGAGAATGGCGTGAACCCAGGGGGCGGAGCTTGCAGTGAGCCGAGATCACACCACTGCACTCCAGCCTGGGCGACAGAGAGACACTCCGTCTCAAAAAAAAAAAAAAAAAAAAAAAAAAAAAAAAAAAAAATCTTTCGCCTTTTACTAAAACCATAAGCATCATTATTCTAAACACTATGTCCACTTTCAGGTAATCACTCAGATTAAGTCATAAGTCTGCATATTTCTGAGAAAGGTGCAACAAAAAGCAACTTTGTAATGTGTACAAATTACACAAATACGTTGTTAACCTTGGGCAAGCAAGAAGTAGCTAATTTAATAAATCATAAGTTCTGTGAAGTTTGAGGTTTTTAACATGCAATAGGCATAAATTACACAATCACAGGATTCATTCTTCTTTTTTATTTTTATTTTTATTTTTTCCGAGATGGAGTCTTACTCTTGTCACCCAGGCTGGAGTGCAGTGGCACAATCTTGGCTTCCTGCAACCTCCACCTCCCAGGCTCAAGCAGTTCTCGTGCCTCAGCCTCCTGAATAGCTGGGATTACAGGCTTGTGCCACCATGCCCAGCTCATTTTTTTTTTAAGTAGAGACGGGGTTTCACCATGTTGGCCAGCCTGGTCTCAAACTCCTGACCTCAAGTGATCCACTTTGGCCTCCCAAAGTGCTGGGATTACAGGCATGAGCCACCGCACCCGGCCAGGATTTATTCTTATTTACTCATTTATTTAACTAACATTTACTGAACTCCTGTAATATGCCAGGAGCTAATCTAGCTGCTGAACAAAACAGGCAACACCTGGGCCTTGGCGGAACTGAAATCGCTGAAGCTGGGGCAAATTACACTCTGGCTTCCTTTCTACCACATCACAGGTTTTTGGAGTTTAGAAAGACTGAATTGCCCTTTGCAGAACTTTATTGAAAATGCTGATGTTTTCCTAAGAGCAGGTGTATGGAGTAAAATTCTAGGCTGTGTCTCATAGACTCTGCCTGCCAAAGCTTGGCATGCCTCTCTTCCTCCCGCCCTCCCTCCCTCTCTCTCCCTTCTCCCGTCCTTCCTCCTTTCCTCCCTCCCTCCTTTCCTGTCATCCTTCCACCCTTCCTTTTCTTCTCTTTCTTTCTCTCTTTTTTCTCTTATCTGCTCTCTTTCTTTTTTATCCCCCAATCACACCCAAACTGTTATACTAGTTCTGTTCTGGAGTACAACCTTCAACAAAGCAAAACAAAACAAAAACACCCAAGGGTTTTATTTATTTATTTAATTTTTTGAGATGGAGTTTTGCTCTTTTTGCCCAGTCTGGAGTGCAGTGGCACAATCTTGGCTCACTGCAACCTCCACCTCCCAGGCTCAAGCAATTCTCCTGCCTCAGCCTCCCGAGTAGTTGGGATTACAGGCACGCACCACCACACTTAGCTAATTTTTGTATTTTTAGTAGAGACAGAGTTTCGCCGTGTTGGCCAGGCTGGTCTCGGACTCCTGACCTCAGGTGATCCGCCCGCTTCGCCTTCCAAAGTGCTGGGATTACAGATGTAAGCCACTGCTCCTGGCCTCAAGGGTCTTTTAGATTGAAGTAAAAAAAAAAAAAAAAAAATTGGAATTTGTTAAATTGGTAGCCTACTTTGTGTTCCTATAAGCAAACAGAAAGTACTTCTCCCAAGGCACTGCCATACCACTATTTGACCATATTTTATTTATCAGTGACTCTCCAGGTCTAACCAGGGTGACCAACTTATCCTGGTTTTAACACTAACTCTTCAATCTCCTGGAAGCCAAGACAGTCAGTCACCCTTCCTGTAACACAATAATACCTAGCAGATTCTTTATACACACTTTCTATATGAATAAAGAAATACCCTCATAAAAATATGCAATACTCATCCACACACTTCATTGATTCAATTTTCTATAAGATGTTTTCTCATGTAAAAACAGAAAAAGGAGACTTTCATACACAAGGCTATTTCCAATTATAACCATTAAAAATCAAATGTTTTAGGTTTGAACGTTAAAATATTTAAAATCTCATATAAACTCAGTATGCAATATGTTTATTTTAGTATTCTTAGAGAAAAATGTCAGAGTATTTATTCTTGTTATACTCTGTAACTTTCATTCTGCCAAATGTAGGTGGGGTGAGCAAATAGATTTTTGAAAATAGATTCTGAAAACCAGATTTAAAAAAATCTAATGGTTTCAGGCAGTCATAAACTTGGGATTATGGCTTTCTGCAGGGCAGAAGTAATGAGGCGTGAATAAATATTGTTGATCTCACCTCCTCCCTCTGTAAATGACCAACAAGAGCCATGTTGTACATGTAACGCCACTGACTCACAGGCAGAGGAACCCAAACAACTTCATTTGTGCTTCATAGTTGAAGACAGCCCCTGTTGCGTGACCTCAGGCTAAATAAGCCATCACAGGTCCAGAGACAATTCTTCCTGCAGACACACTTCCCAGCCCAGCTCATCAGGAGACGCTAGCTCAGGCACAGTCTCTCCCACTCGAAAGCTTTATTAGCCATTATCCTTCATGACTTCAAGGTGAGATCTCAACACACAGTAAAAACTGCTCATTTTCCATTGCTTCTCACCTAACAGGCAGATCTATTTCCCTTATAGGACAGGAATTACAGGTGTAAATGCCACCTACACAGCTATTTCACTGCAGGGGCCACCCCACCAAAAAGAGAGTATCTTAGCCATGGGATATGCTTTTCTGTGGTTTAAACCAAGTTTAAGTAAGAACGGGTCACAGTTTTATTTTCCTTCCTCCCTCCTCCTCTCCCTCTATTCTTTCGTTCTTTCTTTCTTCCTTCTCTTTCTTTCTTTCTTCTCCTTCCTTCCTTTTTTCCTTTTCTTCCTCATGAGACTGCAGAAAAAACTTATAAAATACTAATCAGCAGTTTGCAAGACTAACGTTCCTTAGAAAACAGCTTAGGAAGTACTGCTGTGAACATCGAATGGAGATTAATGATCTACCCTGTCCTCCTCATTTCAGCAGAATGTTTTGAACCTATGTTCTCACCTTTACTCCTTAATGGAGAGCTGCATGGGGGAAGTGCATCGGTTTCAGGCCCAACTTGGTCGCCAAACCACTGCTGGGTGTCATCTCTTCACCTCTACAATGGGAGTTTGGAATGAGGCATTCTTCAATGTTCCTTCAGTTCTAATCATGTTCTACATTAATTGGTACACATGCATGCACACACACACTCCAATGTAACCACATATAAAGGCATGGACAAAGTTGTTTCCCTCATCTCTCAAAACACTTGTTGAAGTTCCAACCCCCAGTACCTCAGAATGTGACTTTATTTGGAGATAGGGCCTTAAATAGGTGATTAACTTAAAATGAGGCCATTAAAGTAGGGCTCTAATGGATTATGACTAGTGTCTATTTTTAAGAGGAGGAAAAGACACAAGGGATGCATGTGAAGAGAGAGAAGGGCATGTGAGGACACAAGGAAGAAGGACACCATCTGCAAGCCAAGGAGAGAGCCCTCGGAAGGAACCCACCCTGACAACACCTTGACCTTGGACTTCCAGCTTCCAGAACTGTGAGAAATACATTTATGTTGTTTAAGCTGCCCAGTCTGGTATTTTGTGTGTTGCAAATATGTCCCCTTTCTATCAAGGAAGATCTGCATTGATGCTCTGATCCCAAATGTATGTGCAACATGAGAGAAACTGAAGATTTGTCTGGAAGACCCAGACTTGGATCCAAATGGTGCAGTTGGAATAACTTCCTTCAGGAAGATAATCCATACTGATGTGGTTTATGGCTGACCTTTAACCACAACCACATGGCATGTCTTCGTTCTCTTGAAACCTGCAGCAGAACAAGCCTCATGCTGGAAAAGCCATGGCTGACATGGGCTTCTCCCCTTTGCTAAGATTCACGAAGACCCAGAAAATTCTACAAGTATTTACTGAGCACTCATCATGCACTGGGAGTGGTGCAAGACACAAGATAAATAAAACTGGGGCCTCCTGCCCCTGGAGAACTTACAAGTGAAGGATGATGGACATATAAGCAGCTCCACTAAGCCAGATGGTGTTTTGCTCAAGAAACTAAATGCTATGGAAGTTTTATCTGTGAGGAATTATATTTCATTACGAATAAAAGAAGTCCTAGGGAAAAGTGGCTCAAACAAGTAAGGACTTTATTTTTCCTATACAACTAGAATTCCAGAAGTTCATGGTTGCTGGTGTTGCTTCAAGGCTTCAAAGATGTTAGGGTCAAGGTCTTTGCAACAACTGTTCTCCCCCAGCTTTATTAAGATGTAATTGACCAATAAAAATTGTATACATTGACAGTATACAATGTGAGATCTCCACCTATGCATACACAGTGAAATGGTTAAATCAAGGTGTTTAACATCTCCATCACCTCCATACTTATTTTTATGTGGTGAGGACATTTAGCATCTGCAACAGTCTTGATGGTCCCTTGTAGTTTCAAAGTGGTTACTCTAGCCACTGTGTCACATTGTGTTTTAAGGAGATAAAAGAAGGAAGGAGGAAAAGAGCAAAAGGCAGACCAATGCCAGCTGCATCTGCAGCCCATTTTAGAGGCTTTCTCCTTGAATCCCACCCACCTACTTCCATTAACATCTCACTGGCCAGACCAGTGCTCCATAACCTCTGGGCCTAGAGAGAGGCTGAGAAATGCATTTTTTTTCACCTAGGCACTTTGCTGCTCATCCCTCCAACAAGAATGAGAAGGAGAAGTAGAGGGAGAATAGATTTGGGGTAGGCAAAACAAACAGAGAGCAAGGAGAGGTGTGTTCATCTGCAATGGCTCATTCCATGTTGTTAGAGGATGTGAGGTGTGAGCTGAGTCCAGAGGCAAGCAGTGTGGAAAGAGCAGTCTATGCAGAGGGGTCATCACCGCAAAGACAGAAGGTTCAAGACCACAGATCACATAAGAACCACCGAGGCTAGGGCTTAGCATGTATGGGCAGTGAGAGAAAGTACCAGAAGATCAGTTAGAACATGCAGATGGGAGCTAACTGGTGAGTTTACTAGTTTCCTAGCGCTGCCATAACAAATACCATAGCCTGGGTGCCTTAAATACCAGATTTATTTCCTCACAGTTCTGCAGGCTAGAACTCCAAAGTCAAGGTGTCAGCAGGGTTGCTTTCTCCTGAGGCCTCTCTCCTTGGCTTGCACGAAGCTGTCTATCACTGCATCCTCACATGGTCACAGAGGTATGCACACATCTCTCTGCATGTCCGAGTTTCCTCTTCTTATAAGGATACCAGCGACATTGGATCAGGGTCCACCCTAATGGCCTCAGTGTAACTTAATCACCATTTTAAAGGTCCTATCTTCAAATATGGTTGCATTCTGAGGTATTGGGGGTTAGGCCTTCGACACAGGAATTTGGGGGTGGGAGGGCAAGACATGACCAGAATTCAACCCATAACAGGGAGAATCTTAAAATCTAGGCCAAGGAGTTTGTGTTTTGTTCTGTATGCGAGAGGAAGACAGCAGACGTTCTGAGCGGGGAGAAACATTATTAGAGTTATTATTTTTCAGCAGGCTAGTCCTTTGTTCCCATTGTGTAGGATGCATTAGCAGCACGGAAACCCAAGGGAAACCATGGCTTTAGTGAAGGCAAGAGGTAATGATGATCTGAATTGGGGCAGTAGCAACAGAAAGGCAAATAGGAAATGCAGTAGGAGATAAATCCAAGAGACACTGTGGGGGTAGAATAACCAGGATTTGCTGACTAATTTGATATCACGGTGCAGATGAGGGAGGAGTTGGAGGCAATGCTGAGGTTCTTGAGGCCAGGCAGTGGAGTGTGTGGGGGTGGCATTCACTGACATGGTGTGAAGTAGAGGAGGCCAAGTTCAGTTTAGGACATGACCATGCTTATAAGATGTGCATATGACACTAGGATGGAGCGATCAAAAAAGCAGCTGGAAATGTGGGTCCAGAGCTTGGGCATCACCAAAAGCCTTATTTTAAACAACAGGCTGGCCTAAGCAAACTTTTGAGTAGGAAAATTTGTCCCTGATGTCTTTCCACCCCCTGTCACATTCTCTCTGCTATCCTTGGGTCCTAGGCCCACATGCTCTCAAATTGCCCTTCCTCCTCCTCCTGAATGCAAACGCCCCTGCACTCCATCAAGCTCCAAGTGTTCCTAGTCATGGAGAAGGAAGAGAGAATGATAATCTCCCGAAGGAAAGCCTGGTGCTTTTCAGGCAGTGTCAGGGGGAAGAGAGGAATCTCAGCCCGGGGCTGGGAGGCATTTTCACAGTCAATGCCTTTTCCCGCTGCTCCTGAAATCACGCTATGCCACACAGCCTTCTCAGAGGACTCTGAACCCAGAAATCAGACTTTGACCATCTGCTTTTGGCTGCTTCTGAGAAAAAAGGCCTTAAACCTTCAGATATGTACTTGAAAATAAAGAATGCATACCATGGATTTATGTGTGTCAAATGGGTTTGGTTCATACTTATAAACTTGACTTTCCTGAAGCAGTAGATTGCCAAGCAGCCCTGTGCCCTGGGGAAAGATCACTGATGCAACCATGCCTCTAACAACATTTAATCTGAGTTACCTTTCTGTTTGCAGCCGAAGAGTTCTCTAGAATGGCTTTCTTATTAGGATTAGGCGTGGGTCAATGTCTGTCAAATTTTAGATGGCACTAAAACTCCGTAAGAAAACGGATACCTTTCCGTCTCAAGCATGCCAAGCCCTGGTCTTTGGTGAAGAAATAGACACATTCTCACCCAAATACAAATTCTCTGTTTCCCAGGCACCTTCTCTGGGCTATATTTCCTTTGGGTAGTGTGGGGCGGATCAGCCCTTGGGCTGCCTCCCAATTCCGGAATCTATTATTGCAGCAGAAAGGCCAGACTGCAGCTTCTTCGAGTTTTCTCATCGTTCTCACCCTGCCTGGAGAATATAGGTCATGGCATTTGTGGATGCACCTGTGGGACACAGTCACCTATATTCTCCTGTGGGCACCCCCAAGGGATGGGCTTAGTTGAGATCTGTTGTCCCTGTGCAGGAACCAGCTCTGAGCTTGGGCAGAGAGATATGTCTTACACAGAGAAGAAGGGAGAGGAGAAGCAGTAAAAGAGAACAAGGCTGGAGTCAGCCGAGGGAGACTCAGTATAATTGATTGTTGCTGCCCAGGGCCTCTTTGGCCTTCACCCCCTGGGAGGAAAAGGTATTATGCACCCCTCAGGTGCACAGGGCAACCCAGATGCAACCCTGAGGACTATGAAGAAGGAGACAGAGGTAGCCCTGCACCTGTTTCTTTTTCTCTCACAAACCGCATTTCTGACATTCTTCACCCCACAGCCAGTGGGAGTGATGGCTCCTTTTATCACTTGCAGTCTGACCTGCTGGCTGAGGATCTGAACTTGCAAGCTCATTTCTTTTCAGCTGTGGGTTGTTTGCAGTGAAACGATACCAACTGCCCACTGAATTTCAGGTGGTCGTCAGCCACGGGGCTTTCAGGATGCTCCCCCTAGCCAGCCAGCTCAGAGTCTCAGTCCCCTTTTTGCTGACTTCAAATAATGTTCTAGCAGCTTGGAATCATTGCTTTCCCCCTTTCTGTTCAGGTTTGGGTGAGGCATTTATGTGTAGACAGCCCGACCCCTATTAGTTAGAATGAGAAAATCCTAGGGCTGTGAAGCTCAGATTTGATGCTAAATTAATTCACCAAGTTCTTGCTTTTCTTATGGATAACACGATTCTGGAAAAAAAGATCATTGCATTCTCAATGTCTGCTCTGTCCAATACAGGAGCAACTAGCCTCATGTAACAATTTAAATTTGAATTAATTAAAATTACATAAAATTAAAATTCAATTCTTCAGTCACACTGGCCACATTTCAAGTACTCAATGGCCACATGTGGCTAGCTAGCAGCTACCATGTTGAAGAAGCAGACGTAGAACATTTCATCTTCATAGAAAGTTCTATTAGACAGCACTGATCCAACAATTCCATTTCTGACCTTTGACTATGAAATGCAACTGCTTCTTGGCCCTATGACCCTTATACCAAACACTTGGATTTTGTCTGATAACAACAGATCACTGGTGGCAGGATACGTTTAATGTTCATTATTGTTATATTGCTGTTATCATGATGATTTATAATTATAGAATACCTGCCAGGTTTTTAACTAATTTCTTTCCTTATTATTTCATGGATCTAATTTGCTAGTGTGAATTAATAGCATTTATGGAATTTCCAAGGTTACTCTGCTTCTCCAACAGCATCCCCGTTCCTGACATTGATTCATTTATTCTTCGTGCATTCACTAGATGCTTCTGAAGGGTGTGTTCCCCGCGCTTAGATGGGGGTGACATTTGTGAATGCACCTGTGGGACACAGTCACCTATACTGTCGTGTGAAGTACAGACACTGTAACATTCTATTTCAGAGCTGGGGCTCTGGTGTCCACTATGCAGCTTTGTCACTTTCTATCTCTGTCCTTCATTTTCTTATCTGTAAAATAAGGATAATAAACATATGGAGCTCTAGAGATTATGAAGATTAAATGAGCTAAAACATGCACAGTTCTTACACAGAAGGTGTTGTCTACTAGATAGTCTAACATGTTATTTTAATAATCAGCCTGTTCAGTTTCATTATTGTTGATATGGGTTGATATTTTAAGTCCAATTCTTTTCTGGCCAATCATTCTACAAAAGAAATGAGGATCCAGAACGGGGATTGTGGTTAGTGTGAATATGTAGCTTCTTCCCAGAACAACCATTTCGACAGTTCCTGCAGCGTGGTGAAATTTCCTGTTCTTTGTTTTGCTGCTTTCTCTCCATGGATAAAAACTATGAGTAAGCTGAATAGTGGTAGCAAGCAAGCAAATAAGAAATTAGATTCTGAAAATGCTTGTTCTTCTTTTACAGAAGAACAGAATCTGTTTTCAGTGCCTGGAGCAGAGCTTATTTATTTATTTATTTATTTATTTATTTATTTATTTATTTTTCTAAAGAACAGAGCCTGTTCTAGAATACCCACTCAGCATGACATTCACATCTTTTCTGAGTGGCTTCATTGGAAGAAGAATAAAATCAATAATGAAAAATAACATCATCTTTGTTTCCTGAGAGCACTTGAATTTAGTAGAAATTGAAGGAATTCAAAGCACTTAAAGAATTAGATTATTTCTTGAACCTACATCATCTATGGCAGGAAGTCAGTGTGAGCAGGAAGCGTTTACATTTAGGAAATGCTTTGGTGCATCAAGGTCACCTTCACTTCTACAGCCTGGCTTCTGCTCCACCTATCTGGGTGAAGTGACTCTTTCTGTGACTTTCCCAGGAGCCACACAGTTCGTTCTCCCTGTTTGACATTGCTAACCCCCTTAATCTTCCTTGAAAATTAATTTCCAATATTCACTGCTTTGTTTCTGGGCCTGGCTTGTAGAAGTATCTACATTGAAGAGGCTTTCCTATTGAAATGTAATAGTGTCTCAGATAAAGACCTTGATGGCATGATATTTACATTTTTGGATACTGTGAAGCTGAGAAAATTACCTACAGTGATAGCTTACACAATGAAGACAGTAAGAATCAGCAGATTGGAACAATGGATCAACTGCAAAATCTTCATCTTTGTTGTCTCTGAAACAACACCCAAATTGAGGATAGGGAAAAAGAGAACCGTGTTACAAGCAATGTAAGATGTCTTTTGTTTTTTGATAATAGCCACCCTGAGAGGTATGAGGTGATATCTTGTGGTTTTGATTTACATTTCTCTGATGATTAGTGAATTAAGTTTTTTTTTTTTTTGAGATGGAGTCTTGCTCTGTCACCCAGGCTGGAGTGTGATGGTGCAATATCTCAGCTCACTACAACCTCTGCCTCTGGGGTTCAAGCGATTCTCCTGCCTCAGACTCCTGAGTAGCTGGGATTACAGGTGCCTGCCACCACACCTGGCTAATTTTTGTATTTTTAGTAGAGACAGCGTTTTGCTAAGTTGGCCAGGCTGGTCTCGAACTCCTGACTTCAGGTGATCCTCCCCCCTCAGCCCCACAAAGTGCTGGGATTACAGGGGTGAGCCACTGGGCCCGGCCAAGCATTTTTTCATATAGCTGTTGGCATTCTTATGTCTTCTTTGGAGAAATGTCTATTCAAGTCCTTGGCCCATTTTGTAATCAAATTGTTCATTTATTTTTACCATTGTGTTGTAGGAGTTCCTTATATATTTTGGATATTAACTACTTTTCAGACATATGACTTGCAAATATTTTCTTACATTTTGTAGGTTGTTTTTTTCACTCTGTTGATTGTTTTCTTTGCTGTGCAGAAGCTTTTTAGTTTGATGTAGTCCCACTTACTTATTTTTGTTTCTGTTGCCTGTGCTTTTGGTGTCATATCCACGAAGTCATTGCCAAGATCAACGTCATAGAGCTTTTCTCCTGTTTTTTTTCTTAGGAGTTTTACAGTTTTGGGTCATACATTTAAGTCATTGATCCACTTTGAGTTCATTTTTGTGTATGACATAAGATAAGGGTCCAATTTCATTCTTTCGAATGTGGATATTGTTTTCCCAACACCATTTGTTGAAGAGACAAAAGACAAGTGTTGGCGAGGATGTGAAAAAACTGTAATCCTTGCACACTGCTAGCGAGAATGCAAAATGGTGCAGCTGCTATAGAAAACAGTATGAAGGTTCCTCAAAGAATTAAAAATAGAGCCACCATATGATCCAGCAATCCCACTTTTGGGTATTTATCCAAAAAAGTTGAACTCAGGATCTTGAAGAGATAATAGCATTGCAGCAGTATTCACAATAGCCAAGATGTGGAAACAACCTAAATGTCCACCAAGAGATGAATGGAAAAAGAAAATGTGATACACACATACAGTGGAATACTATTGCTTTTAAAAAGAAGGAAATTCTGCAATACGTAACAACGTGGATGAACCTTGAGGATATTATGCTAAGTTAAAAAAGTCAGACACAGAATGACAAATATTGCATGATCCCATTTACATAAGATATTTAAAAATGGTCACAGAATCAAAGAGTGAAATGGTGGTCGCCAGGGGCCAAGGGAAAGCAGAAATTGAGTTACTAGTCAATGGGCACACAATTCTAGTCAAGAAAGATGAATAAGTTCTAGAAAACTACAGTACAGCATTTTACTTATAGCCAACAAAATAACATGTTATAGACTTTAAAATGTAAGAGAGTAGATTTCCTGTTAAGTGTTCTTATCACAACAAAATAAAATAGAACAATGCAAGATGTAATAAGTTTAATAAGGAAAATTATGTCAATGAAGTTGGGGCATGTTAAGAGGAGTCTGGGTTGTAAAACAAGGGAGTCTAACTCTTCTCATTGATTAAAGAGATAATGATTGATTTAATGGCCATATAGCATCTGGTGGAGTGCATGAGTGGCACATGCTATGTGAGCAATGCCAAGCAGTCATCTTTCTTTCTTTGCTGGCCAGACCAGAGCCAGAGCTTGTTGAACTCTTCTGGGGTATGCACTTTAAGATGGGCATTGGCATAGAGAGCTCTGAGAGGGAAATGGCCCATAACAAGGAGATGGAAATCCACGTCGTGCTGTGTGTGGAGGCAGTTAATTAAGGGCAGGGTTAGCGCATGGTGTCAGTCCTCACATCTCTGAGGGCTGTCAGAGGGTGTTCTGATTTAGTGCCTCCCCAGAATAGGAAAGACTGTTGTCCACCCTGGAGGGGCCAGCCCAGAGCTGGGCTACCACTGCACTGTAATATTAAGGTGGAAATGAGTAGACTCTCTTCCATGCCTCAGATGTCCTGTATTTTTCAGTAAGTTTTGACTATATGTTCCATGAGGGCAGGAAGTGTGACTGTCTTTTGCACCCCTAATTCCCATATCGAACAGTGCACCCGGCACATAATAAGCACTCAGATTATATGTGGAGTTGAATTGAAGGTTCTTTCTCTCCATAAAGGTGTGTGTTCCCCACGGCTGAGCACTAGCCCATCTGAGCATCTCTCTCTCTCCTCTCTCTGATACCTCATTCACTCCCATAATTTCAACCCTCACTTCTCTATGGAGAAGGGACCCCTGAGTCTATGCTTCTTGCTAGGCCCACATTTCCCAATTCCCTGCTGAATTATTTCCAACTGGAAATTTTATTCTCTGTTATTTGCAGAATTGCTAAGTTCAAACTCCTCATGGTACCCACCAGAAAAGCCTTCTCTCCAATTTCCCTGCTTCAGTACTAATACAAACATTTCTGCAGCCATCCATTTCTCAATGACAGCACATCAGCGGCACTCAAGGTTCTGAAGAAGACATGCAGAGTGTAGCTTGTGATTGATCAAAATGAGACTGACAGAAGCTGATCACCGAGGCATGAGCCTGGCATACCAGCCATTACAGGTGAGGGAGAGGCTCATTTTGGTCAAGTATAAATTTTTTTATATATGTATATTTTTTATTATACTTTAAGTTCTAGGGTACATGTGCACAACACGCAGGTTTGTTACACATGTATAAATTTTTATGTCCACTTAATAAGTAAATTCATAATTATCACCTTCTCATCAATAACAAAGAAATGAAAGAATGCAAGGTAGTTCTATTCAATGTGGGCATGTTTCCTCCAATCATGAAGACACTCTTAAACCCCAGCTTAGCCATCATTGTTGAAGAGTTTAGCGTGCTGCCTAAATAGACTAGATGCTTAATACGTATTTGTTGAATGAATAGAAATAAATCTATTTTCAGGGAATAAAACAACATCAGAAATCTAATCCTATTTCTCTTCTGGCATAGGACTACAGCTATTGAGCACTTGAAATCTGGCTAGTCTGAATTGAGAAGTACTCTAAATATAAAAGCAGCATTGGATTTCAGTCCTAGGATGTAAAATATTTTATTACTAATTTTATATTGAATATTGATTATATGTTGAAACAATCATATTTTGGGTGTATTGAATTAAATAAAATACATTATTAAAGTTAACTTCACTTGTTTCTTTTTACTTTTTAAATGTGACTTGTAGAGATTTTAAAATTATATGCCCAGCTTATATGCTATTTCTATTGGACAATGTTGTTGCAGACCCTTCTGTGGGTGATACTGAACTCCTATTCATATTTCGGCAATGAAGAGGAGTTATTTGTTCTATGGGGTGCCCGTTCCATTGTATGGTAGCAGCCTAATTGAAAGAATATTAAGTTGAAATGAGTTTTTCTATCATTTCCATACTTCAATCCCAGGCAAATGCCCCACCCTCACCTTGTAATTTCATTGGTCAAATGAGGCAGCTGGGCTAGGTGACCTTGAGGCCCTCTCCCTGTCCAACCATGTAGGAATCCTCTATTCCTGCCCTCCTCCCCCTTCCACCCAACAGCCCTCCAAATCCTTTCAGGCAGCCCTCAGATCTCTTCTTAGCTTCTGCCAGCTTTTCTCAGCTCCTCAGCACCTCTGAGAGCTTTGCAAATCATCCCTTCACAGCATCATCATAAAATATCTCACCGGAGCCAGTTTGAGGGGGAGGCAGCTTTTGCAGCTCCCAAGAGGGCAGATGCCACTCCCTGCCACCAGGTCTCCACGGCCCCTCCCACACTTGGAGAGTGAGGGCTCCGGGGAGGGTGGCTCTACTTCACTGCAGAGAAAATGCAGTCGGTGAGAGAAAGAGATACACTGAGGCTCCAGAGAGTGTAAAACAAGCATCTTGTCACAAAACAGAGAGGGAACTAGGTCTGGGATTTATTGCTGAGTCCCTTCTTCTGATAAAGAAGCCAGAGGAGCATCAACATTTTCCTTGGAGTGGGGAGTCCTTGGCACCCTCTCCCTGCAGAGTGAGTTCCATCTGAAAACTCTCCTTGGCTGCTCATGCCAATCTGCCTTTCTTCCAAACAAGGACATGAAATCACTCTCTCTAGAACGCAGATTCCATAAGGCTCCAGAAAGAGACTAGGTTTCATTTTAGCCATCAAGGCCCTCTGGCCCCATGCGCTGTTAGCTGGGTGGCCCGTCTTGGCAGAATGACTTCAAAGGGTATTTCCCACCTAAAAGGCCAAATATGTTTTTATAGTTACATCCTCACAGCTTCATTCTTCAACTCAGTGTCTCAGTTCCCTTTTTGCTGATTTCAAATAATGTCCTAGCAGCTTGGACTTATTGCTTTCCCCCTTTCTGTTCAGGTTTTGGGGAAATATTATATTATATATATATTATATATTAATATATATAATAAATATATAGATATAGCATATATATGTTAAAAGAATCAGACTGTAAGCCATTGCCAGTGCAGCCCTCAATTATCGGTGAGTCTCTTTCTTAGGAGTCAGCAGTCACTCAGCTCAGTGATACCGCATCTGTGTTGGGCTACACATAAGACAATGATCTACTCCTGGTGTGTTTTGTTTCCACAAATGACTGTACATATTTCCAAATTTTTCAATTGCTTAAGAGTAATTGCAGCCCCCAAAGGCCAGTTGTTTGCAAGTCATTTCCCTTGGCATAGACAATCTAATCCATGATCCATATTGGATGCAACTCTCCTGATGTCCTCAATACCCAGAATTTGCCAATACATGTTTTTGAAATTAAGAAGAATTAATACATGAGGCTGGGCTTCTCTAGTCCTGTCTTAATCATAGGTAAAATTCAGCATGGGCTGTATTCCTTTCAGCAATGCCCACGCCATGCCAGCTACTGGACTTGAAGAACTTGAGGAGTGAAGACAACAGGCAATTATCATACTGTAAATGTGTCCTGTGTTAGGGATGGTATAGGCAAGACTCAAATCAGCACCTTGGCACCATCAGAGCTAGTTTAGCTGTTTATAGCTCAGACTCATTTTGGTTGGTCAGAAGAGACTCGGACCTAGCTGGTGGGGGCAGTGGGACAGTTGATAAGCCCTGGAGGATTTGTCAACACCCGTGGGACCAACAGAGGCAACAAACTCAAACTTTTCCAGTGAGGATGAAAGCCACACAACCCTGTCACTGTATCTTTGGGCTGACCCTCTGACCTCTTAGATGCTGAATCCACCCCTGCCTTCCTGTTCCTGCCACTGCTGTCTTCCTCACCAGGCCCTTCATGCTTGCTTCCCATCAACTGTCTCAGGTCCTGATGCCTGGCAGCCACCCAGACCCAGTATAGCGTATTTTGTCCTCGGGGCTTGTCAGAAGCCTTGAGCTTCTTGACAAACTTTCGCTCCATTTGGAGGGAGGTCATGTGGTACAGAGAAGGGGCCTTGGAGTGCAGGATGAGAGTCTGAATTGTAGCCCTACCTATGAGAACCGTGGGAACAGGGGCAGGTTACGTGGCATTCTCATCAGTAAACTGAAGATGATAACATTTGTCCCAAAGGAGATCACATGAGATGATAGTGTAAAAACAGTGTGTAAGCCACCACAAGTCTTACCCAAATGTGAGGGTCTCACCTAAGCCCTTTGGAGACTGAAGCTGCACTGAAGCCCTATGCAGACTGAAGCTCACACCTTTGCAGCATCCTGTTTCAGTTCTGCAAATCACCCAATGACTGAGAGGTTTTCAAAACTGGCAAACTCCCATTGCCCATGGGAGATCTCCATGGGGATTCCCGCAGATATCCCTTGAGTCTTTCTGGCTAACTGCTACCTATTTTTCCCCCTCCTTTCTCCTGGATTCAAGGCTGAGTTTGATGCTCCTCCTTGGCTTGCTGATGGCACCCAGAGCATGCCTCTATTCAAGCACAGGCGTGGCACAGATTTTCTGATCTGTTTCCTCTATTCAAGCACATGCGTGGCATGGATTTTCTGATCTGTTTCCCTCTGTAAATCCCTTCGTGGTGGAGACTGTATCTTTCACTACTAGGTGAAAGATACCTTTCACATGGTAGGTCCTCAGTAAATATTTCTTGAACAAATGAATGAATGAAATTCTCACTCATCTCTAAAGTGTACATTCTCTGCTTTCTCTCAGCAGCCTGTCAACACAGTATGACCACAATAATTCTATTTTCTCAGTGGAATTGCACACCCTGAGGGTAGACACTGTCCTGGCAATGGCTACTATATAATAAGATGCAGGGAAGGAATTGCAGGCACCACTGGTTTCCCTCGCATACTTTGTTATTACAGTACTCCTTTATTACATGCTTGGGTTTTGTGTTTGCAGACGCAGTCACGTGGCAGAACCAAATCTCATAAATATATAGGTAACATGGTAACCAAAAGACTCCATTTTGGAATGGCTGGAGTCTCTAAGACCTCTCTAGATGTAGTATAATGTAACGATTAAATGCCTGGGCTTTGGAGTCGAATAGATAGGCTCAAATCTCACTTCATAAACTATGTAATCTTAGGCAATTTCCTTAACTTTGTTGCCTCATTTTTCTCATCTTTATAAGCTTTGTGCTCCTCACATACTTGTTCTGAGAATTAAAGAGGATAATACATATTAAGCAGTTAGCACAGTCCCTGGCACATAGGAATTATCCAATATCTACCATATCTACCAGTTCGTTCTTTCATCATTGTTATTATTTTCATCATTAGGAAGTCATCTCTTTCTTCCTTTTGGTGGCACTCCCTGGCACCTCTCTCCCAGTTCTAAGGATCTCAAGGGCAGCATATTCCACAAGACTTTTAGTACCTCTGGTAGCATTTGTGGATTTGTGTGTCTGTGGATGTAGATATTTGGGAAAAAAAAAGTCAAAACTCTTTACCCTCAACAAACCAAGAGTGTTTCAACAAGTATTCAATGACATCTCAGTCTCTTATCAACAAAACAATCTCAAATATTTATTCTTTTCCCCCCCGCTGATGTCTGGTCACCTCCTTCCCCTCCAGAACCACATGTCTCCTGCAGGAGGACAGCATTCTGCCATCTAGAAAGTTTCTATGCATTTCTCCTGCCTTTCTGAACAGGCCCACTGCCATGGAAAGAGAAAAATGTACTCCATTCTCCTGATTTCCTAATGCTGTGGACATGTGGGTCAGGGAAAGTAATTCCTATTTCACTTTTCCTTTCTGTGATTAAACAGCCAGGCCATGGTGCATGACCAAAGTTAAGCAGCTCTCCTCACCTGTCTCCAAAACGAGTCTGCTTACAGATGTGGGCCACATCTTGACCTCTTAACATCAACCACAGAGCAAGACCTGTACCCTAGAGATGCTCAGAAATGTTTGGTGAGTGAAAATGATTGGGTGAAGGAGTAAACAATTAAGAAAGCCAGCAGGATGAGTTGCATTAGCCATGAATTGCACTCGTACTGGATATCAGGGAGCAAACACAGGCTTCTCTGGAAAAAATGCTCTTTCTTTCACTCTCTATTATAACAAGAAGAAGAAGAGGAAGAGGAAAAATGGTTGGAGTAGAAAAGGAGAAAGCAGATAAAGAGGAGGAGAAAAAAATAGAAAGGGATTAGACAATTAAACACGTTTTGCAATTCCATTTCTATGTGTATATTGCTTTACAGTTTTCAAGGTGTCTTCAGTTTCATTTAACACAATATATTTTTATTAAACAACTACATAACATTTGTAACAATTGGCTACAAATTGAATAGGACACAGTTTCTGCCATCAATTCAAAATGATCCTGAAAAGTATAAAGGCCACTTATTTAGATTATGCCTTGTTTTATGATGAGCAAACTGGAGCTTGCTCGGAATGGAAGATTATGAATATTACTTGGCCAAGAGCACAGAGCTAATCAGTGAGGGGATTGGACCTAGAATTCGAGGTCATATTCTCTACCCATACAAGGCTGCATCCTTTATCCTTTATTTAGACCAAGCAATATTCAAGCACTTGCAAACCATATGAATGTTCCAAATATGTATACTGGACACCAAGACTTTATGCACATCCAGTATCTCATTTGTTGTGAACTTTGTTTTTATAATATAATTTACTGCCAACAATCTGAAAAGTGAGGATTTGATGATATTTATAATCCACATCTACACAATCAAGAATTAACAGCATTCATCTCCAGAATGTAATAAATATTAAATCAAGCTTTTATATGTGGCTAGTAGCTATTTGCCTATTACATTAGTTAGGCAAACTCATTTCAATACTAATGTTTATATTTAAACTATAAACTCTAATCATATTAAAAAGCAACACTGTGCCAAATCTTGAACTGACAGCAAATACTGATTCATATACCAAAATCAGAAGCTAAAGTCCACGGAACCACCAGTGAACTGTTTTGAGCATGAATTAAATAGGAAAATATTGGACTTGAAAATCAAAATAATGTCCACAACTAGGTGTCAATCATTCCAACATTCTATTCATTTTAGCCCCTGTAATTGAGCAGGCAAGCTCTCAACAGGAGGATGGGCACCTGCTCACATAGTGGTAAGTACTGGCCAACCTTGCAGCCAAGTCCACCAGAATTAACAAACTTGACCTTGTTATTCAGTAACCAATATGGATTTTAAAAAGAAAGAAAAAACAATGAAAAACATTCATGATTCAAATGGGAACCATTTTGTAAAGAACAGCTGCAAAAGCAAATTTTACGTTTCACTGTGTTGCAATCCAAAGTAGCTGAGAGTACTGCTCTGCCACTTCTATTTTTGTAATGTCACACGCCCACAGAGAGTTCACAGGCACGTAGCTGGAGGAGAGACTGGTTCTCCCTTTTGTACCACTACCCTTCGGAGACAGGCATTGGAATTGCTTCTGCTCAGGAAGGCTAATAAACATAGTAACCAGAAAAAAGAAAAAAAAAAAAGAACCCAAGGCAATCAATCAATCAATTAGATTAATGGATTAATTTTCACTTAGGCCAGAATTTGAGTTATTTGTTGAGGACAATGCTGGAGAGAGTTAGGGAATAAATCAAGAAACAGGTGGATTTGAGCGGGAAGGCAAACTGGGTGGGGTTAGTGGAGTGACCTGCTATATTCGTTGGCAAAAGCCTTCTGATCATTTTCTTTCTCCCACTTCAAACAGGCTTCTGTCACCATCACTCCACTGAAACTGCTTTTGCCAGGATCCCAATTTGAAAAGTGAAATTTCCTAATTAAAGGAAGTGGTTGACCCTGCAGCGTGCATATAGATGTGATCCATCGTCGTTCAGGTGTACAACATGACTGACGCCTCTCACACTTAGGCAGGGACCAAGGCTGATAGAATTGACCCTGTTACAGAAAAACTATCCCATCATATGAAGAAGGCACCAGTAAGCTATTTTCTTTCATTCATTCATCAGTTCATTAATTTATTCAACAAATATTTGTGTCCATAACATCCAGTCTAGTTCTAAGCGATAGCGATGTGACTAAGCATTTGAATAAGATTGAGGTGATACTTGCTCTGTAATATGGGGCTCATATTACAGTAAGCCAATAAAAGAATAAATGAACAACATAATTTCAGATAGAGATAAGCACAAAGAGCAACACGGGACAGGGTAATGTGGACAAGATCTGTCTTATATTGCATATCAGGAAAGGCTTTCTTGAGGACGCCATATTTAGTAACAAGAAGAACTCCTGCATGCTGTGCCTAAACCACCACCTGCCCACACCCCAGTAGCAACACTCCCAGAGTTACCCATTCTCCCTCTCATAGCAGCACATTTTCCATCTCTGCCGAATCATTCCTGTCTGTGTGCAATTTACCTACAGTATCTCTCAATTTTTAAAAAATACCCTCCTCTTGCCTTCCCTCCCCTTTCAGATTCCACCCCATTTCATTTCTCTACTCTCCTTCACTGCAGAAATCTACTAAAAAGACTTTCATCCTTTTTCTCCACCTCTCCTCCCCTTCTTTCTTGAACCTGCTTCAAACAGACCTCTTTCCACCACTCCAATGAAACTGCTCTGGTCAAGTTCTCACTGACCATCAGGTGGCCAAATCCTGTGGTCATTTTTCTGTTCTCACCTTGTCATTAGTGCTCAGTCCCTATCCCCTGGCACTCACCACTCCCTTATACACGGAGGTTTGTATTGTAGCCGTCTGGGACTCTCGAAGCAAGCATGGCCAGCTACAGATGGGCCGGAAGTCCTAGGGAGTCAAAGCCTGCAGGGGCAGCCCTCAAACAATGACAGAGAGGAACTGGTGTATAAATGCCTCAGTTTCCTTTCCCTCCTATGGGCGATTCTGACACAGGTTCTGTATAGGTTCCCAGAGGCATCCAGTGGCATTGAGTTCACTTTCCTGCAGTGATAACCTTCTTATGAACACGCCTTGTGTGGACTCCCCTCCATTCCCTGTCTTACTTACCTGCACCTTTACCGGTGCCCCTTAGAATCACCTCTTATATTAAGTGCTTATGATCAATTCTTTGTCTGGATCTGCCTCTGGGAGGATACAACTCTGACAAATTCGTGGCAAAAGTGACTGCAATTTTCCCCTCACTATATTTGCAATGTGACTTTGCAGCTCCTCCCATAAAGAGATGAAGATCATTTCTCCACTCCTGGAATCTGGGCTGATCTTGTGAGTTGTTTTACTTTAGGGAAAGCAACAGAAGCGACAGTGGCAAGTGATATGAGCTGAGGCCTAAATGATTGTTACATGCTTCTTCTTGCTCTCTTGGGACTCAGCCTCTGTATGTTGAAAAGCCTAGACTAGCCTGCAGAATAATGAGACATTACGTGGGCCAGTGCGAGTCATTTCTGTTACTGTCTGTGAGAAGACTTAGCCAAAATCTGCAAAGCTAATCTGCAACTGACTCATTGCCAATCATAGACATACAGGTAACCCAACCCAAACCTGAAGAACTGTCCCACTAGGCCCTGCCTAAATTGTCAACCTACGTAATCTTGAGCTGAAAAAAAGGTTACTTTTCAAAGCCACTAAGTATTGGGATGATTCATAATGCAGCAAAAGGGAATTGTTACATTTACCTAAATCAGATGGTCCCAGAAGTGGTCCTAAGAAGATCTTCATGATGAGATTGTGGAACCCACTTGCTTACCAAACAGATGGCAGCAAGTACCCCATTTCTGGTGGCATACAGTATCACAAATAGTGAGACTCTTACCTTTGGTGGATTGAGATGGGCAGAGATGAAAGCGGATACATTGCCTTCTGTAATAGTTCTAGCTCTTGAAGTTTATGTAGGCAATGATCATTATAACAATGGCTGGCCATGGTGGCTCATGCCTGTAATCCCAACACTTTGGGAGGCTGAGGCGGGCCAATCACTTGAGGCCAGGAGTGTAAGACCAGCCTGGCCAACATGGAGAAACCTCATCTCTATTAAAAACACAAAAATTAGCCAGGCATGGTGGCGCATGCAGGTAATCCCAGCTACTCGGGAGGCTGAGGCAGGAGAATCGCTTGAACTCAGGAGGTGGAGGTTGCAGTGAGCCGAGATTGACCCACTGCAGTCCAGCCTGGGTGACGGAGTGAGACTCTGTCTCAAAAAATAATAATAATTACTATTATTATTATAACGATAATTGTACTGCTTCCCTTTGTTAATGACAGAAGCCCTGAAAGAATAAAATGACAGCTATCACTCCAAGCTCTAATTTGAATGACAGAAGTCTACAAGAAGGACCCACATCTCCTGTGGCCTGAAGACAAACTGTAATGAATAATCAGACACAATATTTGGTTATACGGTGCTAGAGATATAAACCACCTATACTAAAGTGTAGATCTGATATAGAAGAGGTGGGACATTGAGACCTGGAATGGGGAACTTTGGGTAGATACACTTGAGAACCTTAAATCTCCCAAATTTACTTGAATTTGCATAAAAGCCTACTTCCTTCTTGTCAGAGGAGAAGTAACCTCTCATTACCTGGAGACCATGGACATGCTTCTCCTTACAAATGTCTTACAATATGATACTAGACCAATGACCAGGCTCAAGTTTCTTCATGTCATAGTGAGAAGTATTGACCCTTTTCTGGGAAGAAAGATGTTACTCACCAGGAACCAGAAGGTTCCTGCTGTTCCATATTTTCCAGAACCTACAACTTTTTTGGTGAATAATATCTTTCTTTCCAAAGAAGGTCAATGTTCCTGCTGGGGATACATATTGAGGGTATAGACTGAGATCCATAGATTTGAGGGGTTGGGGGGGTCTCCCGGAGGTAAGATCCTGCAACATAACAGAAGGATTATCAGTAGCTCTTACTCCAGTCTTTCCCCCAAAGAACTGATAGCTGTTTTTCAGAGTAAATATAAACTGTGGAAAGGGAAGAAAGATCTTTTAACAGCTTTTGAATAAGGATATGGATACGGATCAACAGCTACTGTTAAGATGCCATTAAGCCTTTAATACTATCCTGACACCTTGTTAGAGTTGAGATTCACAGATGTCAGGAGATAAATGGAGTCCTGGTCAAAGCCCATCTCACATGAGTTCACCCTGAGTCTATGCCCTTTGTCCTAGCTTGCATAATAGAGACAGATACACATAGCATCTGGCAGCACCTTCATATTGGTTTCCTGACCTACGAAGTAAGAGCCATAAATGTAGGCAAGGCCAAGTGGGAGTCCCTGAAACTCTCTCTCTCCCTCACCAAAGATAATAAATCTGAAGTGATGTTGCATCTGAGGGATTATACCTGAGAATAGCACCACTCTCAAAGATTTAAAACATGCAGAGATGGCGGTTCTCATCATATTCCCATTTAATTCAACCATATGGTTTTTGCAAAAACCAGATGGATCATGGTAGCTGATGAGGGGATAGCACAAACTTAGCCAAATGATAGTCCCAATTACAGTTGTTGTGCTGGATGTGATGTCTCTACTAGATTTAGAACTAGATCAAATAGCCTCTTTAACTTGGTATGTGGATACTGATTTAGCAAATGCATTCTTTCCTATGCTCATTGAGAAGTGGGATCAAAGGCAGTTCACAATAACCTAGGACAGATAATTTTAAATATTTACCATCTCTACCTCTTCTGATCTTTGTCACAATATGGTCAATTAAATATGTCACAATTAAAGTCCCAAGGGACTTAAATCATATGGACTGTCTACAGAAAATCATGCTGGTCAAGTATATTGATATCATGATAATCAGACCTGTGGAGCAGGAAATGGTAATTCTTTCCTATGTTTTGGAAAGACCCATGCATGCCAGCAGGAAGGAGAAAAAAGCCACACAAAGATTCGGTAAAGTTTCTAGGAACCGTGAGGTCTGGAGCATGCTAGGACATCCCCTCCAAGGTAAAGACCAGCTATTGTACTTTGCACCTCCTACCACTAAGAAAGAGGCACCATGTTTGGTAAGCATCTTTGGAATTTGGAGATATTATATATTACACTTGGAAATCCTCCTCTAACCCATTTATTGGATGATTCAGACAGCTGCAAGCTTTGAGTGGGCCCAGAGCAAGAAATAGCTCTGCAGTGTAAGCAGCCCTACTACTTGGGCCATATGATCCAGCAGATCCAATAGTGCTACAAATATCAATAGTTGAAAAGGACACCATATGGACCCTCAGACAAATCTTAGTAGTAGAAGCTCAGTCAGAACCCAAGGTTTCTGGAGCAAGGTAATGCCATCTGCATCAGAGAATTATTTGCTATTCAAAAAGTAGCTCCTGAACTGTTACAGGTACATACCTAATAGAGATTGAGTGCCTACTATGGAACATCAGGAAATTATGTGACAGATGCTGTACATCATGAATAGGGTATCATCACTGCCAGCAAGCTATAGGGTTTGCATGGCTCAGCAGCAATCTGTCATTCAACGAAAATTGTATGTTTGGGATTGAGCAGGTCTGGAAAGCACAGGTAGGCTGAAAACCCATGCCACATATCTCCATTGTACTAGGGTCTTTCCCTCACTTCACAGCTATGTGAGTTTAAAAAGTGGACTGCTTACAAACAACAGCCTTACTCAAGAGTTTCCCTGATATACAGTGAAGAGGGGAAATCCTCTCAGTGGACGGGGACATTCTGGCCATCATGTTTGCGTGGAAGAAGTGGTCCAAGGTAAGGTATCTTGAGCATTGATGAATAATTTGACTGGGTGAGAGATCAAGAAATACAAGACTAAAGATCAGAGACATAGAAGTCTGGGGAATAACATATTGGAAAGACCTGTGGGAATGAGCATAAAGTCTGAGTCTTAGTGTCAATGCCAGCAGCTCAATCACTCAGTCACTCAAAGGCAGCAAAATAGATGTGATGATGGGCACATGACCATGAGATTGATCATCCTTACTCTACACCACGTCACTCAGAAACCACCAGGCTGATAGAAAGTTGGATGGCCTCCCAAGGGACAGCTGGGGCATGAGCTTGGAATAGCTGAGATACTCCATATGATTGGAATGAAAGATGCTTATCTGAGATACAATTTAAGTTTTAAACTATTGTTTGACCATTTGATGATGCATTATTCATGATAGCTGGCTAGACTACATGGGTCCAGGAACCAAGAGGTTAGGTTAGAGTGGCCTTTCCCTCCCAGTGGTCCACTTGGAGAAATTTGTGTTTTCTATCCCTGTAATTTTAGAATCATATTGATTAAAAGTTCTGATTCCAAAGACTAAGACTTCACATTAAAAATTCCATTAAACCTTTTAACCCAAAAATCAATGAATGTCACCTGGTCATTTTGGGCTCTCATACCAATATACACACAGGCAAAGAAACGAATGGTTATGTTGATGGGCATAATCAACCTTGATTATCATTAGGATCTATGGTTGCTGCTGGCTAAAGGTGGCACAGAAGAGTATATCAAGGACTCAGGGATGGCTTTTTGTGCTTCTGTGTCCAGTAAAAACCATGAAAGGGCAGTCAGCAATCATGGCATGACTAGGGCACAGTAACCAGTAACTCAGAAGCTTCAGTATCAATGTCTGGGCCACCGATTGCACAAGAAACCCAAGCAGAAGTGTTGAGTGAGTGTGAGGAGCATCTAGAGTGGACAGTAAAAGAGGGAGGTAAATGTCTATTATGTCCTTGGGATCAACTGAAGCAGCAGGGACTGTAGCTGGTCCTATTAATCCTCCTACTGAACTTTGCTTTGTTGTGTTTTAAAGAAATTATGGCTGGATTTCACTGTGAAGAATCAGTTATCAGACAGAGTGAACTTAAGATGGGACAGAATTTGACCACAGCAGTGCAAGTATTGAGGCTTCACCCATATTTTCTTGATATCCACTGTTCCCTTACAGGCAGATGGCTTTTAGCTGTAAGCATCTGTGACCCTCTTGCAGAGGGAATTCTCTAATCACAGAGGAATTCTTGGTCTATGTGCACGACAGGCCTGAAGTGCCAGAAAGTTCATTCCCTCACAAGACGATCTCAATATGTCAGTCAAGAGTGGGTGGATAAATAACCAATCTGCCCCCACTCGAGTAGGACAATTCTGAAGCAGATTATATGTAGTGTCCCAGAAGCAAGCCCTCCAGTGGGATGGAGCTCCAGCTGCCCACATGGTAACAGCTCATTAATGAAGCCCGCAACGGCCTCCTTCCCTTCCTTGTCTCACTTCCTCAGCCCAACTGATTTCTTCTATAATAAGTCCTAATAACTCCTCAAGGGTTAAGTGTCTTCAGCAGGCCACAGCAAGGTTGTTTCCTTGGTAATGAAAGAAAAAAGAAAGCATTATAATAAATCTGAAAATATTATTCCCAAAGGAAGGTCTGTAATAAGGAAATTACATGGCATGGTATAATGTATGTTTTTAAAACAAAATAATGACTTCTCTGTAGAAAATTGATCAAAAGGAGACCAGCTGTAAGTTATTACAGCATCTCAGACAAGAAATGGTGGTGGCTTGGCCTAGAGTCTTAGAAGTGAAGATGTATTACTTCTTAATTCCAAGAGTGCATCTGGGTTTTACACAATCCTTTTTGTAAACAAAAACCTGCAAATTTAATCTGGTAAGGCTGTCTTGTTACAAGCTTGGACTAAAGCAATCAGTGAGAAAAAAAAATTGCCTATCCAGGGATGGATTCAATGTTGACTCTTTAGAACCAGGTCCAACTAGTTTAGTGAACATTTTATAAAACTGTAACAAAAATATAAAATTATATAAAGCCCATGTGTTACCAAAACTGTAGACACCCTGGTCTTTGAAGTGTCATTGTCATCACTACTATGATGGAAAAAGTATAACATATTGATTAGTTAAGAGTCAAAGAAGGGAAGCCTAGCTGCCTGGATTCAAATCTATGATCTGTCCATTAATAGAGAGACGACTTAACTTTCTGAAGCTTACTCAGTTCCCTCAACTATAGAGTGGAAATAATCATAGTATTTATCATAGCTTTATTTGTAAAGATTAAATGAGATAATACAAAAATGAATAAACAAACATCATTAGGTATCCTGCAGACATTAAGCGCAGAAGACTATTATTAACAACTTTCTGTCAACACAATTGATAATTTAGATGAAATAGACAAATTTCTAAAAAATACATCTTTTAAAAACTGATTTAAGAAGAAATAAGAGGAATAAACTGTAATATAACCATCAATGAACTTGAATTAGAAATCCAAACTCTCTCCACGATGATAATCCAAGGATATTTAACTTCCTCCACTAGATGATTTCACAAAATATTCAAGGAAAAAATGCTGATAGTTTTATCAAACTCTTTAAATAAGAAAAAGAGGGACACGTTCCTCAGTTCACCTTATGATTCTAGCAACACCTTGACGCCAAAATTCAATAAGGATAGTAAAACAAAAGGAAGAAAATAACAGACTGATCTTATCTATAAACATAAATGCAAAACGAATGAATAAGACATTGGCAAATGTAATCTAGCAATTTTCAAAAGGAAGAAATGACCAAATTGAATTCACCCGAGGAATGCAGGGTTGTTTCAACATTAAAGAAAAAAATATGTTGCTGTGATTAGCCACACTCACAGATCAAAGGAAAAAAGTCCACATAAACAACGTTAATAGATGCAGAAAAAAATGTTTGCTACATTTCAACATCCATTCATCATGAAGTGCCATCGTAAAGTAGAATAAGATGAAACTTTCTTAATTTGCTGAGGGGAATCTACAAAAAAATCAACATCAAATATATTTTCTTTTACTTCATTTGGGTTTATTTTGCTGTTCGTTTTCTAGTTTCCTGGAAAGATGCTTAGTTCATTACTTTTGTGACTTTCTTTTATCTTCTATATTCACCTTGAGGATATAAGTTTTTCTCTAATCCTGCCCTTAACTGTGTCCTATGAGTTCGAATATGTGGTATTTTTCTTAGCATTTTGTTTAAAATATTTTCAAGCATCCATTATCCCTTCTTTGACTCATTGGTTATATAGAAATACATTTATGTATTTTAAAACAGAGAGAGATGTCCTAGTCTTTCTTTCTTTAAAATTGCCTTTTTTTTTGTTCTTTTTTTTTTTTTTGAGATGGAGTCTCGCTCTGTCGTCCAGGCTGGAGTGCAGTGGCGCAATCTCGGCTCACTGCAGGCTCTGCCTCCCGGGTTCACACCATTCTCCTGCCTCAGCCTCCCGAGTAGCTGGGAATACAGGCGCCCACCACCACACCCAGCTAATTTTTTGTATTTTTAGTAGAGACGAGGTTTCACCGTGTTATCTCGATCTCCTGACCTTGTGATCCGCCTGCCTCGGCCTCCCAAAGAGCTGCGATTACAGGCATAAGCCACCGCGCCCGGCCCATAGTATTTCTTTTTTAAGTTGTAGACATAATTTGAGTCCTAGGATGGTACCTTCCTTCAAAGAGAATGTTTATTTGCTTCTACTAGTTGTGTGGGGGGCCATTAGTGCAAGACCACCTCAATCCAAGTTGAATCTTGAGGTTCCTCAGATGTCAGAAGAGAAGCTGATCTCTGAGTCAGCATGATTGCTGGTTTACTTGTGGTTTACTCTCATCCTAAAGCTGGAGTCCTACCTTTAAATATGAGTGGGGGTGGATCAGATTTTTCATGTTCGGTGGACTTTGACTCTTGTTCCCCTTGTCCTGGGATTCTGCCAAAATCTCACTTCAGTTTTTCCACTGTTGTCTCTGGATCAGCAAATACTCTCACAGCAAAAGTTTTAAACGTTTTTTTGGTTTTTTTTTAAATTCCTATTTCATCTAACTGTTTTTACTTGTTCTCAACAATAGGGTTTATTCAAATTGTCTTGCTCATCATTACTGAAAGCAGACAAACCCCACTGAAAAGTATACTTTATGTCTCAAATTTCAGTATTGATCTTATCAGCAAAATAGCAATAACAGTGATAATAATAATACCAACCTACTCTTCTTTGGTGAATGTTAAGAAAGATAAAGATTGAAATACCTATTTCTCTGCAGAAGACACATTCCTGTCATTTCTTTCACCATAGTGGAATTTAAGTCATGTTTTTCAGAAGCCAACTCTAAATTAAAATCACTATAAAGTCACCAACAAAAACCAAAGATAATATGGTCAAGATCTTCTTTTCTGTTTGCTTTAAGGATTTGTTCTATTTTAGAGTTCTCAAATAGTGGGGAATATTTTCTTAACAAAAGGGCTCAATCTTACTGCCATAAATATATGAATAGAGGAGAAAAGCCTCCAAGTGAGAACTGAAAGGTACAATCCCCACATTAAGGGGGGTGATTTTTTATTCTGTTTATAAATGGACTCAAATTTCATGACTTAATTTTACTTTTCTTAAAACTAAAAATAAATTCACTGGAACCTCAGAGTAGCAGAAATATCCTAAGTTAAAAATTCTAAAATTACTTCAAAGGCTTTGGGGTTCATGAAAAGAAGTTCCATTCTCAAAACCCTGAAAATGGTTCAGTTTATTCCCAAGGCCTGCTCAGGAATGAAGTGAGAGCTGAATCTGTTTTATTTTCAAGACTAAAAACATATCCAATTTTATTGAGTTTATTGCACAATTAGGCTGCAAATTTGAGGAGCCAAAATAACAAAATTACAAATCATGTTTTGTACCTCACCCAAACTAGATGACATTTCTCCAAATTAATCAGCTACCCCATAAAGGATACTAACATGAGATTTGCAGAGACTTTCTTCATGCCAAAATATTATGGTGACTTTGTATCTAAACAACAGCCATTTCCAAGAAATGCAGAAGACAACATGTTTCAAAGGCCAGGATCTTTCACCTGTATCCCAGCACTTATTTTCCTATGTCCTGAATACACTTAGGTTGCTGGCTTTGGCTCCATTCTGATTTCTCATACACTGTTTTCTCTCTGTTCCTAAAACATTGTGTCATCATTTGTTGTGAACAGTTGGAGAAACATACAAAAGAGGCCTCCAGGCAAAGCTCTTTCCGAAGTGAGAGGAGCTGCTAAAAGATCTTGACGGGTCTACAATGTCAAAAAAGAAAAAAAAGAAACATGACAAAGCCAAAGTTCCCCATCAACTTAAAGAGAGGATTACTTTAGAACTCATTGCACTGGCAGGACAAAGTACTTCATATGGTCTCTCAGTTCTCTCTAACATCTTCCAAACCTCTTCACTGACTCTTATCCAGATACTTGCCATCACTCTCCTGCAGTGAATCCCAAGCTCTTGGCAGCATTGTAGGAATGACTCTGTTTGGCAAGCTTTCGTTGCAGTGGGCAAGTGCCACATATAAACTTCATGTGGAAATATGCACAAATACTTAACAGCGGGCATTCAAACACACTTGTTTGAAGATGCTAAGCTTTTTATAATACTTTCTTCTTTTGCATCATAAGAGAAAACATTCATCATGTGTCAGGGGGCAGGGGGTAAAAAGGGAGAGAAACACAAAATGAATCAGATATTCTCCATGTAAGCATTGATGGTCGCTTGGCCAACCTAGCAAAACATTAAAGCAAGAGCATCTGGTCTTGGTTATCCTCTGCTTTTCCCTTGAGAGTCTTCTTCCTTCAACAGGCGTCTGTTTATCTCTGCCTCCCATCCTCCACTTTCTAAGTTCTCCAAACATGAAGTTGGTACTGTTTCCTGTGTTGCATTTCACTATTGGGAACCTCACGTTCCAGTTTTTCCCTCCTTCTCACCTAAACTGTCCTGCATTTCATTTCCTCAGAGCTTTGCTCTGTTCTGCTCTGCTCTCTCCAAACTGAATGATTCTTTCTGGCTCATGTGTAGATACAAGCTGTCTACACTTTGCAAAGTTCTCTCATGCATGAATTTCAGTTACCACAGTTACCACCAGTACCCCCCAACAACATAGTTCCAATTTCCGTTACCACAGTACATTAACTCTGAGTAAATGCATAAAGTACAAACTTCACTGTTAGCTCTTCAATCCACAGATCACCACGCAATAACAGATGTACATCATGATCAGAGACCAACTACATCACTTCCTTCACATTCCCCCAGTGACTGGTCACTGTGCATCTGTTATCAGTTGATGCACAGACAGAAAAGCATGTGGTTGTGTTGCCTCCTTGGCTCCCAGTGGTAAACATACATGACGTTTTATAAAAATGAATACTCAAAAGAGGGAATTAGTTAATAAACATGACAGTCTAGTAAAAAACAAAAATGCTAATGGTGAAAGTGAAATTCACATTGAAAGTAAATGGAGTTATAGGAAAAACAGCTGACTGTGGAGATGTGAACCTTGTGTCTATTGGAAAGACTCTAGATAGGCAGCCAGAGGAACTTAAGGAAGGCGAATTTATACACAAGAATTAGGAAGGCAGCAACAAGGAAAAGATTGAAAGTTAAGGTAAGATGTCTGAGAGAAAGACACATCAGCAAAAAAAAAAAAAATCATATTGAAGGAATTGAAAGATGTTTCATGGCACTGAAAGTTCAAATGATAAAATGTTGGAAGCTGATCCGAACTTAGAAAAGAGTGTGACATTCTGCCAAGGCATAGAAACTATGTTTGCTCCATAGAGTGAGGTTTATGACAAAAAGAAGGCAAACACTCTTCAAACTACTCTTGGTAAGTTTTTTACAAAAAATAAAACTCCTGAATGCTCCATGTTTCTAATGACTTAAATTAGACTGCACTAAATAAATGTTAGTTTTACTATATTTTTCGGTTTTCTGTATATTTATACCCATAGTAAGAGAGTTTTTCATATTATGGAAAAAAATTGAAAAACCACAAAGCAATCGTAATGATTATGAAGATGGTTTTGCAGGGTAGCAGAGCTGTTTTTATTGTCCCACACACCATGCAGATCAGGGACTGACAGTCTATGCTCAACAACAGGATAACACCACGACCGCTCTTTGATAGAATAGTTACATGTTAAAAGCTCTTCGTTAAAAGTGTTACATAAGCAATAATTGTGCCTCTCCAACTCTAAGTGAAAACAACCATCACACTATTTTAATTGAGTTAAGCAGGACTATATACAGTCACGTGCTACACTATGGTATTGCAAGCAGTGACAGGCTACATATATGACAGTGGTCCCATAAGATTATAATACCATATTTTCATTGTACTTTTTCTATGTTTAGATATGTTTAGAGATACAAATACTTATAATTGTGTTACAATTGCCTACAGTATTCAGTACGGTAACCTCCTGTAAAAGTTTGTAGCTGAGGAGTAATAGGCTCTACCATATGCCCTAGGTGTGTAGTAGGCTATACCATCTAGGCATGTGTGAAGGCACTCTGTGATGTTCACACAATAATGAAATCACCTAATAATGGATTTCTCAGAACATATCCCTGTCATTGAGTGATGCAAGACTATATATTCTAATTGGTATCTATTCTAGCCCTCCAGCTTCATTTCTCTGCTACTCACTCTCCTTTCCTCTTCAGACTCACTGGCGTTTTTTAAAAAATATATTAAATATTTTGGATAGACAAAATATATAAAGAGTATTAAAATTAACTGCCTAGTACACTCCCCTGCTTAAAAAAACAATTTTTACAATATTGCTGAAGCCCCTGTGTTCCCCTCCCAGATTGCACCCCCCACATCATTCCTCACCACCACCAACACCTCTAATCCCAGATTCTATGTTAATCATTCCCATTGTTTTGTTGCTCCTATTTGTTGGCATATCATGAGCATTCACATGCTTTTCCCAATCCTGGACCCTTTCACGCCTCCCCAGCACTGCTGCTGTTTCCTTTAGCACAAATCCCCTCTGCTCCGCAGCCCTGCCCACCACAGTTCCCTGCCACTTTATTTCAGGTGAGAACTACATTTCATCATCACCTTCTCGGAGAGAAGGGACCTGGGACCTCCCTCACTGGGTCAGCTCCTGTATTGCAAGTTCTCATAGCACCTGGCCCCTCCCCTTTGCACTGGGCATTTCAGATGTGGTTTTGCATTCATTTGTGTGATTCCTCTATAAGCGGATGTCTCCACACTGCTCCTGATGGCAAGAACCAGGTCTGCATTCACTGGGCACTTCATCCTGGCACTGTGCCCTGTGCCTTGCATCTAGAAGTCACTTGATTCAGATTGAATCCACAGGGTCAAGACTTCCCTTGTTGTTATGCTCTTTGGGAAGCTCTCATAAAAATTTGAAGGTCAAAGCCCTCTGGCCACACATTGCAAAACCAACAAAATAAATAAAAAATATTTAAAATCCATGTGAAAACCAAATTCCAGCAATGACCAATGAAAAACATGCATACCGATCCCCAAAGATCAGTGTGATGGAATTTGTCCTACAGTACTGAAGAAAACTGGGCACATGGAAGCAGCTTCCAAAGTGAATTTTCTTCTGCCGTGGCCTAATTTACAGATTGGGAAGTTTGTGTCTGTGAAAAGGTGGCACAGGCAGCACAGGCACCCCTGCCCAACTCATGGGTAGTGATGATTTCGGCAGAACTTAAAAGAAATAGAAGGGATGTTTGGAAGAGAAAAGAAAATGTAGCCCCAGACATTCATCAGAGGCTGGCTGGATTAGGAAATCTTTTAGGAGGGGGCAAAAAAGAAAAAGGCCATTTAAAGGTTTCTTGCTCAACAGTATGCATTTTTACTGAGACTACTATGGACTTTACCGTCCTTCTCACCCAAAGACCTCATCTCCCAGCTCTGCTCCCAGGTTCTCTCCCTTGCCCACTGCCACTCCTGACACTTCCACTTACATCAGCTCATTAATCAGCACTTGCCCTTTGTGAAATATGCAGCTCCAAAATATTGTAACCTCGGCTCACGTTAATTACTTGGATAGTTGCACAGGATCCTGAGGGAAGTCAGAGACCTCTGCATACAGAAATGCCTCTGCCAAGCCTAATATTAGGATTTGATATTTTTAAAAAACCTCTTTTTAGTATCTGACGTTCTTGGTCAGAACATGTCTTAGAAAGAATAGTATCATGTACAGAGCAAGTGCATCTCCTATACAAAATTCTCTCGGGTTCCACTAGCCTAGATTTGGAACCTTTTAGATATAAATAACAGAGTTTCTGTAGAGTCACATTAAAGTACGTGTTTTTGATTTAGGGTTTATGAATGACCTGGGGTGGGGAGGAGGAGGAATCCATGCCATCCATGAAATCGTAGGCATGCTTTTAAGTGCTAAGGCATTTTTCTGTAGCAAGAATGATAGCATTTATTAGATCCTCAAAGCAGTTCACAGACCCAGCAAGAATCTTCTCAAATCTATTTGCTATTATTGGGCTGGTGAGTTAACCACAAAACTAATCTCTAAACTTGATTGGCCTAAATGCCTTGGACATTGAAATGGCTCCTCATGGCAGAGGAGCAAGATTGAAATTGTGAGAAGGACAAAAGCATTATTCCTCCTGTTAATTACTCATTATTCCTATAATGGTTTTCTTGGGATGTCTATGGATGTCTTACACGAGGAAAGAAAGCATATCATTTACTAAAATTCCAAAGAAACCAGAGCTTTAGGTATACACAGGCAGTGACATTAATTTGACAAGGGGCCTCTGAGATAAATTTGGCAAAGGTGATCTTCTCATCCCCAGAGATGCCTTGCCTGCTGTGTAGGGTTGAAAGCAGGAAGCACAGGGGAAATAAACTGGAGCAGTGCTGGGTCCTGCTCCCGACCACTCATGGGAGCCAACAGTGTGCTTCTCTTTTCAACAATATTTTCAGTGACACCACATTGGCAGCTTGGCATTGGCCATGCAGGGAGTATGTACACCCATGAAAGACAGCAAACACTATAAATACTTTCCTCAGAGATGCAATAATTAAACATTTACCAACACATAACTGATCAAGACCCTTTTGTGAGTTTTCAAGCTGTGCAGAGCTGGTTGTCCAGAGGCCATGCTTACAGACTAGATGAAGACACATCAAAAAGTTTTTTAAAAAAGATAAATTATAAAGTAAAAAATGTGCATATACCAAATTTAAAGGCATTTTTTAATCATTTTGATGCAAAATTCTGAATAGGCTTATGGGAACAGAACTCTTCACAATTATTTGGTGCCCGTGTGTTGATGGGGCTTCGGGCTCAGGCTTTGTCTGTGTATGGAGAATCCAGCACAGCTGTGGACATAGATGGAATTTTATTTTGCTTTCCCAAACAACCAGCTTATTCTATACTGGGCCAATGACCACAGTTCCACCTTTTTCAAGGTTTCCCAAACAAGATGTTTGTGGTGATTTTGTTTTGTTTTTGTTTATTTTGCAACTCTCAGAAGCTCCTGACCAGTTAGGTTGTAAAGAATAACAAGACGATTTGGGTAATATAACACGGACAGGCTCAGGTGAGATTCCTTGGCGTTACCCCTGAAGGGTCAGGCTCTTGATCTGGAAGGAGCTAAATGATAATATCCCCTTTTCTGATGCAGCTGCCACAGAAAATAGAGGAAACAGCTCAGCGAGAAGAAACTAGAGTCCACTCTGCTCTGACTTCAACAGCTCACCTAGTGTTCTATGCCACCAGGGCAGCCAGAGGCTAGCAGGTTTCTGCAGGACTGAAACACATGAACCTCCAAATTCATGTGGGTTATACTGGCAAATACTGCTCCAGTTGGAAACCAAACATCTTTTTGATTACTGGCTATGTTAGTTTCTGTCTGCTGAGATGCAAATGCCAGAATGGGATTAGATGTACAAGAGATTTATGGGTGAGGCAGCCAGAGAGTTAGGAAGCACCTTCAGACTACAAGGAAGGTCTGACAACTGTGGAAGGAAAAAGGCAAGGAAGGAGAATTGGGCAAGAGGAGACTTGGACCACAGCCCAGTTCTAGGCAAGATTCGGTGAGACTGTTGGCGAGCACCCTAGTCAGAGTCACCTGGTAGGAGGAGTCCTGTGTCTCACCAGATTGGGCCTGTCTTAGAGCACTGCCAAGCTCATTCTGACCGAGAGCAGCCCATGGGGAGTGTGGCTTCCAGTGAATGGAAGGTAGATCCAGAGGACAGCGGCTTTTGCTTCTTCAGCAGATCGGAGTGGTGCATTTTCATGGCCACCATGCTGGTCATTGTCATACTTGCACAAATACTGCTGTCACTGAATTTGCTTTTTTGTTTTTTTTTAATGCAAGGCTGCTATGTGAGAAGTACAAGGTCATGCAACAAATGTATTTTTATATATGTTGCAATTCTCTTGGGAAAAAGTTTGCAGACTAGAAATCACCACTATGTGAGGGTCTTCCAAGGCTGTTTATTGACTTTGGCTTGCACTCAAAATGTACAAAGTGTCTAAGACATGATCTACAGGAACCGGAAATTGCAGAAAATGTAAGGGATTGGGAAGCTGGAAGCTCAGGCAAAATGTGGTTCCATGCTTGGGGATAAGAATATATACCTCTCGACTTACATACGAGGAGAATGAGTAGGAACTGACATTGGCAGTGCATGAGAAATCTGTGCTCTGTATTTTACATTATCTTTGCTTTCTTTCCTTTTATCCTCTACGGCATTAAGTAATGTCCTCTAGAATGTTCTAGTCCTCAAAATGTAAGAACTCAGAAAAGTGATCTTTCATTTACTTTGGGGACAGAATTTTAGAAAGGAAGTCAGTGCAATGGTGGCCACAGTAATTTAAGAAGAGAAAACCCATGGGACAGATAAAATCTAGGAGGAACAGAGGCAGATGCACTTGGCCCCAATACCTTGTCTTACCTGGGCAGTCTCCTATGAGGACTAAAACTTTGGAGAGTCTGCATTTTGTTTTAATAAGGGAGTTCAATTCCCTTAGATAGATTATAAAAATGTATGCCTCTTAGTGAACCAAAGGCTCATTATGCAACACCTTCTAAACAGTGTTCCATAATCACTATCACAGACTCAGGAACTCAACAAACCATTAGCCCTTCCAAGCCTCTTTCAGGGGTTTTCTGTGAATCTCCAGCATCCCAGTCACATAGTCCTTAGAAGGCAGCACCTACAGTCTGATGTCAGAGGCCTGGATTATTTCGGGAGCTCCCAGTCACCCCTTAGCCACGTGCAACAGCCCACTTTGCTATGCAATACAGATTTAAGGAAAAGATTCTCTTGGCTAGGTTCTCAGAAGTATTAGTAGGCCAGGAAAATAGTCTCTCTGTCTCTCTCTCTCTCTCTCTCTGTCTCTTGGAAGTCTACCAAGAAATAAGTGCTGAATAAATGAACAAATGGATGGTGCAATCAGGTGAGAATTCAGACTAATTTTAATGCTACTTTCTAATATCCTATACACCCAAAGAACTAGCCTTATGCCTCTGTCAGTGGACAGTACAGTAGATGTGGCCCAAGACCTCTTCCCAAGCCTGCTGCAGACAACAGGAGATATAATAAGAATACTTAACTGCTTCCTTTCATTTGGAACTGAGCTCTCGTCCTTCTAAGAGATGAAGGATAATTCCTGTATTTTGCTCAGTGTTTCATAGTTTTCAAAGCAATTTTATAAGTTATCTTCTCTAAGACTCATATTAGATTTATAAAGCAGGAGCTACCATATTATCTCCATTTTCCCAAAGAGAAAACTGAGGCCCAGAGAAGTTGATTAACTTGTCCAAAATCAAGCGTCAGGGAGTGTTTGAGCTGAAATAATGGTGATAAACAACAGCAACAGCAACTACTTATTGAGTGCTTATTTTGTACTAAATACTAAAAGCTTTACGTAGACTACCTCTAATTATTAAAAGAGTCTTGTAAAGAAGGTATCTATATGCTCATTTTGTAAACAGAGTAAGCAGCAAAATGCCATTCGTATATAGACCCTCAAAGAACATTAGCAGATTGATCGATTGGAATAGATAATCTGTTGGCTGAGTCCAAATCTATGAAATTTTTAGAAAGAGATTTAGACTTTTAAAGAAGTGTAGTTACGCAGCAAACAAAAAAGGGAGGGGATATTCATGTAATTCAGAAACATCAGTTTTTCCAATGGGCTGAACTATGGTATTCAAGTATAAATTTTCCCTCTTGTATTCTTCTTTGATTAAATCCCTCTCTGTCAAAGCTGGCCTTATCTTTAGGTGGAGTCTGATATGCTGTAACTAGTCTGGAGGATCCTCAAAAGACCTCTACTTAAAAACCCTTCCCCACCAACAATTGTATAACCTATATTCCATAATTGTAGCTACCAGGCTTGTAGTTTGAGAATACTCTAATTAAAATAGAAAAGAATATTACAGGTGGTCCTTTGACTCTCCAGCTATTATTTACCTCTTAGAGTGAACAAAGATTTTAAGCACATGCTTTAATGTGAGAGGAAGGCAGGAAAATAAGGTAATCTGAGTCTAGAAGGGAAAAGGAGGAAAAAGCTTCAGAATGAAGGCACAGCTCGTAGAAAACTTAATTCACGCGTTTGACTGAGCCTATCTTATTTACTAGGAGAAAATTAGTGCAAAGCCATACTTCAAGTCATTTCACTCATTATTCCCCAACTGTTTCCCCAATTTCTCATCATTTCATCAACACTTCCTCCCCCTGCACACTCACACTCACACATATAAACTTGTTCCCAGGATATGATTCAGACAGTAGAGAAAATATATCTCTGGCATGATTCCTTCCACAATTTAATTAATACAAGCAAAGTAACAGGCATGATAATCACGATGAAGCAAAACCACTAACAATGGAAGAAAAATAAGAGAAAAAATATACTCACTGGGAAGATGTTTTATTGCTAAAGTGGGTTACTAAGGTCCCCACTATTGCTCATTTTCTTAGAAGGCTTAAATAGTATAGTCAAATCAATTTGGAGTTGGCATCAATACTCTTGGAAATGCTCTTCCATTTCCAAAAACAGAATGGTAGCAAAGAAAGTTAGCCAAGCGCATGAGTATACATGTATTCATGAACTGATGGTGTGGTTCTATGCTTCAGAACATGACCCTGGGATCCCCTTTCCATTCTTCCTCAAAGATCACTTTTCAAAGCACAGCTCAATTTCTTGCTTTCCAGAAGACTTCCTGGGTCTCTCAAACCTAGCAGAATCCCTTCTTTCTCAGAAATCCTAGCGCTCATTTAACTCACAGACTGTAATACAACAGTGGCAGCAAGAGATGGTTTCTATTCATGGAGTACTGGGTGTTGTTGTTTTGTTTTCCAGAGCCCAGTGAACAAGACTGCATAGGCTTAGCTGCATTTGTAAACCTCTCCATCCCATCATTTAGAAAGCTGAGCCAGGCATCCTGAGCAGCTGGCTCTGAAGCCTTTCACCTAGCATGGCTGCATGTGGTCCATTGATTGCATATATACATGAAGAAACATTCAGGAAATGCAGCCTTGTTGATAAAGGGGACCAGGGACCTGGGGCTCTGTGTGCACATCACTGGGGTTCCATTTCATTTGTCTGCCTACTCACGAGCAAGAGGGATTTATCCATAAAACAAAACAGGCATTTTAGCAACTCCTGGATGCTCAGTTCATCTCTTGGCACATCTTATTTAGGATATTGAGCCAGCTACCAAACCTAGGAGGGAATCTGAGTGGTCACTCAGATAGAGTGACCAACTGTCCAGTTTACCGGGGACTGAAAAGGTTCACGAAATGAGGGTTTTCAGTTTTAAAACCAAGGCCGTCCAGGGTAGAGTAAGACCCCTAAGGATGAGGACTGATTCTTGTTCAATGGACAGAAAGCATACAAGAGGCCAAGGATTCGGTACCGTGTCTGGGTCAGAAGGAGAGGGCGGAGAAACACTTGAATTGTAAACGTGTCTTCCAGAAGAATGAGGCCCTTGCAGGATAGGGTTCCTCCAGCTTGTTCAGAGGAAACCATGTTTATGGAAGACATTATGCATACAATTCCAAATCAGGAAATGGATGATAACATAAAAGGAAGAGGCCCTAAGTCCCCTGATCAGAGAGACCTGAAAGTCAGCCCAAGTGACCCCACAGAGGACCATGCTACAAAAACCCCTGGGCTCCCAATCAGCAGCAGTGCCACCTGCTTCAGCAGAGTATGCCTCCAGGGCAGGCTGAGAAGTCTCTGATGAAGGAAGGTCCCAAGAGAGCAGTTCCTGCCCCAGGGACACAGGGCCATCAATGCACATACGCTGAAGATCACATGGCATGGCTGGATTTCTTTCCTAATGAAACTTCATGTTAAGGCATAGGACCATCATTTCTGCCCTAGGGGAAAGTGGGATTTCCTGGGAAGAACTGTTTGGGGCTTCATCCTCTTAGAAGCTAGACAGCTCCAAGAGGCAATAGAAGACCCTTTGGGCTATGAGCAACTGCAACACAAGATTTTCATTCCAAAGTGAGAATCCCAAAAGTCCAAGGGCCATGGAATAAGATAACAAAGCTTCCCAGGCCTAATATTTAGCAATTTGTCACCCTGCTCTTCTCAAACAGGGAAAAAACCTGGTCCCAAGGTAATCAGATTTCTAACACTGAGGAGCCTTTCGGGAGGTGGGAGCGACAACTGTTACGAACTCCTTGTAGCTCTTGCTAAGCTGTGGCTCCTGGGAGCAGCCAAGCTGAATGTGGGTGGCACAGCTCTAAAACGTTCTTTTCCAATTTGTTCTAAATCCTCCACATGCTGGGAAACTGGACCACTTGCCAGAAGCAGGGCCCGGCCCCTCCAGCTCTGATTTTCAGTAGCCAATAGGACAAAATGGACTGCCAGAAGCTACGCATCTTGATGTTCAGGTGATGCTACCCTGTAAGCAACAAGCTTTTAAAAAAAATTCTGGAGTTTTACACATGCTCTGAAGAAAACAATCTTTTTGGATTTTTGCTTCAAGTCAGTGACATCTTTGATGGAGCTGGGTAATTGGAAAAGGGATTTAAATATGTCTGGAGGCTTCCCACACTGTAGAATTTGCAAACACTGTACGGAATCCGTAAGCAAACAGAATTTACAAAGAACCTCTCCCCTCTGGAATTATTCAAGGATCCAGTTTGAAGAGATTTTAGTTTATTTTGAGGTGATGCCAGAAGGCCTTGAAAAGAAGAACAAAGCAGAGTGGGGTGTGGTGTGGCGGGGAGGGACAGAGGGTGGGAGTCAGGGAGTGTCACTTTCTGGTAGAGAAAAAAAGACTGGTATGATCACCCATCTGTGATGGTGACAGAGCAGTTAAAAGGAAAAGCTCTAGGGATGGGGCTGCCCTAGAGTCATTGTTAATGCGTGCGTGTGTTTGTGTGTGAGTGCACATTGCATGTTTCTAAAACACATTCTCTTTTAATTCATTAAGCAGAGAGAATATTCTTTGAACAACCTGCTCATTTTCCTGCATAGAAGCTATTGCTGGACACACAGAACCCTGCATACCTGTGCACACACATGTGTAGAGGCACTCAGTTCCATCTGGAGGTGGACCATTCATTCACAACGCCTTACACTCGCAACCATTTAAACTGCTTAGAAATGCCTAGGGACCCTCCACCCACCACTCCCACTACAGACTCCAAGAGACTGCACTTCACAGTCTCTGGAGTGATTTTTTAAATAAACATTTTTCATTTTAAAATAGTTTTAGATTTACAGAAAAAAATTGAGAAGATAGTACAGAGAGCCTCCATATACTCCACACATTCATTTCCCCCTATTTATTTACATATTTATGATTATTTATTTATTTTAAGAGAGGGTCTACCTCTGTCACCCAGGCTGGAGTGCAGTGACACAAGCATGGCTAAATGCAGCCTTGAACTCCTGAGCTCAAGCCTTCTTCTTGCCTTGACCTCTGAAAGTGCTGGGATTACAGGTGCAAGTAATTGCACCAGACCCTCCCTTATTATTATCTTACCTCAGTATGATGCATTTGTTGCAATTAATGAACCAATATTGATAGATTATTATGAACTGAAGTGCATACTTAGTTTTTACTTAAAGTCCTTTTTCTGCACCAGGATCCCATCCAGGATACCCCATTATATTTAGTCCTCTTATCTCCTTAGGTTCCTCTTGGCGTTTCTCAGAGTTTCCTTGTTTTTTGATGACCTTGACAGTTTTGAAAAGTACTGGTCAACCGTTTTGTAGAATATCCTTCAATCAGGATTTTTCTGACATCTGTCTTGTGATTAGGCTGGAATTGTGGATTTAAGAGAGGAAGACCATGGAGGCAAAATGCCATTGTCATCCTACTACAACAAGGATACATGATATTAATGTCTTTTCACTGTTGACATTGGCCTTCATCACCTGACAAGGTAGTGTTTGTCAGGCTTCTCCAATGCACGCCATGCTCTTTGGAAGGAACTTACCGTGTGCAGCCTGCACAAAGAGTAGAGAGCTATGCTTACCTTTCTTGAGGGGAAAGTATCTACCTAAATTAATTCTGCATGGGACATGTGTCTGTTTTCCTCCAGTTATTTATTTATTCAATCAATAATTTATTTATACTAGTATGCACTCATCAATATTTACTTTATGCTTTAGTTTATATTCCATACTACTTTACTTTGTTGCTCAAAATAAAGTTTTGGCCACTGGGAGCTCTTTTAATTCACTCCTGTGTCTCTTTGACACCTTTCTCCCACCCACCCCACACCTTGCGATATTATGGCTTAAAAAAAATACTTCCATTACTTTCTAGAGCTACAAGATATTTCAAGTTCATCTTGTCTATTTCCTGTCCCGGTTCTAGAATTATTATTTCCCTAAGGAGCCCTGGTTTCTTTTATTGAAGACTATTAGTATTAGAAAACAAGATCTGGGCACTAGGTGTGCTCACTGCTACTGGGGTATACCCACAGCCCTTCTTCTAGACCTCTCAGCTGACAGAGCAAGGGTATATATGTGTGCACACTAACCTTCTTATATGCATTTATCTATAACTATTGCTTTATGTAACCATCTGTAACCTATATTAAGCTAATTATGATGTCTCCTCTGAGGGATTTTTAAATGTAGAATATTGCTTAAAAATTAGATCTATTTCTTAGAAAGAACATTCTAAGAGGATTCTAATCTAGACTATTAGAGGAAGAAACTTGAACCACAGATATCTGTATAAATGTGTTTCAGAAGGTCAAGGCCTGATTAAGCTAGTGGCAGAGTATATCCTAAGACCTTGAATAGCCAACAGATGGAATTAAGCAGTTTTAAAAAACAAGGCTTATTGTCATTGTTAAGAATTTGCTTCCACTAAACTTTGTATTTTTTACCCCTTAGAAGTCACAGATGTGAATTCACCACTTTTTTAAATTTTTCGAATATTTTATTTGGCTTTTTATAAAATAGACTATTTTTTAGAGCAGCTTTAGCTTCACAGCAAAATTGAGTGGAAGGTACGAAGATTTTCCATATACCCCCTACCCTCACACATGCACACCCAACTTTGTGGCTTGCTGGGTTAGACAACACCCAGTTCATGATGAGCAGCTCAGGTCTCATGGTAACTTGGTGGCCCATGGCTAAGTGTTCAGCTTCTTTTATGACCCAGTGACAACCCAAGAACTGACTTTCAAAAGGAGAGCAGTTACCTGCAGATGGTGGAAGGGCCTTGCTCCAAAATCTTAAAGGCCTGCCCTGTGATTCTTCTATAGGTGCCTACCAAAGGCCTCAGACAGCATTCTTGTCTGCCACTAGCACCTCAACCACCATTGGATCTGCTGGATCATATGTCCCAAGTGAAAGAGCAGCTTGCGCAGCAGCCTGCACCTGTTGCAGAGCCTTCTCCTGTTCTGGTCCCCATTCAAAACTAGCAGCTGTTAGGGTCACTTGGCAAATGGTTCAGATTAACATGCCCAAATTACGAATGTGTTGCCTCCAAAACCCAAGTAGGCCCACTAAGCATTGTGCCTCTTTCTGGGTTGTAGGAGGGACCAGATGCAACAGCTTATCCTTGATCTTAGAGGGGGTATCTTGACATGCCCCACACAATTAGGCCCCTAAAAATTTCACTAAGGTAGAAGGCCCCGGAATTTTAGTTTGATTTATTTCCCACCCTCTGACATGCAAATGTCTTACCAATAAGTCTAGAGTAGCTGCTACTTCTCCTTCACTAGTCCGATCGGTATAATGTCATCAATGTAATTGACCAGTGTGATATTTTGTGGAAAGAAAAGTGATCGATATCCCTGCAAACTAGATTATGACATAGAGTTGGAGAATTAGTATACCCTGAAGTGGGACAGTGAAGATATACTGCTAGCTGAAGGCACATTGCTTCTGGTGGGCCTTATAGATAGGGATGGAATAAAAGACATTTGTCAGATCAACAGCTGCATACCAGGTACCAGGAGATGTGTTAATTTGTTCAAGTGATGAAACCGTATCTGGTACAGCCATTGCAATTGGAGTAACCATTTGATTAGGCTTACAGTGACCTACTGTCATTCCCCAAGATTCCATCTGTCTTCTACACAGGCCAAATAGGAGAGTTGAACAGGGATGTGGTGGGAATTACCCGCCTCCCACATCTTTCAAGTCCTTGATAGTAGCACAAATCTCTGCAATTACTTCAGGGATGTGATATTGCTCTTGATTTACGATTTTCCTAGGTAGAGGCAGATCTAATGGCTTGTACTTGGCCTTTTCCACCATCATAGTCCTCATTTCACAGGTTGGGGAAGAAATGTGGGAATTCTGCCAGCTGCCAAGTATGTCTATTCCCCTTATGCATTCTGGAACTGGGGAAATAACCACAGGATGGGTTCAGAGACCCACTGGATCCACACCTGAGCTAAAACTCCATTGATCATCTGACCTCCATAAGCCCCTATGCTGACCAGAAAGCTAAAATGATGCTACAGGTCTCTCAGAATCAATGTCCGTTCAGAGCTAGTGTCTAGCTGTCCCCTAAAGGTTTGATTTCCTTTTCTCCAGTGCACATTTACCCTGGAAAAAAAAAAAAACCACAGGTCCCTTTGGAGAAGGCTTGGAGAGTGATTAACAGTATAAATTTTTAGTAGCGTATGGTGTCTTTCCTGAAGAGGACCTGACCTCCCTTTCATTCAGGGGGTTCTGGCTCTGCAAACTGGCTCATCTGGGAATTGATTGAGGGGCCATGATTTGAGTCTCAGTTTTTATTATTTGGGTTAAACTTTTGTTCACTTGACCTGCAAGTTTTCTACTTATACAGATCAAGCAAAAATTTAGATAGGCTTCCTGACTGTTTCACTTCTAGGAACACCATGATTAATTTGCAAATGTCATAGATTTACATAGGTCAGACTATTCTGATTTTTGCTTTGTCTCTGCTGTTTTTTATGGTAACTATGCCCACCTTGCCTTTGGCAGGATTCTGGGATGACAGCTGCCTCTTGGCTCCTGCCATCCCAGAATCCTATTATACCCACTGGATTTAAGTTTTCCAGTTGAATATCTGTGGTTCCCACTAGAAGATCTGACCTATTGAGAAGAATAATCATGGAGCTCTTCAGGGATGCTGGGACTCCTCTCACATACCACTCTCTTAAAATGTTGGTGAAAGGTATATTTTCTTGACTTTCCCAGCATGGGTCAGCAGGTTTTAAGTGACTTTAGCATTTCAGTCTCCCTAAGCCTTTGAATTCCTTCCACCATGTTAACCCAAGGGCAATCAGGCATCTCCAGCTTCTTCACGGTGGGCCATCTTTTGATCCATATTTTAGCCAACCAACCAACCAACCAAACAATTACAGCCCCTTCTAAGTCCCTGAGCTGCAACAGTAAATGCAGAATCTCAGCTTAGTGGGCCCAAATCAATAAAGTCAACCTGATCCCATTTTTTTATTCCTTCCACTATTACCTCTCACCCTTAATACCCATTCCCATGCATATTCCCTGGATTTCTGCTGGTATAAATTAGAAAATGCAAGTAGTTCTTTTGGAGGGTAGTGCACTAATGGGTCACACTTTGTACTTTGCCTTTAGAGGCCTGTTGGGACTTGAGTCTAGTTATAGGTCTAGAAGCAAAGAAGGGTGGTGGAGGTGGGTCTTTGGGAGAATCAGCAGTGTCATGGTTGGCCACTGTTTCAGAGGGGACCATTACCATTTCCTCAGGCAATGCAGGGTTAATCCTCTCAGACAGAGGTGGAAAGGCACATACCATTTTGGGAAAATGCTATGGAAGAAATGCTTAAAATAATTAGAAATCATAGAAACATAAATTAAGTCCGTACATGTAAGAGTGCATAAAATAAAAAAGCTATGTAATGCTAAGCTCTGGTAAAAGATTGTAGAGATAGAGAACTTTCATGAATTGCTGGTAGGAGTATAGTCTGGTGTAGCCACTTCAGAGACCTATCTGGTTGTACTTAGACAAATTAAGAACACACAAACTCTAATATATTAGAATTCAGCAGTTCCATTTGTGGGCTTATATGCCCAAATTATTTTACACAGAATCATAAGAAGACATGAGCAAAGATTCTACTACAGTTTTACTTATGACATTGAGGAGCTAGATGTAACCTGGTGTTTACTCTGGGAGATAAGCCAGGTAAAATAATGCAGATGCACATTTGTGGAGTATAATGGAGCAGTTGGAAGAAACATGAATTTCTGGAAAACATGATGGTTGGTGAAAAAAGTAAAAAGTGAAATTTTAGAAGAATAGGCACCATTTACATGCATTTCAAAATACATTCATACAAGTGACATCACACAAAATGGTGGAATAAGAAGGTCTTGAAGTTGCTCCCTTCAACAAAACAAGAAATGAACTGGAAAAAGCACTTTTGAATCAGCTACATCAGAATTCTAGAACCTGATTGGACACTTAAAACAACTAGAGGAGTGCTGGATAAAGTCAGAGGCTGCTATTCTAAGGTAAGAGAGTGGCATGCATGAACCAGCCACCATCCTGCATTATTCAGCCCCATCATGGCTGTGAAGATAGATGCTTCTGTTTCTGGAGCAGCTGGCTGGTGTCAGCATGAGCAGTGGGGACCTTCTCCTCCAAAAACTTGGGGTTGTGTGCATTGACGTGTCTCGGTGCCCTCAGGGACTGGCAGAGACACCTGCCTTGGTTTCAGCCCTCTCAGCAGCAGCAGCAGATCTCCCCAGTGACATGTATCAGAAGATTTAAAGGGCCAATGCCCTTTTTTCTTTTTTGTTTTTGGAGCCAGACATTTAAGAAAATCCTTGTCAGGTCACTAGCTGACAGCAGAGATAATGGAATATAAATTTTAGTTAGCACGTACAACAAGGAATATACTTTGCAAAAATGGTTTAGAAAAGTCACAAACAGACTGCCCCATCCTTCGACAAGCAGAAATCAATAATCCTTAAGTTCTCAGATAATCAAGTTTACCACATTGATACTCAAATTGTGCAATTCTCAAAAAAAGAATTACAAGCAATACAAAGAAACAGAAAAGTATTAACTCATTCACAGGAAAGAAAAAGAATTTGACAGAAATCATTCCTGGGAAAGCCCAGATACTGGAATTACTAACCAAAGATGATTAACCAATTGCCTGAAATAAGCTCAGTGACCTAAAAAAAAAACCATGGATGAAGAACTAAAGGAAATTGGAAAAATAATGTATGAACAGAATATCAATAAAGAGATAGAAATTATGAAAAAGGAACCAAACAAATTCTGGAGCTGAAGTTACAATATCTGAAAGGAAAAATTCACTAGAGAGCTACAACAACAGATTTGAATACATGAAAGAAAAGCTCTGTAAACTTGAAGATATGACAATTAAAATGATCAAGACTAAAGAGCAAAATTTTTAAAAAGATTAAAAAATAAACAGAGCCTGAAGGACCTGTTGCATAACATCAAGTATACCAACATCTGCACATAGTATGTATTGGTCCATTTTCATGCTGCTGATAAAGACATACCTGAGACCGGGCAATTCACAAAAGAAAGAGGTTTATTGAACTTACATATGGCTGGGGAGACCTCACAATCATGCCAGAAGTCAAAGAGGAGCAAGTCACCTCTTATGTGGATGGCAGCAGGTAAAGAGAGATGGCTTGTGTAGGGAAACTCCCATTTTTAAAACCATCAGATCTCATGGGACCCATTCACTGTCACAAGAACAGTGCAGGAAAGACCAGCCGCCATAATTCAATCACCTCCCACTGGCTTTCTCCATGACACATGAGAATTGTGGGAGTTACAATTCCAGATGAGATTTGGGTGGGGACACAGACAAACCATGTCATAGTAGTATGAGAAGGAGAACAGAGAAAGAAAGAAGCAGAAAAAATTTTCTGAAGAAATAATGGATGAAAACTTCCCAAATCTGAGAGACATTAATACATATATCAAAGAAGCCCAATAAACTTCAAACAGGAAACTCAAAAAAATCTCCACTGTGACACATTATAGTCAAATTGTTGTAAGTAAAAGACAAAGAGAAAATTTCCAAAGCAGCAAGAGAGGTGACTTGTCATGTACAGTGAGTCCTCAATAAGACTGACAATGACAATGTATTTCTCATCAGAAACTTTGGCGACAAGAAGGCAGTGGGATGACAAAGTCTTGTAAGAATAAAATTGTGAATGCAGAGTTCTCTATCTGGTAAAATGGCCCTTTAAGAGTGAAGGAGAAATTACAACATTTTCAGTAAAACAGAAGCTGAGATTAACTTTCCAGTAACTTTCCCTATAAAGAATACTGAAGGGAGTTTTTCAGGCTGGCATGGAAAGACTCCGGGCAGTAACTTGAAACTATAGGATAAAATAAAGAACACTGGTAAAGCAAACTATATAGGTAAACATAATGGCCAGCATTATTATACTTTTGATTTGTAACTTCCCTTTTTATCCTACACGATTTAAAAGTCAAATGCATAAAATTATAAGACTATCTTAAAGGGCAAATACTGTATAAGTATACATCTGCAACAACAACATAAAGGGGAATGAAAAGAGATGTATAGGAACAGAGTATTTGCATACTATTGAAACTCATTTGATATTACTCAAACTGGGTTGTTATCAGTTTAAGATATTAATATTAATCTCCTAAGGCAACCACTAAGAAAATAACTTAAAAATATACAGAAAAGTAAAGAAGGAGGGAATCAAAATGGCACACTACAAAAAAATCAACTAACTCCAAAAAGAGGCAGTAGTGTAGTAGTGTAGTGTAGCAAATGAGGAATAAGTAAAATAAATAAACATGTAAAATATACACAACAAATAGCTAAATGGTAGAAATAAATCCTTTGTTATCAGTAATTACTTTAAATTCAAATTGATGAAAACCTCCTATTAAAAGACAGGGATGAAAAGAGTGGATAAATTAAAAAATAAAAACATGATCTATGTACTGTATACCAGACACTCACTTTAGATACAGAGACACAAAGAAGTTGAAAATGAAAGGATGAGATAAGATATTTCATGCAGATAATAACCAAAAAAGAGCTGAAGTGGCTATATTATTGTCAGGCAAACTAACCTTTAATTCAAAAAAGTTTACTAGAGGCAATGGAGGACATTATACATTAATAAAATGTTCAAACCATCATGAAGATATAACATTTATAAACATATATGCATCTAACAACAGAACTCAAAAATACATGAAGCAAAAATGAACAGAATTGAAGGGAGAGGTAGATAGTTCTACAATAACAGTTGGAGACTTTCATACTACACTTTCAATAGTGAGCAGAATAACCATACAGTCATATAGCAGAATAGATCAAAAAGGAAATAGAGGACTTGAACAACACAATAAACCAATTTTACCCAAACACATATACAAAACAATCCACACAACAACTGAAAAATACACATTCTTCTCAAAAGGTATGTTTGGAACATTCTGCAAGACAGACCATAGGGCTAGGTCACAAAATATCTTAATAAATTTTAAAACATTTAAGATATTGAAATTTTAAAACAAAAAATCTTTTTTAATCACAATAGAAGGAAACTACAAATCAATAACAGAAGGAAAACTAGAAAATTAACAAATCTGTAAAAGCTAAACAACACAGTCTTAACCAACAAATGGGTCAAAGAGTAAATCACAAGGGAAATTAGAAAACACCTTGAGATTAATAAAAACAACAACATCTCACTTAGACTCCCACACAATAATAATGGGAGATTTTAACACCCCACTGTCAACATTAGACAGATCAATGAGATAGAAAGTTAACAAGGATATCCAGGAATTGAACTCAGCTCTGCACCAAGCAGACTTAATAGACATCTATAGAACTCTCCACCCCAAATCAACAGAATATACATTCTTCTCAGCACCACATCGCACTTATTCCAAAATTGACCACATACTTGGAAGTAAAGCACTCCTCAGCAAATGTAAAACAACAGAAATTATAACAAGCTGTCTCTCAGACCACAGTGCAATCAAACTAGAACTCAGGATTAAGAAACTCACTCAAAACCACTCAACTACATGGAAACTGAACAACCTGCTCCTGAATGACTGCTGGGTACATAACGAAATGAAGACAGAAATAAAGATGTTCTTCGAAACCAACGAGAACAAAGACACAACATACCAGAATCTCTGGGACACATTCAAAGCAGTGTGTAGAGGGAAATTTATAGCACTAAATGCCCACAAAAGAAAGCAGGAAAGATCTAAAAATGATACCCTAACATCACAATTAAAAGAACTAGAGAAGCAAGAGCAAACACATTCAAAAGCTAGCAGAAGGCAAGAAATAACTAACATCAGAGCAGAACTCAAGGAAATAGAAACACAAAAAACCCTTCAAAAAATCAATGAATCCAGGAGCTGGTTTTTTGAAAAGATCAACAAAATTGATAGACGGCTAGCAAGACTAATAAAGAAGAAAAGAGAGAAGAATCAAATAGACACAATAGAAAATGATAAAGGGGATATCACCACCGATCCCACAGAAATACAAACTACCATCAGAGAGTACTATAAACACCTCTATGCAAAGAAACTAGAAAATCCAGAAAAAATGGATAAATTCCTGGACACATACACCCTCCCAAGACTAAACCAGGAAGAAGTTGAATCCCTGAATAGACCAATAACAGGCTCTGAAATTGAGGCAATAATGAATAGCCTACCAACCAAAAAAAGTCCAGGACCAGATGGATTCACAGCCAAATTCTACCAGAGGTACAAGGAGGAGCTGGTACCATTCCTTCTGAAACTATTCCAATCAATAGAAAAAGAGGGAATCCTCCCTAGCTCATTTTATGAGGCCAGCATCATCCTGATACCAAAGCCTGACAGAGACACGACAATAAAAAAGAGAATTTTAGATCAATATCTCTGATGAACATCGATGCAAAAAGCCTCAATAAGATACTGGCAAACCGAATCCAGCAGCACATCAAAAAGCTTATCCACCATGATCAAGAGGGCTTCATCCCTGGGATGTAAGGCTGGTTCAACATATGCAAATCAATAAACATAATCCAGCATATAAACAGAACCAAAGACAAAAACCACACGATTATCTCAATAGATGCAGAAAAGGCCTTTGACAAAATTCAACAGCCCTTCATGCTAAAAACTCTCAATAAATTAGGTATTGATGGGATTTATCTCAAAATAATAAGAGCTATTTATGACAAACCCACAGCCAATACCATACTGAATGGGCAAAAACCGGAAGCATTCCCTTTGAAAACTGGCACAAGACAGGGATGCCCTCTCTCACCACTCCTATTCAACACAGTGTTGGAAGTTCTGGCTAGGGCAATCAGGCAGGAGAAAGAAATAAAGGGTATTCAATTAGTAAAAGAGGAAGTCAAATTGTCCCTGTTTGCAGATGACATGATTGTATATTTAGAAAACCCCATCGTCTCAGCCCAAAATCTCCTTAAGCTGATAAGCAACTTCAGCAAAGTCTCAGGATACAAAATCAATGTGCAAAAATCACAAGCATCCTTATACACCAATAACAGACAAATAGGGAGCCAAATCATGAGTGAACTCCTATTCACAATTGCTACAAAGAGAATAAAATACCTAGGAATCCAACTTACAAGGGATGTGAAGGACCTCTTCAAGGAGAACTACAAACCACTGCTCAAGGAAATAAAAGAAGACACAAACAAATGGAAGAACATTCCATGCTCATGGATAAGAAGAATCAATATCGTGAAAATGGCCATACTGCCCAAGGTAATTTATAGATTCAATGCCATCCCCATCAAACTACCAATGACTTTCTTCACAGAATTGGAAAAAACTACTTTAAAGTTCATATGGAACCAAAAAAGGGCCCACATTTCCAAGACAATCCTAAGCCAAAACAACAAAGCTGGAGGCATCACACTACCTGACTTCAAACTATACTACTAGGCTATAGTAACAAAAACAGCATGGTACTGGTACCGAAACAGAGATATAGACCAATGGAACAGAACAGACCCCTCAAAAATAATACCACACATCTACAACCATTTGATATTTGACAAACCTGACAAAAACAAGCAATGGGGAAAGGATTCCCTATTTAATAAATGGTGCTGGGAAAACTGGCTAGCCATATGTAGAAAGCTGAAACTGGATCCCCTCCTTACACCTTATACAAAAATTAATTCAAGATGGATTAAAGACTTAAATGTTAGACCTAAAACCATAAAAACCCTAGAAGAAAACCTAGGCAATACCATTCAGGCCATGGGCAAGGACTTCATGTCTAAAACACCAAAAGCAATGCCAACAAAAGCCAAAATTGACAAATGGGATCTAATTAAACTAAAGAGCTTCTGCACAGCAAAAGAAACTACCATCAGAGTGAACAGGCAACCTACAGAATGGGAGAAAATGTTTGCAATCTACTCATCTGACAAAGGGCTAATATCCAGAATCTACAAAGAACTCAAACAAATTTACAAGAAAAAATCAAACAACCCCATCAAAAAGTGGGTGCAGGATATGAACAGACACTTCTCAAAAGAAGACATTTATGCAGCCAATAGACACATGAAAAAATGCTCATCATCACTGGCCATCAGAAAAATGCAAATGAAAACCACAATGAGATACCATCTCACACCAGTTAGAATGGCGATCATTAAAAAGTCAGGAAACGACAGGTGCTGGAGAGGATGTGGAGAAATACAAACACTTTTACACTGTTGGGAGTGTAAACTAGTTCAACTATTGTGGAAGACAGAGTGGCGATTCCTCAAGGATCTAGAACTAGAAATACCATTTGACCCAGCCGTCCCATTACTGCGTATATACCCAAAGGATTATAAATCATGCTGCTATAAAGACACATGCACACGTATGTTTATTGGGGCACTATTCACAATAGCAAAGACTTGGAACCAACCCAAATGTCCATGAATGATAGACTGGATTAAGAAAATGTGGCACATATACACCATGGAATACTATGCAGCCATAAAAAAGGATGAGTTCATGTCCTTTGTAGGGACATGGATGAAGCCAGAAACCATCATTCTCAGCAAACTATCGCAAGGACATAAAACCAAACACCGCATATTCTCACTCATAGTTGGGAATTGAATAACGAGAACACGTGGACACAGGAAGGAAAATATCACACACTGGGGCCTGTCATGGGGTGGGGGGAGGGGGGAGGGATAGCATTAGGAGATATACCTAACGTAAATGACGAGTTAATGGGTGTAGCACACCAACATGGCACATGTGTACATATGCAACAAACTTGTATGTTGTGCACATGTACCCTAGAACTTAAAGTATAATAAAAAAAATCAAAACAAACAAACAAACAAAACAACAACATCTCAAAACCTATAGGACACAGTGAAAGAGGAACTACATAGGACATTTATGCTGTAAACAGTGACATTTAAAAAGAGGAGAGATCTCAAATCAACAACCTATCTGAACACCCAAAGAACAAGAAAAAGAAGATTAAAGTAAACCCAAAGCTAGCAGAAGGAAGGAATAATAAAGATTACAGTGGAGATAAATAAAATTGAGAATAGATTAATGATAGACTCAAAAGTTGATTCTTTGAAAAGGTCAACAGAATAAACAAACCTTTATCTAGACTAAGTAAGAAAAAGAAAGCAAAGACTGAAATTGTTAAAATCAGAAATGACAGTAGGAATATTACTACCAATTTTGCATAAATAAGAAGGATGGTAAGAAAATACTATGGAATATTGTATGCCAACACATTGCATAGTCTGGATAGAATGGAAAAATCTAGACCCAAAATACAAAATTGATTCAAGAAGCAGCAGAAAATCTGAATAGACCTATAGCAAGTAAGCATATTGAATCAGAAATCAAAAATCTTCCAACAAAGAAAAGTTCAGGGCAAGTTGGCTTCAGTGGTGAATTCTACCAAACATTTAAAGAATAACTGACATCAATAGTTCTCAAACTCTTCTAAGGAATCTAAGAGAAGGAAACATTTTATAATGCTTTTCCTTAAGACTAACAGTACCATTATACTAGAACTGGGAACAGATACTATAATAAAAGACACCAGCAGGCTTTTATGAATATAGATTTTAAAAAACTCAACAAAGTACTACCAAGCCAAATTTATCAGTATAGTAAAAGGATTACACACCATGACCAAGTAAATTTTATTTCAGGAATTCAAGTGTCCTTCAGCATATGAAAATCAATCAATACAGTATACCACATTAATAGAATGAAGGGGAAAAACTCACATGAGCATATTAGTTGATACAGAGAAAGCATTTGCCAAAATCCAGCATCTTTTCATGATAAAAACATTCAATAAACTAGGAATAGGGGGTAACTCCTTCAACATCATAAAGGCCATATGTGAAAAACCCGTAGCCAACATCATCCCCAGTGACGAAAGACTGAAATGTTTTCCCCTAAAATCAGGAACAAGACAAAATTGCTCATCATCATCACTTCTATTCAACATAGCACTGAAAGTTCCAACCAGAGCAATTAGACAAAAATAAAATAAAATAAAATAAAAGGCATCCAAGCTGGAAGGAGGAAATAAAACTATCTCTGTTCTCAGATGATATAATCTTATATGTCGGAAGCTCTAAAGAAACCACAAAAAAAAAACTGTTGTAGCTAATAAACAAATTCAGCAAATTTGCAGGATACAAAATCAACACAAAAAATCAGTATATTTCTATACACTAGCAAGGAACACTCTGTAAAGGAAATTAAGGAAAAAAGTTTCATTAATGATAGAATCAATTTACAAATAAATTTAACCAAGGAAGAAAAAGACTTGTAAAGTGAAAACAACAAAACGCTGCTGAAAAAGTTAAGGACAACATAAATAAACAGAAAGACAACTCGTGTTCATAGACTGGAATACTAAATATTTTTTAAATGACAAAACTAATTAAAGCTGTCTGAAGGTGTAATGTAATCCTTTCAAAATCCCAATGGTGTCTTTTGCATAAACAGAAAAACCTATTCTAAAATTTTTTAAGGAACTTCAAAGGACCCCAAGTAGATCTTGAAAATGAAGAACAAAATTGGAAGACTCGTGCTTCCCAATTTCAAAACTTCCTACAAAGCAATAGTAATCAAAATACCATGGTATTGGCATAAGGATAGAGACATGGACCAATGGAATAGAATAAAGAGCCTAGAAGTAAGCCCTCATATATCCAGTCAATTCATTTTCAGCAAGGTTTCAAGACTACTCAAAGGGGAAAGGACAGTCTTTCCAACAAAACATGGCGGGAAAACAGGCATAATAAAGTTGAACTCTTACTTTATGTCATATATAAGAATTAACTCTAAATGGATTAAAAACCTAAACTTCAGAGATAAAAATGTAAAACACACAGAAGAACACTTAAGGGAAAATCATAACGTTGGATTTGGCAATGACGTTTTAAATATGACACCAAAAGCAAAAGCAACAACAACACCATAGATAAATTGAACTTCAGCAAAAATAAAAACCTTTAAGCAAAGAAAACATACAAATGGCCATTAGGTGCATAGAGATATGGTCAACATTACAGTTGTTAGGGACATGTAAATTAAAACCACAATGAAATATTACTACACACATTAAGATGACTGTTGTTTTAAGAAAAATGGAAAATAACAAGTGCTGGGAGGATGTAGAACAATTGGAATCCCAGTTGGTGGTGGGAAGGTAAAATAGTATTGCTGCTATGGAAAATAGTTTGACAGTTCTTCAAAAAGTTAAATATAAAATTATCGTATGACCCTGTAATTCCACTCCTACAATCCCACTCCCAAAATAATTAAATAAGGGGAATTAAATGGATACTCATACAACAATGTTCACAGTAGCATTATTCACACACAATAGCTGAAAATGGCAACAAGCATCTATCAACGAATAAGTAATTGGATAAAATGGCATATACATACAATGGATTAATATTCAGCCATAAAATTAAATGAAGTTCTGATGGTTGCTACAGTATGAATAAACCTTGAAAACATTATGCTAACTGAAAGAAGTCAGACACAAAGGATAAATATTATATGATTCCTCAAAGATGAAATACCTAGAAAAAACAACTTTAAAGATAATGAATGTAGAGTAGAGGTTATTAGCAGCTAGAAGGAAGGGGAAATGGGGAGTTATTGCATAATTACTAAGAGTGTTTGTTTGGAGTGATTAGAAAGTTTTAGAAATAGATAAAGATGATAGTTACACAGCATTGTAAATGTATTAATGCCATTGAATTGTACACTTAAAAATGCTTTAAATGATAAATGGTACGTTGTGTGTATTTTACAACAATAAAAATACATTCATACAAAACAGTAATGTTCGTTTCGAACACATACAAAACAGTATACACTAAAATGGTTGCATATGAAGTGAGAGGGGGTACACAGGGAAAAGGCATAAGTGTGAAAAAAAATGAATGAACGAATAACAAGAAAGAGGCCTAACAAGAACCAATAATCAACAACAGACCATGAAATAAGAATTCTTAAACTGTATTCTGTACCTGAGGTCTGAAAGAAAACCAAAAACAACAAAAATATCTGAGTGTGTCAAATTATGAACTGCCATTTTGAATGGAACCGACACACATGTCCTCGCAGATTATGATACTCTTCTCATATATTGTCTCAGATGAGGATACTTAATTCCAAAGGGAGTTACTGAGAAATGGAAGGAAATGTATGTGAAGGCTACAGAGCACATTTTACTGAAAGACAGCTGTGTGACATTACCTTCATGTTGATGAATTGGTCCTCCTCTTAATTCTTACATTACTTTTTACGGATAACATTTGTAATGAATTAAAGATGATAGTCAAGAATTTTTTGATGTTCCTGCTACCAAGAGATGGAGTTAATTTCCCTTACGTTTAAATATGGGTTGGTTTGCGACAGCCTTATCTTATACAGACAGTAAAAGTGTCAGTGTATGATTTCCAAAGCCAAGTTGAAGGTTGATTCCTTGGAATACATCTCTCTGGGACCCCTGAACTGCATGTAAGAAGTCAACTGTTCTGACATAGCCGTGCTCGACAGGCCATAAAAAGGCACTCTGGGTGATAGCTCCAGCTAAGCCATTTTCTCTACACCACATACGTGCCCATAGTTAAAAAAAAAAAATGCAACTACAAGAAGGTGATGTGAAAAGTAAACATCTCCTCTCCTTGTCTCTCAACACTACTGCCCCTCCCTTTAGACAATTTCTGTTAGTTTGCTATTATTTCTTCCAAATGTATTCTGTGCATGTGTTACATTTATATTTACATTTATCCATTCTTATTTACATAGAAATGCAGATATGACCTTATGCTTCTCAGTTAACAAAGTATCTTGGAGATAGATCCATATCATCATATAAAGAGCTTTCGTGTTCCTTTTCATGGCTGTATGTAAGCAATGTCTGGATGTAACCACAATTTATGTAACCAGTTCCAACTTGACTGTTTCCAGTCATTTGACATTCCAAACAATGCTGCAATAAAAAACCTTGCATATTTGACCTAGAAGCCCAATTCCTGGATTCAAGGATATGCAAGTTTTACATTTTGATGTATATTGACAAATTGCTCCTTAGAGAGTTTGCACTTATTCATACTCCATCAAAAATGTGGGGAATACCAGTGCAACTAGCACTGTGTACTATCAAGCATTACATTCTTTACAAGTCTATTAGGTCAAAAATGTTTAATTGCTCTCTAATTTGCATTTATTTTATTATGGATAGAGTACATCTTTTCATGTGTGATATTATATATATACATTTATCTATATCTATACATATTTGTTTCAGTGAACTTATCTATTTATGATTTTGTCTATTTTATAGGGAGTAATTACTTGTATTTAATGATTTCAAAAAGCTCTTTAGATTTTAGTTAGCCCTTTGTCATATTAGATACGTTTTTCTACTTTTTTATCTGTCTTTTAACATTACCTATATTCTTATTTTTGCCATACATAAATTATAATTTTTAATTACTCAAAGTTGTCAACTTAGCATTTTTTCTTGATATTTTCTAGCCTTTCCTACCTCTTGATTTATTTTTTCAACCTAATATCTTTTATTTATTTGTTTTTTTTTTAAATTCAGGGGGGTACATGTGCATATTTGTTACACAAATATATTACATACTGGTGGATACCGGGCTTCTAGTGAACCCATTACCATTACCAAACAGTGAACATCATACCTGATAGGTTATTTTTCAACCTTCCCCCTCAACTCTTTCCCCTTTTAGAGTCCCTGGTGTCCATTATTTCCATCTTTAGGTCTATGTCTGCCAAATGTTTAGCTCACACTTAGTGAGAACATGCAGTATTTAGTTTTCTGTTTCTGAGTTAGTTGACTTAGTATAATCGTCTCCACCTCCATTCATTTTGCTGCAAAGGATGTGATTTCATTCTTTTGTATGGCTGCATAGTATTCCATGCAGAATACATACCACACTTCATTTATCCAGTCAACCACTGATGAACCCTTAGGTTGGTTCCATGACTTTGCTATTGTGAATGGTGCTGTGATGAACATGCAAGTGCAGGTGTCTTTCTTATATAATGATTTTTTTTTCCTTTTGGTAGACACCCTGCAGTGTGATTACTGGGTCAAATGGTAGTTCTACTTTTAGTTCTTCAAAAAATCTCCATACTGCTTTCCATAGAGGTTGTACTAATTTACATTCCCACCAACATTGTATAAATGTTCCCTTTTCTCCGCATCCACGCCAACATCTATTGTTTTTGACATTTTAATAACAGCTATTCTGACTGGTGTAAGATGATATCTCATCATGGTTTTAATTTACATTTCTCTGATGATTAGTGATGTTGAGCATTTTTTCATGTTTTTGTTGACCACTTTTCATATGTACGTCTTTAGAGAAAAGTCTGTTCGGGTCCTTTACCCAGTTTTTAATGGGGTTGTTTCCTTCTACTGTCTTTACAGACTCAAATTTTATCTTTAAATATATTTTAAACACTCTGAAAATTATAGACAGTGGAATGTACAAATATGAAGTACACAGTTTAAATATTTTTAGCAAATGCGTGCATTTGTGCAACTCATGCAACTATCAGAGTTGAGAAAATTTTCATTTACTCCAGAAAGTTTCCTCATGACCCCTCTCAGTTCTCTCCATACCCTGCATTTGAAGCAACAATTTTCAGATTTCTCTCATCTGAGATTAGTTTTGCCTGTTCCTAAAAGGCTTATAAATGGGATCATGCAGAATATATTCTTCTGTTTTTAGCCCTTAATGCTCAACATGTTTTTTGTTTGTTTGTTTTGTTCTGTTCTGTTTTTTTGGTTCATGAATGTTGTTGTGGGTATTAGTAATTCACTCCCCTTTTACTTACTGAAGCTGTGTCATTGTCTGGGGTAAATACCCAAGGTTCATCATCTCACACCAAGGAAATCAAGGACATGGACACACAAGAAGTGAGTTTAAGAGTGGAGGTTTAATAGGTGAGAGAAAAGAGAAAAGCTCTCCTTCCTGCAGAGAGGGGCTCCTGAGTGGGTCTTCCAATCTTATGGTGAAATGCATAGGGTTTTATAGACAAGCTTGAGGAAGTGGTGTCTGATTTACATAGGGTACAGGAGATTGGTCAGACCAGGTATGCCACCTCAACCTAATCTTTTATTATGCAAATGGGTTCTCTACCTGTCTGGCGCCATGTTGCCTGTTCCTTTATTGTACATGTGGTTGACAAAGAAAAACGAAGGTGGAGCCTCATGTTGAACATGCCTGGCCCCCAGGTAGCCTTTTCCTATTGGCACAACTGCTAGCATTCACCCGTGCAAGCATCTAGCTTGCCTTTCTTTGTCTGCAGCTTGATTTTAGGGGCTGCTCTTTATTAGAAAAGAAATGATTTGGGGGCTGCTTTTCGTTAAAAGGGAAGCCTTACTGAGGACTCTCTTACCCTCACTAACAGCCTAAATAATTTCTTTTTAGCTCCTGTATCATTATGAGTAGTATTCTGTGGTATAAATATACCACAATTTGCTTATCTGTCTCTTAATGGTGAACATTTCCATTTTTGCATGTTCTGGCTAATATGTATAAAGCTATGTGATCATTCTTGCACAAACTTTTTGTAGACATGTTTACATTTCTCTTAGGTAAATACCTAGAAGTGTAATCCGTGAATGACACAATACATTTTCAATTTTTAAAAAGCTTTATAAGAAACTTTCCAAGTATTTTGCAATGTGGTTGTGTAAGTTTATACCTCATTACCATTGTATGAGAATTCCAGTTGGTCCACATCGTCATGAACAGTTGGTGTTCTCAGTCTTATTAATGTTAGTCATTCTGAATGGTGAATGCTAGCACGTTGTCATTTTAATTGCATTTCTGGTAACTAACAATGTGGAGCATTTTTTAATGTGCTTACTAATCATTGATATATCTCTTAATAAGGGTCTAAGTCTTTGCTCATTTTCATTGGATGGTTTGCCAGTTATGTATATTGTGACTATTTTCTCCGAATCTGTGGTTTCACTTTTTTAAAATCAGTGTCAAATGTTTTCTGAAGAACAGATGTTTTTAAATTTGATGAGTTCAGTTTATCAATAATTTCTACTACATGTTCATGTGTACATTCACACACACAAACACAGAGTTATACTTCTAATGAAAGCTAACCCTGTGGATCTCAAACTTTCTATTTCCACCCAAACCATAGTTACAGCTGTTACAGCTGACAGATTGTCATTAATCAAATTATTAACTTCATTCACATTAAAAATGCATACACACAAATACTTGTTCTAATGAAACAGCATATTTTAGAATGCATAGCCCTTCTCATTTTGAGCTCCCACTAACTTACAGGTGTTTTCAAACTTAAGATTATACATACGGTCATTTCCAAAAGGAGAGATTTTTCTTAAATTCTTCATTAAAATTTATTAACTCCTTGTCAGAGAGACTGAGGACAAAGACCCTTCAACTAATATGTCAGTACCATTGCCAGCAAAGATCAGTGAGGGAGGAGAAAAACAAATCTCAACAATACTATGTCAGTGAAACTATTGCCTTAAATTTACCTAATGTATATTCGGCTATCCAAGAACATACTTTTACAGTAAGGATATACTCTCCTTCATTTCCATATCTCTCATTTTGGGGGCTGAAAAAGGGGGCCATTAATGCAACCAAATGGCTTATTCAGGTCACACAGCATTGAAGGAAGGAAACTAGCCAAAGCCGCCTGCCAACATTCACCAGTGAACACCCCATGGCATCGAGTCTGGCCATGGCAGCCATCTATCTTCGCAGCCACCAGATCTCTTGAGCTTCTACATTTCCCTTACCCTCCCTTGGAGAACCCTACCTCCTGGTGCACATCTCAGAAACACAATCTCAGTGCTTCCCTCTGCCAGGATGACTTGGCCCATCTCAGGCATATTGATTGGAACTCAGTGGAAACTTTTGAGTCAATTTTTTTAAAAGAAAGAAAACCACCCAGGCACAACTGAAAAAAAAAAACACAAAACCTTAAATTCTATTCAATGATCTGGGTTTGTGCCAGATTGGAGGGAACAACTTGCAAATTCTTCTTCAGAAGCTGTCAGAATACTTGCCTTAAATTTGCTCTGACTCAGCTCTCTGCAGGAAAGACATGTTGCCACAGCTGATTCATCAATAAACTGTTTCTTGTCCAAGACAAGTCATAGACTCACCTTTGATTCCACTTGACTCTGTTCGGTTCAAGAAAGGGGTGCTTGCAGTCAGAGTGGACCACCACACAACTCCCGCACCTCAGTATGCCTTGAACTGCTCAGAGAATGGCAGTTGAGCTTGTCTTCTTCACTCCTGGATGTGTACTCATTCCAAAGGCTTCCAACAAAAACAGATGTTTAGGAGAAAAGGTACAATTTAGAAAATGTCAAATCACCAGGCGCTTCTTTTTCATGATGAATGAATACCAATTTTTTAAAAAAGATGGTGTCAGTAGCAATCCAAAACACATACTATAGGAAGTGAAAAATATAAGGGCATCCTCCAATTCTTTAAAGACTTATTTTTCTATAAATTGTTCTTCTGTACCCCATAGCATTGTGTTAAGTTTAAATACCAATAGCCATCTTTTATTTCTATTGCTGAAAGACTAAGTAGTAACTTACATGAAGGTAAAATATGTCTCTACCAATACATCTAGCTGTATTTATCACATACATTCAATAGAAATTTCAATAGAAAGCTATTATCTGTCAAAAAAAAAATTCAGGCTTCTTATTGCATTTGAATCTGAATCTGATAGTTTGTATTTTCATTTATGCAGTATGTGAAAAGAAAAGTTGATTCCAGATCTGTGGTTTTCCTGATCATCAGAAGATTATGCACCAGAAAAATTAAGCAACAACTTTATACTTAATATTGGGCAAACAAGTAGGAAGGATTTTCTAGTCCTATTGAAGAGCTGATGTAATTTCAGGACTGGGATAAATACAACTAAGTATTTTTTTCCTTTATATATATTTTCTCAAGAATGTTCATTATTCTCTGAGCTCTTATCTGGACTCTGCATTGTAAATATTCTTTTTATAAGAAGAATACTATAAAATTGAAAATACTTGATAGTGAACTCTGATTCTTTCTTAAGGTTTATTATATACCACTGTGACTTATATTTTAATTTTATCCAAGGCTGAATTAAGTTGTTTGTTTGTTTAGCTTTATAATTTCTATTTCTAATCACTAAAGAGGGGTAAATTTTGATAATCAGTGGGAATTTTGCGGGGGGAAGGAGTTCTGGAATGGCAGACAGGAACTGAAATAAATTTGCTCCTCTATAAAAGCAACAGAAACAATGACAAAAGCCATCAAAATCAACTTGTTCAGAGCTCTGAAAGTTAATAAAAGGCAGGCAATTATTTGAGAAACATTTATTTAAGAAAAACTGCTGAACCTACATGAGAACAGGGCCTTTGTGATCTTTTAACTTGTTCGTAGGAGCCTTGAATACTAACCATCTGGCAGCCACAGTTGCTATAAAAACCAGCAGCCTTGCAGCCACTAAATGGGACAGACTTGATTTGAAACTTCTCAAAAGTTCCCATCTTCAGATCAGTGTTCACTATTTGACTTGACATAGAGCTCACTCTGCCAGAAAAGCTCTATTTGCAGTCACTATCTGACCTGACTTGGAGCTCACTCTGCTAGAAAAGCTCTACCCCCAGAGAATTGGTTGGAAACAAAGCTTTGAAAATTGTTTAGCAGCACAGTTGCCTGAGGCTATGATACCAGTAGGACCAAACAAGAGGTTGGCCAAAAACTTAAAAGGAAGATCTGGGGAATGGGCCCATACAGGGCTCCAGAAAGCTCTGACATATTCCTGAGGATATAGAAGGAAGGCCACATACATGTACAGAGCTGTGTGCATTCCCTAGAAACATCTGAGAGGAACCCATCTTCCATCTCTGGCTGACTTTTAGGTCCTGTACAAGCAGGAAGTGAAGGCTAAGACAGAGCTGTAAACTACCTGAGCATTGAAAACACACCCCAACACACACACACAGTCTGTCAGCAAAGGGCAGAAGTTTTATAGCTTCAAGGCATGTAAGAAAATCTCTGACCAATTGTTGTTTGACTGCTAAGCTAACCAAGCAAAGGCTCAGTAACTTCACACTACAGGGAATAAATACTTTACAGAATAAGTTAACAAATATCATTAAACAAACAGCAGCAACAACAAACCCCAGGAGTAGGGGTGGAATCTGATATCCAGAGTTGCCACATCATATCAAAAATGCTCAATTTGAAATAAAATATTAGAAGATATGCAGATAAATAGGAAAGGAAGGTTCATATGAAGGAAAAGAGCAGTCAATAGAAAAAGTTCCCAAGGGGACCAAATGAACAAATATTTTAAACCAGTTATTATATATACATATAAATATATATACATACACATATATGTTCTAAGAATTAAAGGAAACCAGGTCTAAAAAATTAAAGTCGATTTAACATCTGAAAAAAGAACAAAAACCACATGATCATCTCAACAGATGTAGAAAAGGTATCTGACAAAATCCAGCATTCCTTCATCATAAAAACACTCAACAAACTTGGAATAAAAGGAAACTTCTTTAACCTGATAAAAGGCATCTGTGAAATATCCATAGCTAATACCATACTTGGTGAAAGACAGAATGTTTTTCCTCTACAATCAGAAACAACATTGTCCATTCCTGCCACATCTATTCACTATTGCACTGGAGGTTCTAACAAGAGCAATTAAGCAAGAAAAATAAATAAAAGGCATCCACACTGGAAAATGAGAAGTAAAATAATCTCTTCTTGGAAATGGCATAATACTGCATATAGAAAATCCTAAGGAATACACTAAAAAATTATTATAACTCATGAATGAGTTCCAAAAATTTCAGGATACAAGATCAATAAAAAAAATCAGTTGTATCTCTATGCACTTGCAAGGAACAATCCAAAAATAATGTTAAGAAAATAATTTTATTTATAATAGCATCAAAATAAAATGCTTATGAAAAATTTAACAAATGCACACTGTGTACAGTATGAGACTTTTTCACTGAAAATGCAAAACATTCCCAAAGGAAATTAAAGAAGATCTAAATGAATGAAAAGATATCCCAGGTTTTGGGATTAAAGGACTTATTATCATTAAAATGTTAATAGTTCCTAAATTAATCTACAGATTCATCACAATCTTTATCAAAATCCCAGCTGGCTTTTTGACAGAAATTGACAAGCTGGTCATAAAATGTATGAAAGTACAAGGACCCCATAATAACTACAACAATTTTAGAAAAAAACAAATTTAGAAGGCCCACACTTGCAACTTTAAAGCTTACTGCAATGTTACAATAATAAAGATAGAATGCAACTGACATAAGGATACACGCATAAATGAATGGAATCGAGGTGAGAGTAAAAATAAACCTCTACCTTTATATTTAACTGATTTTTAACAAGTGAGCTAAGATCATGTAATGGGGAATAAAATAGTCATTTCAACAAAAAGAGCTGGGACAACTAGATATCCATATGTCCAAGAAACACATAGTTGTACCCCTTTATTATATCATACACATGCACAAAACCTCAAAATGAATCATAGGTCTCAACATAAGAGCTAAAACTATAAAACTCTTAGAAGAAAACATAGGCGTAATCTTTGTAACATAAAATTAGGGAATGTTTTCTTAGATATGATACCCAAAAGCAAGATCAACAAAATAAAAATTAAATAAATTGGACCTTGTGATGGTGCATTTTAGTTGTCAACTTGACAGGATGGAGGGATACCTATATGATTGGGGAAGCATTGTTTCTGGGTCGGTCTGAGAGGGTGGTTTTGGAGGATATTGGCATGTGAGTTGATAGACTGATTTGCATTTCTCTGATGGCCAGTGATGGTGAGCATTTTTTCATGTGTTTTTTGGCTGCATAAATGTCTTCTTTTGAGAAGTGTCTGTTCATGTCCTTTGCCCACTTTTTGATGGGGTTGTTTGCTTTTTTCCTTGTAAATTTGTTTGAGTTCATTGTAGATTCTGGATATTAGCCCTTTGTCAGATGAGTAGGTTGCGAAAATTTTCTCCCATTTTGTGGGTTGCCTGTTCACTCTGATGGTAGTTTCTTTTGCTGTGCAGAAGCTCTTTAGTTTAATTAGATCCCATTTGTCAATTTTGGCTTCTGTTGCCATTGCTTTTGGTGTTTTAGACATGAAGTCCTTGCCCGTGCCTATGTCCTGAATGGTAATGCCTAGGTTTTCTTCTAGGGTTTTTATGCAAAGCAGAACCGCAATGAGATATCATCTCATACCAGTTAGAATGGCAATCATTAAAAAGTCAGGAAACAACAGGTGCTGGAGAGGATGTGGAGAAATAGGAACACTTTCACACTGTTGGTGGGACTGTAAACTAGTTCAACCATTGTGTAAATCAGTGTGGCGATTCCTCAGGGATCTAGAACTAGAAATACCATTTGACCCAGCCACCCCATTACTGGGTATATACCCAAAGGACTATAAATCATGCTGCTATAAAGACACATGCACACGTATGTTTACTGCAGCACTATTCACAATAGCAAAAACTTGGAACCAACCCAAATGTCCAACAATGATAGACTGGATTAAGAAAATGTGGCACATATACACCATGGAATACTATGCAGCCATAAAAAATGATGAGTTCATGTCCTTTGTAGGGACATGGATGAAATTGGAAATCATCATTCTCAGTAAACTATCGCAAGAACAAAAAACCAAACACCGCATATTCTCACTCATAGGTGGGAATTGAACAATGAGAATACATGGACACAGGAAGGGGAACATCACACTCTGGGGACTGTTGTGGGGTTGGGGGAGGGGGGAGGGATAGCATTGGGAGATATACCTAATGCTAGATGACGAGTTAGTGGGTGCAGCACACCAGCATGGCACATGTATACATATGTAACTAACCTGCACATTGTGCACATGTGCCCTAAAACTTAAAGTATAATAATAATTAAAAAAAAGATAGACTGAGTGGGGACGATTTGCCTCAATGTGGGCAGGCACCGTCCAATCAGCTTGGAGCCTGGATGGAATAAAAAGGGGAAAGAAGGATGAATTTGCTCTCTCTCTCTCTTTCTGCTGGACCTGAAACATCCTTTTACTTCTGTCCTTGGACATTAGAACTTCAGGGTCTTTGGCCTTTGGACTCTGGGAGGTACACCAGAGGCCTCCTGGGGCTCTCAGGCCTTTGATCTTGGACTGAGAGTTATGCCATTGGCTTCCTTGGTTCTTAGGCCTTACACCTGAACTGAACCATGCTACCAGCACTCCTGGATCTTTAGTTTGCAGACACACTACCATGAAACTTCTGAGCCTCCATATGTGAGCCAGTTCTCCTAATATATCCTCTCTCATGTATCCATATCTATATCCATCTGTATCTGTATCTACATTTACATATCCTATTAGTTCTGTCTCTCTGAAGAACTTTGACTAATGAAGACCTCATCAAAATTAACAACATTTTGCTGCAAATGATACATCAAGAAAGTAAAAAAGCCACCCACGGTAGGGGAGAAAACATTTGCAAATTATATATCATACATCTGATAATTATATGTCATACATCTGATAAGGGACTTTATCCAGAATATGTAAAAAAGTCTTACAAGTCCACAATAAAAAGATGAATAATCTAATTAAAAGTGGGCAAAAAAACTACCAACATAGCAACACTCTGTCTCTACAAGAATAAATAATAAAAAAAATTAGCTGGGCATGGCGGCTTGTGCCTATAGTCCTAGCTACTCAGAAGGCTTAGGGAAGAGGATCGCTTGAGCCCAGGAGTTGAAGGCTGCAGTGAAATATGATTGTGTCACTGCACTCCAGCCTGGGAAACAGAGCAAGACCCCATCTCTTAAAAAGAAAAGTGGGCAAAAGATTTGAATGGATATTTTTCCAAAAAAAAATGTAAGAATGGCTAAGAAGCATATAAAAAGATTCTCAACATTGCTAGTCATTAGGGAATGCACATTAAAACACAGATGCCACTTCCCATCGTCTAGGATGACTATAATAATAAAAAAACAACAACAACAGACAATAACAAGGGTAGGCAAGGATGTGGAGAAATTGGAAGGCTCATAGATTTTGCTTGCGGAAATGTAAACTGGTGCAGCCACTTTTGGAAACAGTTTGATAGTTCTCAAAAGGTTAAACATAGAGTTGCCATATCCAGCTATTCCACTCCTAGATACTATAGGAAACAAAATAATGCCCCTCAAAGATGCTCACCTCCTAATCCCTGAAATCTGCGAACATATTATCTTACATGAAAAAGGAAATTTCCACCTGTGATTCAGTGTCTCCAGATGGGGAGATGAACTTGGATTATCTGTGTGGGTTGAATGTAATCACAAGTGTTGTTATAAAGGGAGGTTGAGGGGATCAGAGTCAGAGAAGGCCATGTAACAACGGAGGCAGAGAGAGACATTACAGCAGAGGCAGAGATCAGGGAGGCAGAAATCATTATCAACAGAGGCAGAAACCATTAGCTTTTGATAATGATCATGGCAACACAGGTGAGAAGATGCCATCGCTAGTAGAGCCAAGGAGTTTGGGTGTCTTAAGAAGTTGGAAAAGGTCCCCCTGGAGCTCCCAGAGAGGTGGCAGCATGGCCAGCACCTTGATTTTACCCTGGTGAAACTGATTTTGGACTCCAGACCTCCAGAACCATAAGATAATACATTTTGGTTGTGTTAAGCCATTAAGTTTATGGTGATTTGTTACAGAAGCAACAGGATACTTATCCAATAAACAAGAGAAATGAAAACATGGTCACCCAAAAACCTGTACACCAATGTTCTTACAGCATTTTTCACAATAACCAAAAAGTGAAAACGACCTGCACATCCATTAACTGATGAAGAGACACAGAAAATGCGGTCTATCCAAACAAGGGCATGTTATTTGTAAGAAAAAAAAATGAATGACTGATACAAGCGACAACATGGATAAACTTTAAAAACACTATGCTAAGTGAAAGAAATCAATTATTTATATGAAATGTCCGAAATGGACAATACAACAGAAATACAAATAAATTAGTAGGGAGATGAGGAGTGACTGCTAGCAGGTGTGGGGCTTCATTTTGGGATGGATTAATTATTCAAAATTAGATAGTGATGATGGTTGCACAACTCTGTGAATATACTAAAATCTAATATATTGTATACATTAAATGGATGAGTTTTGTTATGAGAATATCTTAATGTTCATAACCTGTGACAAAATACAAATGCTCACCTCACTCTACTTGACAGCAATGTAATTCAAACACACAGCAAAACAACAATACTGTTTTTCATACATTTTAAAATTACCTTTATTGTTACTTTTCTTTATTTTTTAACTTTAAGTTCCAGGATACATGTGCAGAATGTGCAGGTTTGTTACACAGGTATACAAGTGCCATGGTGGTTTGCTGCACCTATCAACTCATCACCTAGGTTTTAAGCCCCATGTGCATTAGGTATTTGTCCTAATGCTCTCCCTCCCTTTGCCCCCCACCCCTTGACAGGCCCCGGTGTGTGATGTTCCCCTCCCTGTGTCCATGTGTTCTCGTTGTTCAACTCCTACTTATAAGTGAGACCACGCGGTGTTTGGTTTTCTGTTCCTGTGTTAGTTAGCTGAGGATGATGACTTCCAGCTTCATCCATGTCCCTGCAAAGGACATGATCTCATTCTTTTTTATGGCTGCATAGTATTCCATGGTGTATATGTACCACATATTCTTTATCCAGTCTATCATTGATGGGCATTTGGGTTGGTTCCAAGTATTTGCTATTGTAAATAGTGCTGCAATAAACATACATGTGCATGTGTCTTTATAGTAGAATCATTTACATTCCTTTTGGTATATACCCAGTAATAGGATGGCTGGGTCAAATGGTATTTCTTTTTCTAGATCCTTGAGGAATTGCCACACTGTCTTCCACAATGGTTGAACTAATTTACATTCCCACAAACAGTATAGAAGTGTTCCTATTTCTCCACAGCCTTGCCAGCATCTATTGTTTCCTGACTTTTTAATAATCACCATTCTGACTGGTGTGAGATGGTATCTCATTGTGGTTTTGATTAAAGAGCTTCTGCCCAGCAAAAGAAACTAGCATCAGAGTGAACAGGCAGCCTACAGAATGGGAGAAAAATTTTGCAATCTACCCATATGACAAAGGTATAATATCCAGAATCTATAAGGAACTTAAACAAATTTACGAGAAAAAAGAAAAACACAAACAACCCCATCAAAAAGTGGGCAAGGGATATGAACAGACACTTCTCAAAAGAAGACATTTATGCAACCAAGAAACACATGAAAAGAAGCTCATCAGAATATTGATTTGTATCTCTCAAGTGGCTTTTTAGTTTTATACTAAGCATTGTTAACCACGAAATAAACGCCAAGTTAACTGATTTATTTTTCACTCAACAAATGAATACATACTTTGTGTCATAGCCTGGGTGGGCACTGGACCATGAGTGCCAGTGAAAGCACTAGTGCCATGAGTACTAATGGGCTTACTATATTTTTTATCTTATTCATACAAGGACAGTGGGCATGCTATCTGACTTCCAACCAATCACATATCTTAAATATGCCAAACTCCATTACTTCTGTCACTCCTTATGTAATAAAGCTATGTTATACCTTATAGATTTGTTGAAATGTACTAACTTTATAAGATTATTGGCCAGCTCTAATTTATTGATATGGATTAGGTTTTACCTGTTTATATACACACGCCACTCTACTAGGCTGAAATATTTGAAATACAATATAACAATATTAGCCAAATGCTTATGTGGACAAATATATAATTAAGTTAATGCTATGAGTGAGATACACAAGGAGTTAAGAGAGTAATTATCCCCTTGCCTTTTGAGTCAAAGTTTTTTCCAAGGAAGCAGGCAGAAGAACATTTCAGGAAGGTGGCAACATGGACAAGACCCAGAGATGTGGGTATGTTTGTTCATTTCAGGGAGGCCAATGTGGCCAGAGTTGATCAGCCTTAAAGGCAGATTAGTAGTGGCACCGCAACATCCACTTTCAAACTCTTCATTATGAATGCAACTTGTTAGCTGGATATTGTCCAAGTGGATAAAAGACTTTATATCCCACCTGCCTTGCAGCTACGTCTGGTTGTGTGATAAAGTTGGGAACAACTCAAGGTCAGCCGAATGGTCTCTCAAGGGAGAGAATGTTCTTGTCCATTTGATTTCTCCTTCCAGTTAGCTGGAAGATGGAGGCAGTGACTGGAGATCAGGCAGATATCTTGACCAGGGTGAAAGCTGCATGCTGCAAATGCCAGAAAAAGACAAGGGATCCAGGTCTTGGATACCATATTCGATGAATCAGCCCTAATCTGCCTACCTCTTAGGTCTCTTATGAGAGAAAGAAGAAATTTCTATCCAGTGAATCCACAGTTATTTAGGTTTTCTTTTCTTCACAGTAAAATATAATTAATAAACTTTCGAGGATGTGTTAGTTTTTCCTGCAAGTTCTGGGAAGATCATAAAGGTTAAGACATAATTGTCTTAGGCTTTAAAAAATGTTTTTCACTGTCATATGAAGAATTAATTGAAGTGAGAACTATTGGATATAGAGATACCAAGTGGGAAATGATTACAGTAATTTAGGTTAAAGATGTTGATGAATTTAGACTAAAACAGTGTCAGACAAAAAGAAAAGGAAAAATGAATTCAAGATATATTTAGGATACAGAATCAACGGCACTTGGTTACTGATCATTGTGGGGAGTGAAGAAAAGGGAGGTGTTAAGGATGATTCCAGTCATTCTAAGATGAGCAACTGGTGGGTTGAGGTGTTATTTCCTGAAATGGGAAATGCTGGAGGAAGAACAGTCTTAAGGGAAAGATCAAGAGTTTAATTTTAGACTGGGAGAGTTTGGAATGGCTGCAGCTATGGCAGATTTACAGTTGGATATGGAGATATGGAGATCAGAAGATAGATTTAGCGTGGGTGTGGTGCCTCACACCTGTAGTCCCAGCGTTTTGGGAGGTTGAGGTGGGAGGATAGCTTGAGGCCAGGAGTTCGAGGCTGCAGTGAGCTATGACCTTGCCACTGCACTCCAGCCTGGTTGACTGAGCAAGACCCTGTCTCCTGTCTCAAAAATAAAATAAAAGTAAAAAAGAAGATAGGTTTGTATTGTACTCACAAATTAGTGTTATAAAATGCTCTGGATGGAAACTTGAATTTGGGGGGATTTTGTTGTTGCTTTTCTTCCTCTGCTCTAGTGCTGTGCTTCGTAAACTACACATTATGATCCTTGAGTGGCTCAGAAAAACAATATTTTTTACTTCATTAATGAGATAGAATTTTTAAATCATGGTGTTCCGCTAATAACTTAAAAGATTTTATGCAAGTATATATAATGCACATACACCTATGTGCATTTATACATACATGATCATGGGTGACTAGATATACACATAGGCTTCATAGGCAAATGTTTTTGCCTATTTTGGTTATTGATGTATATGCATTGCCTAGAATGGTGTATGGTAGGCAGTCACTAAACATTAATTGAATGAATAAATATGTGAACATGTGAGTATGTGTACATTCACTGTGTGGCAATATAAAAACTATTTTTTACTATATTAATATTGACATAATTTCAGACTTAAAGAAACATTTCAAGAAAAGTCTAAGAATTCCCAGATACTCTTTTTTTATTATCTTTATTCATTTATTTATGTATTTATTTTTGAGACGGAGTCTTGCTCTGTCGCCCAGGCTGGAGTGCAGTGGTGCGATCTCTGCTCACTGCAAGCTCCGCCTCCTGGGTTCACACCATTCTCCTGCCTCAGCCTCCCGAGTAGCTGGGACTACAAGTGCCCGCCCCCATGCCCAGCTAAGTTTTTGTATTTTTAGTAGAGACAGGGTCTCACCGTGTGAGCCAGGATGGTCTCGATCTCCTGACCTCGTGATCCACCTGCCTCAGCCTCCCAAAGTGCTGGGATTACAGGCGTGAGCTACCACGCCTGGCCATTCCCAGATACTCTGTTTTAATGAGATGGAGTCTTGCTCTGTCACCCAGGCTGGGGTGCAATGGCACCATCTCGGCTCACTGCAGCCTCCGCCCCCTGGGTTCCAGCGATTCTCCTGCCTCAGCCTCCCAGGTAGCTGGGATTACAGGCATACGCCACCATGCCCAGCTAATTTTTGTATGTTTAGTAGAGATGGGGTTTCACCAGGCTAGCTAGGCTGGTCTTGGAACTCCTGAGCTTAGGTGGTCCGCTTGCCTCGGCCTCCCAAAGTGCTAGGGCTAAAGGCGTGAGCCACCGCAACTGGCCCCCAGATATTCTTTATCCTTCACCCAGATTCCTCATAAGTTAATGTTTTATTTCATTTTCTTTATATATAAACACACACACATAGACACACACACACCACACACACACACTTTTCTGAATCATTCAAAAACTGCAGACATAATGCCCCTTTACCTGTAAGTCAGTATTTATGTCTTAAAAATATAAACCACATGTAGTTATCAATGTAGTTATCAAAACCAGAAAATTAACATTGAAATGCTGTTATTATCTAATCTACAGACAGTATTGGGATTTTTGGTTATTGTCCCAATAATGCCTTTTACAGCAAAAGAAGATCCAAGATCCTGTGTGGCACTCATCTGTCGTGTCTCTTCAGTCTCTTTTAATCTGGAACAGTTCCTGAATCTTTATTTTTATAAAGTATGGTTGTTTTTTTTTTTTTTTTTTTTTTTTTTTTTTTTTTACTGTGGTCAGGGTAAAAAATTTTCTGACAGTCACTGGGCTAGTGAGCAGTTAGAGTCTAAAATATCACCTTGGTCTGCCTTCGAAGGGGAAATCACAGAAGAACATTCTCTTTCTTGAAATGGTAGAGGGTGGCTTCTGGATCTGATCAGGACATGGTGTTAGGGAAAGAAGAGCTATGAGAATGTCTTTGTTGCTGCATTTGGATTCTGAGAGGACATTAGAGTCCATTGTGGGAGTAATGAGGTTAAGGACACCTTTGTGTTGAAACCCTGGAAGAAGGTGCTGGCTGGCCTGAGCAGGTGGAATTCAGGGAAGAAGAGAACAGCCATTCTGGGTCTTTGCAAGGTGAGTTGGAACACTGGCTGATGTTGGAGCTTTGGGGAGCACCAGATCCTAAGATGTGAGGTAAGAAAACGGGAGATGCCCCTGGCCACACCTGGCCCTGTGGGAGGAAAGGCCCAACTAGGGAATCTACTCAGGCTCTGGATTAACACTGGCATCTGCCCACCTGGGCTGGATGTGTTGTCAATAGCCATGTGGTAGCAAGAGGCAAAAGATGATGGAATTTCAGGTTTTTCTAGTGAGAAATGGATTCACCCCACCCTAGCCCCATCTTGGACTGCTCAGGGCTTCCTGAGTTATCAGCAGAAGGATGGGTCCTCAAAGGGAAAATACATCAATATTTGCTAATGTGGAAGGCAGGGCTCTCAACTAGCCAGATCTCATTTGAGTTGCAAAATATGAACATGGGTTTATATTTGCACAATGAGTTTTTGGAACAAGTCCTGCCAGTCACAGATTGTTTTTAAAATATAGGAGATGAAAGAAATCTCCTAAGCAGAAAGAAGAGAATAAAAAGAGAGCCTGAGGAATGCCATTATTTTAAAGTCAGGCAGAGAAGTACTTGTCAAAGGAGACAGAAAAGGCATTTCCACAGAGCAAGAAGGAAAAGCAAGAGTGTGCAGGTCACATAAGCTGAAGGACTTAAGATGGCAGAAAAGCTAACATATGGTTGAACTTTACCTGGAGCGTTTGCACCCTATCAAGAAGAAATAATTATTACACTCTGGCTATTGTACCCAGAATGTTCTGTGACCAGTGCTATTGTAGAGATGTGGATGTCTATGGCAAGTTCCAGCAGTTAAAGAGTCTATCAGGACTCATGCCATCAGCCACAGAAACACATCTCTGCTATCCTTGGATAACCAGGAGAGAACAGGCTTGGAAATATGCAGCTGAGAGAGCTCTCATGGGCTGGACAAGCCACCACAGCCAAGGTCTTCTAGCAGGAACCCTATTGCTGTCCCCTCACTGAATATGCCTCCAGCCAGCCTGTGTGTTCCCTCATTCATTGAAAGTAAATGTGCCCAGAGGGGCACCTTCATGCCCAAGCTTGAATCACATGCCTACCTTGGGGTGCACTTAGATGGGGAAACACAGGATCTGGGATTCTCAGTTGCAGGGATATTTTACTTAAAACTTGAAACTATTAATGTAATTCCTGCATCCCTCAGTACAGGCAGAGAGGAGAGCAAGTGTGTCCTGGACCTACCTAGCTATAACTATGGCTTTGTGTGTGTTCATGTGCACATGTGGTCAGGTGGTGGGCTCCAGCACACCACAGATGAGGGGAGCCCTCCTGAACACTGGGCTATGTCTTCTGACTGACCCAGAAGCTGGTGAGAACAAGCTGTTTTGGCTCCCTTCTCCCCCTCCCTGCTATCCTGCCTTCCCACTTTTTACCACCCCACCCCTGTCCCCTAACCACCACCAGCATTCAGTGATAGTCCTGGCAAGATTGCAGTTCCTGTGCAATCTCTCTGTGGACACCTCTCAGGCTGTAGGCACTGTGCCTCTTGGAAACTGGTAAATTTCCAGGGGAAGGGAAGTTCCTAACCTCACTTTGCCTGGAAATGCCATGCCTTCTCTACCCTGTTATTTGTTTTCCTTCTGTTCTAGTCACTAGGGACAGATCAGAAAGTTGGCTGGTGACACAGATAGCCTCGGACGGAGAGGGAGGGGTGGCTGGAATGCTCCCTTGGCTTTGGAAAGCCTGTCCCTTTCTCCCAATTGGGTGGTGACTGGAACAAATGACACTCCCTCCTAAACACTGCATTTCCCCCAAAGGTGCTCCTCCCTTCTCCCAATCAGCGAGGATAGGATGTAGGGAGGGAATGGGGGTGGTGGGGGAATTCTCTGAACTGATGCCTCTCAGCAGGCTCTGAAAGGTGGAAGCTGGGCCTGACCCCTGGGGGTCCAGGGTGACGCAGGGGGGCAGTTTGCTCTGCTGCAAGCAATTGTTAGAACTGAGACTTTGGTGGAAGTCACATGGGGATAATAAGGAGATGGGCTTTCAGTTGGTTTTGTTATTATATTTAAGCATTCTACAGACTGTGTGGCTCCTTGTTGTCTGCAGCCCAGAGTGGACTGCTCCCACCTCCCCACCTTTGGGACAGCATGGATAACAACTGACAGGCAGTTGCCGGACCTTAGGATGAGAACAATTAATGTGGTCACGGAGAAGTTTCCAGGGTACCAAGAAAAAAATCAACATTGAAATCCTACCTGATTTTCCTAATATCCTGGAAATTTATCCATCACCACAAACATGGTTCTCATCCTAAGGTCAGACAACTATCTAGTGATGTCCCAAAGGTGGGGAGGTGAGAGCAGGAAGTGGGGGAATTGGATGATGGACAACCAGCGGGCAGGGGGAAGGAACGAATTTCCACTGTGATGAGTTTGTAAGTATTAGAGAGAAGCATGTGTGTGTACAAATATTTTTTATGTGTACTTGTAATGTCCCACACATATACCCACTAGGAACCAAGGTTGCTTATACAGGCAGGGGAAGTAGACAAGCTCTTACTGGAGCAGTTTGAAGGGTGTCTCAGATATCTCCCCATTGCCAGTTTTCACCGGTTGTGGATATCTAACTTTAGAAATTCATTCCTTTGTGAACCTGATCTTCAAGCCATTCTTTCCTTAGGTTCCCTCCTGAAAAACCTCAGCTAAAATATTTTCCTACTTCTCTGAATTTCCACATGCTTTATCTAAGGGCAGAAATCTCACAAAGTTAACCTTGTTGTATCCACAGCACCAAATGCAGTGCCTGACATACACTAGGTGGTCAACAAACAGATACTGAGTGAATTAAAATAGAATCATATCTGGGAATCCTAGAAAGCTAAGTCACTGGTATGTCAAGGGCATTCGGGCTAGTTTCGTCCTCAGAGGAAAGACAGGGGCAGCCTGAGAATCCCAGGTTGCTTTGGGCTATTAGAATGTTAACAAAGCATTGAAAAGAACTCACTAAAGTGACAGCATCAAAATGATGACATCAGAACATCTTGTACCCATTCCTGCTTCATCAAGTAACCTCAGGCTAGTCACGTAATTTCTCTGATCTCAATTTTTTTTATCTACAAGTTATCACGAGTGGATTAAACATTTTCTAAGATCCTTTTTCTCTTGGTTCTCTTCCCTGCTAGAGAGAAGGGAAAATACTTTGGTTATTATTTACTTGTCATCAAGTTTTGTCTCTTTCTACATACATCACATTGATGCTATTACTCTACTCCTTAAAATGTCTGTATCTGTAATTATCCGCCAATTACCTACCAGATCACGTCCAAACTCCATCTGCAAACATTCAAGACCTCCCCACCCCATTGACACTTTATCTTTTTCAGCCTTATTTCTCACCATTCCCCTATCCTAAGCTTCCCTTGCAGTCAAAATTGATCTATTTCTGGTCCACTAAATAGTTTATAAATTTTAGAAATTTTGTCCCTTTACTCAAATGCTTCTTTCTACATACGTGATAGTTCATTTCAGGTGTCACCTTGACTGGATTAAGGGACACCCAGATAGCAGGTTAAACATTATTTCCAGGCGTTTCTGGAAGAGATTAGCATTTGAAGCAGTGGACTGAGCAAAAACGATCAGCCCTCACCAACGTGGGTGGACATCATCCAATCTGCTGAGGGCCCACATAGAACAAGGTGGAGGAAGGACAAACTTGCTCTCTGTCTTCTGCAGATACAACACTCATCTTCTCCTGCCTTTGGACATCAGAACTCCAGGTTCTCCAGCATTTGGGCTACAAGACTTTTACCAGCACCTCCACCTGCCCTCAGACTGAGAGTCACACCCTTGGCTCCCTGGTTCTCCAGCTTGCAGACAGCCTATCATGGGACTTCTCAGCCTCCATAACCATGGGAGCCAGTTCCCATACTAAATCCCCTCATATATCTTTATCTATCTATCTATCTATCCATCCATCCTATTGATTCTGTTTCTCTGAAGAACTCTGACTAATACAACATACAATTCCCAAATCCTCCCATCTTACTTTGAAGTCCTCTCCATTCTTCCAAACAAAGCTCAAATGTAACTTCCCCCAGAAAGCCTTCTACAGCCAGAAGTGACAGTTTTTCCTTTAAATTCTTATAGAACCTCTTATTTCCTTTTTTCAAATAAGAATCTTTTTTTTTCTTTACTTTAAGTTCTGGGATACATGTGCAGAAGGTGCAGGTTTGTTACATAGGTATACATGTGCCATGGTGGTTTACTGCACCTATCAATTCATTATCTAGGTTTTAAGCCCCTCATGCATTAACTATTTGTCCTAATACTCTCCCTTCTCTTGCCCCACCCCTAAAAGGCCTCGGTGTGTGTTATTTCCCTCCCTGTGTCCATGTGTTCTCATTAGAACCTCTTATTTCTATCAACTCTATAGCTCTTTCATAATGCCTTTTATTTTAAGCATTTGTGTACTTGCATTACTGCTATCTCCAAGTTTGCATGCTCTTTGAGGATGGGGACCATTACTTAGAAGTCTTTCTGTCTTGTATAACTCTGCCAATAAAACCCTGCAGGCATGGCAAAAGAAACCCAGCATTTATTTATTCATGTCACTATTGTGCAAAGAACTTTATATATGTATCTTATTTGGTACATATAATCATCCTATGGGGGTTAATATAATTACTCTCATTTTATGGATGTGAAAAATAAAACTCAGAGAGGTGTAGAAACTTGCTAATTATTAATATCCAGCAAGTAGGGAATCATGACCAGATGTGTCTGATTCTAATGTTCGTGATTTTCCCTACCAAAAGCATCCAATTTATGTAATAGTTGCTCAATCAATATTGACGAGCATATGGTGAATCACTGTGGCAGAGAAAGCAAGTGCTCTCCAAACATCGTGCACTCCTCTGAGTTCCTCAGCCCCCCAAGTTGGGGCCATGTGACTGGGCTCTGGCCAGGGAGATCTTGCTTCAGTCTCATGGAGGCCATGCGTTTCAGATGGAGGAGCCCTCTCTGCCAGAATCAGATAGAGAGGTGATAGGAAATAAACATTTACTGGTTAAGCTACTGAGATTTTAAGATATGTCTTTTGTCAATTAAGATTTACCTGTTAATTACTCTGAATAACAAAGTAACTGACCAAATGTGCATAATTAATATAATGATACGCTATTCTAAGAAGATTTATTGAATAATATCTAGGTGTCAATTTACTTGTTCCTTGTAAAATCATCTGTGCTCTTAGAAAAGTCAGCCAAGATCACTGCTGTTCTTAGAGTAGATGCCAATGAACTCTTAATCCTTGAGCACATGTATTGAGAACTGTAATTTCAATACAATGTGTATGTGTGTTTAAGCTTTCATATACAGGCATACCTCTTTATTGTGCTTTGATTTATTGCACTTTACAGATATTGTGCTTTTTACAAATTGAAAATTTGTAGCAGGCCTGCATCAAGCAAATCTATTGGCACCATTTTTCCAACACCATTTTTCCTGTCTCTGTGTCACATTTTGGTAATTCTCATAGTATTCAAACATTTTCACTATTATTATATCTGTTATAATGATCTCTGATCAGTGATCATTAATGTTATTATTGTCATTATTTGGGGGCACCATGAACCATGCCCATAAAGATTCCACAGTTAGTCAATAAATGTTGTCTGTGTTCTCACTGCTTCATCAACCTGCCCTATCATTCTCATCTCTCTCCCTGTCCTCTTGGGCCTCTCTATTCCTTGAGATACGCAATATTGAAATTAAGCCACTTAACCCTACACAAACCTCTAAGTGCTGAAGTGAAAGGAAGAGTCACACATCTCTCACTTTAAATCAAAAGCTAGAAATGATTACACAGTGAGGAAGGAATGTTGAAAGCTGGGATAGACCAAAAGCTAGGCCTCTTATGCCAAACAGTTACCCAAGCTGTGAATGCAAAGGAAAAGTTCTTGTAGGAAATTGAAAGAGCTACTCCAGTGAACACACAAATGATAAGAAAGCAGAACAGCTTTATTGCTGATGTGGAGAAAGTTCTAGTGGTCTGGATAGCAGATCAAACCAGCCACAAAATTTTCTTAAGCCAAAACCTAATCTAGAACAAGGCCCTAACTTTTGTGTATTCTGTGAAGGCTGGAAGAGGTGAGGAAGCTACACAAAAAAAGTTTGAGGCTAGTAGAGGTTGGTTCATGAAATTTAAGGAAAGAAGCTATCCTCAAAACATAGAAGTGCAAGGTGAAACAGCAAGTGCTGATGAAGACACTGTAGCAACTTATCCAGAAGATCTAGCTAACATCATCGATGAAGGTGGCTACACTGAACAACAGTTTTTTAATGTAGGTGAAACAACCTTCTATTAGAAGAAGGTGTCATCTAGGACTTTAAAAGCTACAGAGGCGAACTCAATGCCTGGCTTCAAATCTTCAAAGGAGAGGCCAACTCTCTTTTCAGGGACTAATGTAGCTGGTGACCTTAAGTCGAAGCCAGTGCTCGTTTGCCATTCCAAAAATCCTCGAACTCTTAAAATTATGCTAATTCTACTCTATCTGTGCTCTATAAATGGAACAACAAAGCCTGGATGACAGAATATCTGTTTACAGCATGGTTTACTGAATATTTTAAGCCCACTGTTGAAAACCACTGCTCAGGAAAAAAAAAAAAAGATTCCCTTCAAGATGTTCATTGACAATAATGCACCTAGTCACTCAAGAGCTCTAATGGAGATATACAAGGAGAATAATGTTTTTCATGACTGCTAAGACAACATCCATTCTGCAGCTCATGTATCAAGGAATAATTCAACTTTCATGTCTTATTATTCTGGTAATACATTTTATAAGAATGTAGCTGCCATAATGATTCCACTGATAGATCTGGGCAAAGAAAATTGAAAACCTAAAAAGGATTCACCGTTCTAGATGCCATTAAGAACATTCGTGATTCATGAAGAAGGTCAAAATATCAACATTAACAGGGTTTGAAACGTGGATTCTGACACTCATGGATGACTTTGAGGCACTCAAGATTTCAGTGAAGGAAGTAATTGAAGATGGGGTGGAAATAGTAAGAGAACTAGAATTAGAAGCGGAACCTGAAGATGAGTCTGAATTGCTGCAATCTCATGATAAAACTTGAATGGATTAAGAGTTGCTTCTTATGGATGAGCAAAGAAAATGGTTTCTTGAGATGGAATCGACTCCTGGTGAAGAAGCTGTGAACACTATTGAAATCACAACCAAAAAATAAATGGAGCATTCCATGAACCAAGTTGATAAAACAGTAACATGATTTGAGAAGACTGACTCTAATTTGAAAGAAATTGTATTGTGGGTAAAATGCTATCAAACAGCACTGCTTGATACAGATAAATCTTTTGTGAAAGAAAGAATCAATTGATGTGGAGAATGTCATTGTCTTATTTTAAGAAATTGCTACGGCCACTCCAACCTTCAGCAACAACCACCTTGATAACTCAGCAGCCATCAGAATTGAGGGAAGACCCTCCTTCAGCAAAAAATATTACAACTTGCCAAAAGCTCAAATGATCATTGACATTTTTTAGCAATAAAGATGTGCACATTGTTTTTTTAGACATAATGCTATTGCACACTTAATAGACTACAGCAGAGTGTAAACATAACTTTTATATGCACTGGGAAGCCCAAAAATTTATGCAACTTGCTTTATTGCAGCATTTGCTTTATTGCAATTGTCTAGACCCAAATTGACAACATCGCTAAGTTATGCCTGTATGCATTTGTATAACTTTCATGTCAGACAAGTATGACTCATGAGCCATCTTTTATTCCTTGATGCTTATTTAGTGAGGGTTACTTGTTTCTCCTTTGACCCTGGATGTAAATTTAGGCAGGGCTCGTGGTTATTTCCACATCATAGAAATTCCTACAGCCATTTTAAGATGTAGAACATAGTCTCAATTTAGTAATCATGTAATATTCATCTAAAAATCAACACTTCAAATTTGATTTAAGTTTGAGATTTCTCCCCTTTTTCCCAACCCAGGTCTATTGCAGGTAGGAAGTCATCCTTGGGAAGGGTTAGTTGCCTGCCACATTTTTCCATCCCCCTAGCTCTTGACCCTCCAGGGTTAGAGCCCAGGAAAGGATCAAAGGGAAGGGCAGTAGGAAGGTTCTTCCTTTTTTGATACTGAAGTGAGCTGATGCCAGTGACCTCTGGTCTTAACACAGTTTCTGCTGATTTCTTCCTTGTGGGAACTTTCATGGGTTCTTTAGAAGCCCCCCCCTCCTATTTCTGGAGAAGTTTCTCCTGCACTTCCACTGATACTGGCAGATGCATCTCTGTTTCTACTCAGCACGTCAACTCAGCTCCTTCCTCATCTCAGCCTTGGAATGGCTAGATTCCATTCACCTCTGGCCTTTTCCTGCTGAGCTGGCACCTTGAACTGGACTGGAGTTGATCCCACATTGGTTTTCCCTTACATACAGCCTATATCCAGTCCGTGGTTAACACTCGCCCATCCTTAGCTGCTACAAACTCTGGAAGCATAGACCATTCCCAACCGGCAGCAATCTCTCCCTGCTGGCCAACCAATATCCCACCTTTTAGATTTTTCTAGTTGGAAAAGAATCTAAATTTTATACAAATTAAATGAATTATACTTATGTGTAATAACACTAATTAAAATCTAAATTATGTACTGGCCCAGCAAACCCCAAAACTTCAAGGGTACCTTAAAGCTTTAAGTGATCTTAAAACCCAAATGCACCAATTTGGAGGGGAGACTTGTAATACTCCAACAGTGCTCTCCAAAAACCTTCTCCCCAAACCTCCTTATTTAACTCCACAAAACTAACCCTTTATATAATGTGAGTAAGAGGTACACGAGTTATATAATTGTTATTTGACCATCGCCTTTGGGCAGATTTTCCCTTCCCTTTGGAATCTCTTATCTCAGTACCGCAAGTAACATTTTAAAGCTCAGTTAAACATACAGACTGTTGTTGAGGTCAAATCTAGAAAATGAAGTTTGCGGGGAGAGAGGTGAGTACTTTTCACTTTCATGCTTCTTGGTTTTTAAACAAGCTTGATAGTTTTGGAATAATTGTTTAATTAAAAACTACCCTTGGAAAAAAATTTTAATTGTTATATGTTCCAGTTTGTTATCCCTCTCAGGAATGTTTATTTTCATTAATTTATAGCCCAAATAATTACATTTAAATATTTTAAAGCTGATTACTTATAAGAACTTTCAATAAATAAGATGTATAAAAAAGACAAGGACATGTTCGTAATGTCAAAGACAAGGATGTGTTCATAATGTTCATAATTTCAGCTGTTTCTGATGGTCAAAAAAAAAAAAGACAATCAGAAACAGCTCTCAGATTCCTTAAAGAACTAAAAGTAGAACTACCATTTGATCCAGCAATCCCACTACTGGGTATCTACCCGGAGGAAAAGAAGTCATTATATGAAAACGATACTTGCACACACATTTATAGCAGCACAATTCACAATTGCAAAATCGTGGAACCCACACAAATGCCCATCAATCAACAAGTGGATAAAGAAACTATGGTATACATATACAATGGAATACTACTCAGCCATGAAAAGGAATGCATTAACGGCATTTGGAGAGACCTGGATGAGATTGGAGACTATTATTCTAAATGAAGTAGCTCAGGAATTGAAAACTGAACATCGTATATTCTCACTGATGTGTAGGAGCTAAGCTATGAGGATGCAAAAGCATAAGAATGATACAATGGACTTTGGGGACTTGGGGGTGGGAGGGGGCAAGGGATAAGAGACTACAAGTAGGGTGCAGTGTATACTTATTGGGTGATGGGTGCACCAAAATCTCACAAATCACCACTAAAGAACTTACTCATCTGACCAAACAACACCTGTACCCCAATAACCTATGGAAAAATAAGTTAAAACAAAAAAAGAAACAGCTCCCCCAAAAATCATGGCTCATGGCAATTTTTCTGCAACTAGAGTAAGAAGGAGGCAGCTGACCGCTGATGCGGGAATCCCCAACATAACCAGACAGCTTATTTCAAGATTGCAACAACTTAAATAAAAACTCTCAGATTTCTCTATCCAGGAAAGACTTCTCATGTCACTATTATTTGCAATAAAATACCTGGGTCAAAGATGCCAAAATTAACATATTTTTATAAGCAACGTAATTCCTGGAGAGCAAATAAAGTCACTATAAGATATCCCTACTGTCACCAACATCACCTGTCCTTACATTACTCAGCATACAGTAGGTGCTCAACAGATACTGCAGGGTTTTTTTAGAGGAAATTGTCATTACCACATGCCTCCAAATTGGCTTCCTGATGGGATGCATCTGTCTGTTCCACGGACCCACCAGCAGAGAGCTTTTCCCAGCTTGGATTCATACAGAACAACCTTATTAAGGACAAATTGTCATCACCACTTTCATTTTCTAACTTTGAAAAGGGGAGTGATTATCCACCCTCTTTTTATGTAAGTGGGAGAATAAATGAGTAGATCCAGACACATTTTTAATAGTATTTTGGGATTAAGAAATGAGTAGATCCAGACACATTTTTAATAGTATTTTAGGATTTAAAAATGGCCCCCTCTAAACTAGATTCCTGAGAACTGATTCACTGAAGATGGTGAGCCACAGGAACTTCAGAGAGTTCCTGTTATAGAATCACAGGGACAGAAAACACCACCTCAGCTGCCTCCCTCAAAATTATAAAAACCCAGGTGCTATTTTAGTACCGACCCGCTCCCCCCGACTCCAGTTCTAACACCTGTCTTGGTTTGGGTGATAAATGTGTATTCAAACCACAAGGCTGTGAGTGAAGATGTCTGCCTTTTGCTCCTGTGGGCTCCAACCCATCCCAGCAGAGGCTATGCCAGCAGACAGTGGTTAAAGGGATGGGTGTTAAAATCCAGCCAATTCCCAAGCACACCCAGCTCTGGAGAAAAATGCCCGTCAGACTTGTGGATGGAGCTGAGCTCCAGCAACCATGCAGAGCCTGGGAGGGGCAAGGAGACTGTGAGGGCAGAGGTCTCCAAGGATGTGGCTCAAGACAGGTGCCCATATGTCCCAGGACACACATGGCAAAGAAGCCGAGTGCTAGAAGGGAAAAGTGTGGGCAGAGGGAGACTATCTTTCAGGAATGTAGTCTGTAATTACAAGTGTAGACCTGCACATGGAGTAAATCCTCCACACTGCTGGGTCACTCCTGAGGATCAAGGAAACATCTCAATGGCCGTTGGAATAATCTGGGCATTTAGGTTAATTGAGTTATGTCTTAGATTAAGATCCGAGATCCCTGAGATGGGGTTTCATAAGCTTTATTAGGAAGTGGATTTAGGAAACCAGTAGAGGGAAGTGGAGAAAGGAAGGGAAGGGAGCTCAGTCCTGCAGAGGATGCTGTAGAGACACAGCAACCACACCTCAGAGATGAAGGAACAAGAGAGCTGGAATAATGATAACATTGTATCCATCAGTCAACCCACCATCAAGGACTACCATGGGGAATGGGATGGGGATGTATGTTCCTAGACACTTCCAGCTTTCACAGTGTGCAGAGGAAGCCAAGTTGAAGGTGTCATTACAGGCTGAGAACAGTGGCGGTCCTCAGACAAGGCGACTCAGCCACGCTGGCTGTCAGGAGTGAAAGTTGTACAAGAATATGGCAGAAGAACCAAAGGGATACCTGTGGAGCAGCCCCAGCATCTGCTACAGAGGAGGCCATTGCCTAGAAAATCCACATAGGGGCTGCTTAGAAGGGAGTATGACCTCTGCTCAGAAAAGCACAGGCAATCTGCGCTCATCTTTCTAACAAAGAGTTCCTGGGCTACTCGTCTCAGACATTTTCGATGTAATTGCCCAGTTCCTGTAGTTTTAGAGAAATTTGCCCAGACTAGTCTTTCTCTCCCATCCTCCTCTGTATTCGTGCATTCTTCAAACCGCTTTTTCCAATTCCTGTCTTTCCTCTTTCCCTTTCCTCCTTCCTTTCTTTGCAATCTTTCTCCTACTCCTTCTTGCTCTCCTGCTCTCTCAGCCTTTGCTCACCTTGAAATGCCCATGTTTCTGCATAAAGACAGTGTAGATACCAAAAACTACTTGAGGCAAGAAAGGCAATCAAAATTAATTTGGCAGGTTGCAGTAAAGAAGCCAGCCAAAACGCACCAAAATCAAGATGGCAACAAAAGTGACCTCTGGTTATCCCCACTGCTCATTATATGCTAATTATAATGCATTGGCATGCTAAAAGACACTCCCACCAGTGCCATGAGAGTTTACAAATGCCATGGCAACATCAGGAAGTTACCCTATATGGTCTAAAAATGGGAGGAGCCCTCAGTTCTGGGAATTGCCCACCCCTTTCCCGGAAAATTCATGAATAATCCATCCCTTGTTTAGCATATAATCAAGAAATAACCATAAGTATTCTTAGTCTAGCAGCCCAAGCTGCTGCTGTGCCTATGGAGCAGACATTCTTTATTTCCTTTATTTTCTTAATAAACCTGCATTCACTTTAAAAGAAACATAAGTTTAGAAATTTTTTCCCATGAAATCAGACTTCTTTAAGGGGGATAAAAATCCTTGGATTATTGACAGAGTATTATTTGATTCCAAAATCTCATTTAAACACCTTAAGTTTTAATAGGTTCATTGTGTCAGTGTAGCCATAACGTGCATTTAAAAATCCATGCTGGCTCAGTGCTTCGTGGTATAGTCCTGTTTCTGAAGCTATGTGTTTATTTAGTGGTGGCTTTCTGTTTTATTTGGAGGTATTACCATGTGAAAACATTTGGTAAGCCTGTCCTCTCAGCCAAAATAAAATCTAAGAGAGTTTCAAACATACTTTGAAAGGCTAGTGGACACTAGCCAAAGATCAGGGATGTTTCCCCCACTTGTGCTCACACAAACTTGAGAAGAGATGAATAACTACTTCCTGTTCTCACTAATACCTATCTCTAATTTAAATCTGTCCCTAATTAAAAACGCAGTAGGATGAGAAAGTATAGGATATGATTTGGCTGTGTCCCCACTCAAAATCTCATCTTAAATTGCAATCCCCACCTGTCAAGGGACAGACCAGGTGGAGGTAACTGAATCAAGGGGCGGTTTCCCCCATGCTGTTCTCATGATAGTGAGTGAGTTCTCATGAGATCTGATGGTTTTATAAGTGTTGCTAGTTCCTCCTGCAGTCATTCTCTCTCCTGCCACCTTGTGAAGAAGGTGCCTGCCTCCCCTTCACCTTCTGCCATGATCGTTAAGTTTCCTGAGGCCTTCCCAGCCATACAGAACTGTGAGTGAATTAAACCTCTTTCCTTTGTAAATTACCCAGTCTTGGGTATTTCCTTCTAGCCATGTGAGAACGAACTAATACAGTATAATTGGAAGCCCTCATCATAATAGCTACAGAGGAGGCATTAGCAGCCTCCATCAAAATTCAAAGAACTGATTCATAAAATGAGACAAAGAGACAATACAAAATATGGACTTTGTTGCCTCTCTAAAGATACCAAAATCCACAAAATAATTAATGTCTGTATTTGTACTTCTAACAAATTAGCTTTAGGAATGAATGGGTAAAAAGAAACATAATTCTTGGCTTTATTTATTTTTTCCCAATACTTTGGACTTTGGGTTTGGACATTTTCAAAGAAGATATCTTTATTCTAACCATAATAATACAGTTTAAAAACTCAGTTACTTAATGTCTACTCTGGAGGGATACAAAATAAATAAGATGTAGATCTTGACCTTGGGATGCTTATACACTAAGGAAATCAAACATACACTTATGAAGTAATTTGAGAGGAATGAAAATATACACGTGAAAAATAATATTGGCAACAATTCAGAGTGGAAAAATAACTCCAATGCAAAAAGTGAGCATATGAATCAGGGAATCTTTCCTTACATTGGGACCATGGGCACAGGCAAACACAGTATGTCTTAAGTGGTAACGCTGCTTTTATTTAAGCTGGAAAGTAGGACTGGAGTAGTTTTACATTCTTTACTTGAATTTACTACTTTCCTATATTTATCTGAAAACTATTTTCAACCGTGTGTTATCAGGAGCTGCTGAACTAAGAATGTTGGGGAATTTATTTAAATAGATTCTTATTCCACGTTCACACAGATGTTTTTTAGTAGCCACTTTGACTCTCATTTGAACACATTCTCTCTAGTGAGAAGTAATAGAGTAATGAGCAAAAGCAGATACCCACCAGGATGTACGATAAAGGTGAAAGAACAGGCTTTGTGAAAGGAGGAATTAGATGCCAAGATCGGCAAGAAGAGACACATAGTACCCATCCTGTCATCATCCCAGGAAGAGCTGTATTTGAGCAGACACACTGCACGTCTGTGCTCTGGGGAAGGGGCATTGCCTTCCTCTCTTCTTAGATTGAGAGTCAAAAACAGCCTTGGTTGTGAGGAATGATTAGATGAAATGTTAGCACCTGCCATCTGCCTATATGTTTCAGCTGTAGGCAAAGCTGTCAGAGAACATTCACATTTGTACCCGGAGACCTTGTAAGATGCTGGATTCAGCTGCTGCATGGGCAGGGAAGGGGCACAGTCCTCGGGAAGCTGAGTTTGGGCACAAGACCTGCCACTGGAGAACAGGGGGCTCTTGACCCTGGTGAACCCACTGCCTGGCCATTGATCTTCCAGGCATTCACCGGACAATTTTCCTTACTTTGCCACAGTAGAAATAGGGCATATTTAGGATTGGGGAGATGTTGGTTGAAGGATACAAAATTTCAGTTACCCAGGAGGGATGAGTTCAAGAGATCTATTGTATAACATGATGACTATAGTTAATGTATTCTTGGAAAAAAGGAAATAGGTCACATTTATTTGAAAGAAATAATTAGGAGATACTTCACAGCTTCATAACCTCCAAGAGCCGGTATGCTGGTGGGCATGCCATATGCGTTCTAACAAGAGCTTCCAGAAAATTGCAAGGACTCAGCTCCAGGGTCACTCTGGAGCACTTTGCTTCCCCTGCCACATCTAATGAGCTGAGAATGTGATAGAGCCCTGTCTGTCTCCCATGCAGCCTGAAGTAATCCCATACCAGGAAGGGTATTCTCTGTTGGTCTTTGTTTTGGACAATTTGGCAACTGAATTCAACTCCATTTGCTGGGGGAAACCTGCTGCTACTGGCTTTGGCATCCTATATTAAAGTGATTATGATGACAGCAATAGGTATGCACTCGCTGCATGTCAGGCACTGTGATGAACACATTACCTACATTATCCTATTTAATTCTCCCAACAAATTAGTTATTTTTATGTCACCTTTTACCACAAAGAAAATTGAGTGGAAAAGTGGGGATTCCAACCTATCCTTGTAACGACTTTACTGTTCAGTCTTGACAATTTAGTAAAGAAGGCACTGATGCTCGAAGTTAGCCACAAGAAGTTAAGCCATAAGGCTGGGTGACCCTTACCTCCCTACCTGAAACCAAAGCTTTATGAGGGAAGAAATTTTGTGTCTTACTCCTCAATCTGTCCTCGGTGATGAGAACAGGGATTGGTACAAAGTAGATGTTTAATAAAATTGTACAATGGATGAACCCTCAAAAACCTCCTCTTCCAGGCCGCAGAGGTGTGTCCCCAGCCCACTGTGCAAAGCTTGGAGGGAGGCAAAAATAGCTAAAGAGGCTAAGTCTGTCTTTGGGTCTTGCCACCTCTACTTCTTGGGAACTTTGCTCTCCGACACCTGCTGATTTAGAATCCTTAACTTGCCTCTTGTAAATTTCTTCTTGGCTAGGGTGTAAGATAAATATAAGAGAACTTAGAATTAGGAATGTCTCCATTAAAAACAACACCTCTGCAATTCCTCATCTACATGACTCCAAGCCAGTAACTTAAGCTTTCTTAGATCATTTGGAGACAACAATGTCTAACTCAAAGGAATATATATATACTTCAAAGTTATACATACATATTATATATCATCACTGACTAATTATCATTACTATTATTATTTTAGACAGGGTCCCACTCTGTCACCCAGGCTCTGGAGTGCAGTGGTGCGATCACAGCTCACTGCAGCCTCAACCTTCCTGCCTCAATCAACCCTCCCCTTAGTCCACCTGAGTAGTTGGGACTACAAGCGTGTGCCAACATGACTGGCTGTATATTTGTTTTTATTTTTTGTAGAGACAAGGTCTCACTATGTTGCCCAGACTGGTCTAGAACTCCTAGGCTCAAACAATCTTCTGGCCTCAGCCTCCCAAAGTGCTGTGATTACAGGCATGAGCCACCATGCCCAGCCTATCACTGAAAAATTATTGTAAAGCATCTGAAAAATTAGTCTAAATGGAAAAGTTCATCAGTGACAAATATTTCAGGTATAGAATGTAGGCTTTCCTCGATATTTCTTGGATCAACCCCAAGAGTGGCAACCATCCGCTCTTGACTATATTTTATGGTCACTTATAATGGTATTCCATCTGTCATCTACTAATAAACATAACATCCCCTGTGGACCTTCCAGAGAGACCAGTCATCAAATGGCTCAATCACCTCCATAGGTGCTTCTACGTAAGTACCAGAGAGTCAAGCCAGACCACAGTGCTCTGGGAAAGTTAGCCCAGTTCTTTTGTATCAGAAATGAATGACTCCTGCCTTGTTCCCACCTCCACATCCTCCTACACACACACACTTTGAAAAAGGTGATGTCAAATAAACAGATTTTTTTTTTACTTATTCAAACCCTGCAAGTAACCTCAACTTACTGAAAGACTCCCTGGGAACTTAGGAGAAAGAGAAAATGTGTCATCTTATTTTTTTACTTATCTTCTAATCAAACAGAAAAGCCTCAGCTTTGCTTGGGGGCACTGGAACACATTTCCCTTCTCTGGGTGACGAATATTTCACACATGGGTCAGCTGTAAACAGCTGTAGCTCCCTGATGAATCACCCACTTCAGACACCCAAGCAATGTCGTCATCCAGGCCCTGCCCACAGGCACCTGCGTTTCTCCGCCTCACCTTAGAACACCAAGCAGCTTGTTCCTAGCCTCCTTAATATCAGGACTCCTTTGCCCACGCGGCTCACAGGGTGGTAGTTGACATTTGATTGCCTTTGCCTCTATTGAGCTGATTCATCCCCAGCCTCACACTGCCTATCACTTGTCTGTAGTCTCGTACTTGACACCCATGTGCTTGTTGTTAACTGTGGGAGCACCACCCTTTCCCAGTTTTCTCACTGGCCTGCATGTTTCTCCCCCTCTCTCTATCAAGCATGGACCCCAGTCTGTTTTATAAATGAGTAAATGGAACCATCTTTCCTGCTTACGTCAGAATTTGCTTCCAGTGCTTGTAACTCAAAGCATCTCAGTCAGACCTACTTCAGGTCAACAGCCCCAAATAACACTGCGCCCGGGCAGGGCGCGGTGGCTCACGCCTGTAATCCCAGCCCTTTGGGAGGCCGAGGAGGGCGGATCACGAGGTCAGGAGATGGAGACCATCCTGGCAAACACGGTGAAACCCCGTCTCTACTAAAAATACAAAAAATTAGTGTGGTGTGGTGGCCAGCACCTGTAGCCCCGGCTACTCGGGAGGCTGAGGCAGAAGAATGGCGTGAACCCGGGAGGCAGAGCTTGCAGTGAGCCGAGATTGCGCCACTGCACTCCAGCCTGGGCGACAGAGCAAGACTCTGTCTCAAAAAAGAAAAAATAATGACAATAATAACACTGTGCCCGGCAAGGTCAGCTAATGCCACATGGTAATTGCTGCATGTGTGAGTAGCAAAATCACATGGAAGAGGAGCTGGCCTTGGAGACAATGCCACGTTACAGTGAGGAGCTCCAGAAAAACCCACGTACAAAGTTCTCAGGTTCACGCTTGGGTGCCCATCCTCTGCCTGACCCCACAAAAGAGGTCTTGCACGCCTCTGCTCCCTCTTGCAACCCCAAATCTGTTGTGAGAACAAACTTCTGGAGGACGGGAGATAACAGTGATCAGAGCTGAGTTATCCCAGCTGAAGCCATCCCAGAACAGCTAGCTCCAAACAACCAGCCTGCTAATCACACATGCAATAAGTCCAGCCAAGATCAGCCAAGATCAGCCAAGACCAGTTCTCATGAGTGGAAATCATGGATCAGCTGACCCATGGATTCATGAGAAGTAAGAAATGGCTGATGTTCTAACTCACTGAGTTTTAGGGTGATTTGCTATGCAGCCATAGCTAACTGATACATACTCCATACCCTGGTTTCTGTTCTCTATTTTGTCACTCCGATGGATGAGTCAATGAGAAGTCTTTTCTCATATTTGATCCCTGGCATTGCTGAAGTACATAATGTCTCTTTTCTGACGACTAGTTTCCTTCTGTATAATTTTGGAGAAAATGTACACTATTGTGGATGCACCTGTCTCCATGCCTTGCCTCCCGGGGGAAAGGACTCAGTCATCGAGACTGGATGATTCCTTACAGGCCCCTTCAATCACCCCTGCAAAGCCACTCTTCTTTCTGCATTTTCTTCTCCTGGGGCATCACCTCTAGTTGCCTAGTCAGTCACTCAAGCTAAAACCTAGAAGTAACCTAAGGCTTCTTCTCCCTCATTCCTTGGGGGCCAAGCCTTCAGATCTAATTTCTCATAACCACTCATTGTCATGCATTCCCTCCTCTCTATTCCCACTCCCAGGGGGCTCTGGCCACCAGCAAGCAGTACCCATATGGCAGGCTCTCATTAAATATTTACTGAATGATGGGTCTATCCACTCACATCTCTCTCTCTAACCAATAGAGTCATCAAAGAAGAGCTTGTGAAATATCATTTACACCTCCCCTTGTGTTCTCCCAAATCAACAATAACTTTGGTGAAATCATCTTTTGTTGGCATCTTTTGAAATTGTGGGTCACAGGATGAAAAGTCTAAAATGCATGCAGAATTCCTAATTTCTACTACAAATAATAATGCATTTGGATTAGGTTTGATTATTATATAGAACTTAAATGTAAGTCAAAGGCACAAAAAGACTTTAAGAGTACTGACCTTTCTGTCGGGAATCCTGCCTAACGCCACAGTTTCATGAAAATCTTTCATTGTATTGAATTTAAGTGGCTCAAAATCATGTCATCAATGGCATTTGGCTTCACAAAGATTACCTGCCCTGGCCACAATCTGATACATACCTGATGATGACTGCAGAGAGTGAACTTTTGAGAGAAGGGATGCATTGTGTCAGGTGGGTGGGAGTAGGCCTGACATTTTAGACCCTCTCAGATGGATTTGTAACCAGCAAAATGCCAGAAGGAGGCCATTCTGGTGTTGGAGGTTCAGAGCCTGTTGGTGGAAGCACCACCCACTCGTCCTTCTCCACATAGCTCCCTGACTGCTATGATTAGGCCTTCGCCTTGGAAGTAGACCACAGGAGCCACAGGCCTTGTTGGGAAACAAGTGTTGATTATCCCAAACTGTCTCTGTAGGATGTGCTTAAATCCTGACATGCATGATTTTGTCACACTAAACATCTGAATAATCTTGGCACTCAGTAAGCAATGACTGGAGGGCAATGCCTAAGGAAGTGGTGAGCAACCTGCAGACCTAAGGCAATGCGGAAGTCACAAGAGGAAGCCCCAGGTCCCAGACCCTCTAGCAGCTGCTACCCTTTCTTACCCTATGCTCAGGGGTGAGCCCCTTCCCTTCCAATCTCAACTTGTTTGTAGCACTGCACAGATGACGTGATACTTTCACATCCTTTTGTCAACAATCTCCATAACATCGAGACATGGAAAAATTATTTTTATTGTTCCCATTTTATTATGAAAATATGAAAATAAGGTAGTAGATTAACCAGTGTTGTCCAGGCGCAGTGGCTCATGCCTGTAATCCCAGCACTTTGGGAGGCCGAGGTGGGTAGATCACAAGGTCAGGAGTTCAAGACCAGCCTGGCCAACATAGTGAAACCCCATCTCTACTAAAAATACAAAATTAGCCGGACATGGTGGTGCGTGCCTGTAGTCCCAGCTCCTCAGGAGCCTGAGGCAGGAGAATCGCTTGAACCCAGGAGCTGGAGGTTGCAGAGAGCTGAGGTCGCACCACTGCACTCCAGCTTGAGCATCACAGTGAGACTTCATCTCAAAAAATAAAAATAATAAAATAAAAAGGATTAACCAATGTTACATAAATAATAGTAATACTGCTTACCACGTATTGGCCACTTTCTGTCTCATACTCACTTCCTTTTAGCCTAATTAAAAACCTTGCTGAGTAGCCTGCATCAGCATCCTTTAACAGAGCAGGAAACTAACCAGGGGAGGTCAAGGTCTAGTGGCTTGCCCAAAGTCACGTAGCTAGGGAGGGTCAGAGATTGGATTTGCACCCAAGTCCTGCTGATTCAAGGCCCACGTTTGATTGGTTTTAGCTTACTTCCTCCAGGTTTTCTCTGCCCCACTTCCTTGTTTGCTTTTGGGAACCCGAGAATTCAGGGAAGGATGCACAGTTAGAGCTTCATTTTCTTGGTCTCATATACAACCATTCTCTCCTCTTCCTCCTCCAAGAAGAGCTTATGGCCACATCAAACTTGACTGCATTTGCCCATTGCATTAGGTAAATCCTAACTTTCTGAAGGCAGTTTGACTTCCCAATCGCCTCCATAGGAAGAGACTGGCCTCATCAAAATGCCAGATGAGACTGTCCTTTGAGCTGTTATAATCCTGGCATTTGTTTTCATTATTACATTAGCAACTGAGAATAGCTTTTACCTGGGTATCCCATTGAACTGACCTACATGCTGGCAGACAGAAGAATCTTACTGTATCCTCCCCACACCAACAGTCACTTGTTTGGGAAATGAAAATCCCTGACCTTTTCCTAGAAGATTCCAGTGCTTGGCTTCTTTTTCACTGATGGCAAAAGCTCAAAACAAAACCAATAATGATTTGTTGAGTGTCTGCTAAGTGTTAGTCATTGTGTAAGCATTTTAATATTTATTTCCTTTTATTAGATTGGTGCAAAAGTAATTGCGGTTTTTGCCATTAATTTCAATGGCAAAAACCGCAATTACTTTTCAATTACTTCTGCACCAACATGATATTTTCATAATAACCTGATAAGGTAGTTATTGTTCTTCTTTTACACATCAGGTCAAGGAAAGAAAGGAATTTGCTTGTGGTCATACAGCTAATAAGTGTAAACTTGAGATTCAAGCCCAGTTTTTCTGATTGTAAGTCCAACATTCAATTTTTGCTCTGATATGAAGCCATGTAACTTAGCAATATGTATTATTTAGGATTCTTTGAAAATTCACACTCTTTAACCCCAACTTCTTTTTTTTTTTTTTGAGATGGAGTCTCACTCTGTCACCCAGGCTGGAGCACAGTGGCGTGATCTCGGCTCACTGCAACCTCTGCCTCCTGGGTTCATGCCCTTCTCCTGCCTCAGCCTCCTGAGTAGCTGGGACTACAGGCACCCACCACCACACCCAGCTAATATTTTTATATATTTAGTAGAGACGGGGTTTCACCATGTTAGCCAGGATGATCTCGATCTCCTGACCTCGTGATCCACCCGCCTTGGCCTCCCAAAGTGCTGGGATTACAGGCGTGAGCCACCGCGCCTGGCTTTTGACCCCAACTTCTACTTGTATTTATTATAAAGAAATAATCAGAGACAATCATAAATATGTATGCATAAATAACACAACAGTGTTATTTATAATTGCAAAATTACAAAACCACTTAAATGACAATAGCAAAAACGTTTAAATAACTTCATCATCTGTATAATATTATACAAACATATTTTTGAAGATACAGCATGGCACTTGATGTGAGAAAATAACTAAACTGCAATAAATGGAAAAACACAGAATATAAAACTGTATATATAACCTCAATTTTATCCAAAATAAAAATTAAAAATGTTTACATATACATAAAATAATTGTAAGTGAATGAAACATGCTAACTTGAAGTCATCTCTTCATGGTTTTTTTTTCTTAAATTTTTCTATATTTTCCAAATTCTCATCTATGAGCTTCTGACTATTACAAAATAGAAACAACAAGTATACTATTTAAAGAAAAATAATTCCTATCATTATTATAAATAAGCAGAGGTCAAAGTGGCTCAAGTCCAAAGGGCTGCTTAGAACAAACACCTGGTCCTTTGCTACTTTACTCTCCAGCTCAAGGAGCGAGAGAGGCAGTGGCAGAGCATACAGATCTAGCTAATTCACTGTGTGACCTTGGACAAGTCACATTACCTCTGTGGGCCTCAGAGGGCTTTTCTGCAAAATGAACAGCCTGGATCAGTGAGCTGTGCCCTAGCAGAGCACAGCCTCCTGCAGTGGCTTCTGGGTAGAATTGACTTTCATTGTGCAATTAAATCTGGCCTTCCCTCATGACGGGAGAGAAAAATATTTATGAATTACTCTCTAGTTTAGAAATGGATCTCTGTCTGGGAACAAAGGAACACAAGCCCCACTGGCAAATTAGAGTCCATTATCAGCTACTATAGCAGCAAGCTCAGCCTGGTGGTAATTGTATCTGCAATAATAAGGCTGTGAGGGCGACTCTAGGCCATTTGCTACCTGCATCAATCATCATTACAGTCTAGCACAGAGGGGATGCGGAAATGAGCCCATGTTATCAATGGCCAATTAGAACAAAGATCCATCCAGAAGCTCTTGGGAACCTGGCCAGGGCCAGCAGAGGGGGTGGATGAGGAGCACAGAACAACAGGTGGCCTGGGTCAGTCAGCTCGCTGATGTCACCGAGGAAGATCACCCTGAGACGCTGGCCTGCAACTCTGTTTAGAATCCCTAGTGACCTCAAATGATGTCAATTCTGCTTGGCTATGTGAACCCAAAATATCTGAAACAGGTCTCAGTCAACTTAGTTTATTTTGACAAGATTAAGGACACGCCCGTGGCATAGCCTCAGGACGTCCTGAGGACATGTAGGCAAGGTGGTCGGCACAAAGCTTGATTTGATACATTTTAGGGAGACATGAGACATCAATCAATATATGTAAGATGTACATTAGTTTGGTCCGGAAAGTCAGGACAACTCAAAGTGGGGAGGGGGCTTCAGGTCACAGGTAGAAAAGAAACAAACAGTGGCATTCTTTAATTGTGTGCATTTGTCTCATGTGAGCAAGGGAATGACTTTGAGTTCTGTCTTTTGTCCACAAGGATTTCCTGGTGGGCAAATTGTGAGAGAGGTGTGTAGCTTTTTTTATTTTTGTAGCGACCTTACGTAGGAATAGAATGGGAGGCAGGTTTGCCAGTTCCCAGCTTCACTTTTCCCTTTGGCTTAGTGATTTGGGGGCCCCGATTATTTTCCTTTCACAGCGATGATATGCCAATTTCATGTAAATAACTGTGTATATTACCTATTGATGGCACCTTTGGATTTACCCTGTGTATCACTGTTCTAGGACTGCCATAACAAATTATGCAAATGTGATGCCTTTAAACAACAGAAATTTATTCTCTTACAGGCCTGGAGACTAGAGGTCAGAAATCAAGGTGCAGTGGGCCCATACATACTTCCACTGAAGGCTCTAAGAATCCTTCCTTGCCTCCTCCAGCTGCTGGTGGCCACAGGCATTCCTCAGGCTGTGGAAACATAACTGCAGTCTCTGCCTCCATCTTCATAGGGCCTTCTCCTCTGTCTCTGTGTGTTCCCTCCTCTTCCTGTAGGGATACCAGCCATTGGATTCGGGTCCACCCTGACCCAGTATGACTGCCTCTTCATTTGATGACATATGCAAAGTCTCTATTTCCACTAAGGTCACATTCTGAGGTTTCAGAGTAGACATGAAATTTGGGGGACACTACTCAAGTCACCACACCCTGATGTAGGACACTGTTAGATTTTCATCGGTTATCTTTTGCCTAAGTCTTATCCATGATAGTAGATGGGGTAATAATAGCTAATATTAAAATAGCACATACCACATGCCAGGCAAATTCTAATCTCCTCGCATATATTAATTCATTTTATTCTCACTATGAGGAAGTACTATTTTTGTCTTCATTCTTCAAAGGGAGAACAGAGACATAGAGAGATTAAGTAAAGTGTCTGAGATCACAGAGTAAGTGGCAGACCAAGCACTTCAGTTGAGCAATCCGGTTCTGAGCCTAGGTTCTTAACTATGCATCCTACCTCCTTAACGATGGACACAGCTAAACTAGACATCCTGACACAGGAGAAGAAATGCAGATGGCAAAACCCTTTTGGAAAGTAATTTGACAATCCATGTCAATAGTCTTGAAAACATCCATTCATGTTTTATCCAGTAATTACACTCTGGGGAATTTTCCTTCAAAAAAAAAATCTGAATTGTATAAAGCTTCCATCCACAAAAACACTATAGCAGTATTGTTTATAAGAAAAAAGCTTACAAAACTAAGGGAAAAGATACTCTCAAACAAAAGATTACTTAAGTGAATAAGGTTATACCTATAGAATGAAGAATGTATCTCCATTAAAATAATATAGATAGTTTAGAGTAACAAAAGGAAATGCTTATGTTATAACATTAGGTGAAAACTGGAAAATAAGGTGGTCTATGTAAAATATTCTTGACTAGATTTTTAAACAACAGAAAAGAGAGAAATTACATTAACATGTTCACAGCAACTCTTTTAGAATAATTTTTTTCTTTCTCCTTTTTTAAAACCTTTTTGGATTTTTCAATTTCCATAATAAACATATTACTTTTGTAATTAGAAAAGAAATTATGAATATGGAAAATGTAAAGCAGAAGCAGTATTATTACAGAAGGACTGAGGGGATAAGGGGAGGGGTAGTCAATTCTAGCCCTGGCCTTTACGTCAGAGATCTAAAATCCAAGACAGGCCATGGGAGATGCTCTCTCCTGGAAGCTCTAGCATTTGTTATTAAATTCTGAGACCACTGATTTGTCTTGTTTTTCAATCTGCTAAATTCTGGTTTTGACATTGATACATGCTATGCAAATATCTGTTGAATAAATAGGCAGCTGAGCTAAATAAGTGCACAGCATAAACAAATGAATGGAGAAGTGGAGGCATAGAGAGATTAAATAAATGGTTTCAATAGAAAATGTCTTTCTAATGGAAAAGTTTGAAGCCCCTTCCTTCTTGGTTTCTGAGACAATCCCACTAGGAATCTTGGGACTTGGTATCATTGACTTCACTTTGCAAGGCTGTAGATTAAGCTTTACCTCTTCAGCTATAAATGACGGAATCCCAAAAGAAGAAAAATAAATCTAAGCTGTGGGTCAAACAAATAGAAATTAAACTGACCTAAATCAATACCCAAAAAAGTAACTTTTCCTCTGAACAAAGGCTGAAATGAGAACCTAGTTGCTTTAAAGGACAAACTGCCCTCCAGTTCAGGGAATCAGAAAAGTTTTTGTCTACATTCAAACCTTTGTAATACAACCCCCGACTTCGCATTTCCTTACATAGAAAGACTTCTATCTGTTTATAACCACATAGCGTCTGTTAGCAATCAGGATGGTTTTGTGGCTCTGAGTTAGGACACAGGGCTCACAATTTGGACGAGTCAGATTGCCTTAGCACGGCCACTCTGAAACTTATTACCATGTGCAAAACAAATATTCCCACCTGAGGACTAAGCTCTGATTTTTTTTATCTTGCCCAAATTCCTATCTAAGGAGTCTGGGGTGTCATGCTCTACAAACCATAAATTCTCATCAGATAGGTTTTATTTAACCCTATATATCATGACTTATTTTCCAACCTGACTCTGGTATAACATTATGAGACAAGGAAGGAAACCAAAATATTTTCCCCAAAACATATTTCTTTGCCATATCTTGAAATGGCCCCGCAAGCCATCCTCTGTGGGGGAAAATCTGCATATGTAAAGAATCTCTATTAATGTAGCTAGATCTTTTTCTTCCAGGCCCTCCCAATCCTAAAGAGATTAGACCTAAGAGTCTAGCACCTTTTAAAGATCTGAATAGGCAACATTTGCCATCTATTGTCTCTAAGGGCAGCCACTATAAGGCTTCAAAGGCACCTTGGTCTCCAGGTCTTTTATCTTAACCTGAAATTTTCATTTCTATCAATCCCAGGTCTTTAGACAAACTCGACCATTTGTCAACCAGCAAATGTTTAAATTTACCTATAGCCTGGAAGCCCCCACCATATCAAACTGTCCCGCCTTTCTGGAAAAAAAACAATGTATTCCTTAATGTATTTGATTGATGTCTCATGCCTCCCTAAAATCTGTAAAACCAAGCTGCACTCCGACTACCTTGGGCACATGTTCTCAGGACCTCCTGAGGGCTGTGTCACAGACCATAGTCATTCGTATTTGGCTCAGAATAAATCTCTTCAAATATTGTACAGAATTTAACTCTTTTCATCGACACATCTTCTGACTTCCAGGGCTGGCTAGCTGAAAAAGGAATGTCCTTAGTCACATGCATACTCACACTCTCCTAATGACCCAGAGAACAGGGGCCCACTCGGTCCCCATTGCCACACAGGGGAAGATGCTTCTCTGCCCTTGAACTGATGGTGCAAAGTTAGCCACCAAAGAGCAGGAGCTAACTAGACTGTCCCTGGGACTTCAGGCTGTGGCCGTTCTCCAGAACGGACTCTCTGTGCTTCTGCTCAAGGGCATCAGTGTTTCAGGGCTCAGTGGAGAATATACATAAGCCAGCCTTCATGGACAAGCAGCGTAGCATCCCACTGTCAAGAAAGGGCTAATTTCATGAGGCAAAAGTTTGCTGAGACCCACACTTCATGGCATGGCCATCTGTCCAGCTCACAATAATTCATTCAGCAAAATTATGTGTGAAGCACTGAAGCAGGAGCTCAAGACACTGAGAATACATTCTACTAAGAGAGGCAGACATAAACCAACAATTACAATATGCACGTTAGTTGATGGGGTTGGGGAGCTGTACTGAATCCGAGTGTTTGAAATGCTTGTTCCCCGGTGCCGTAAAGAAATAGCACTTGAACATAGATTGAATTTCCTCAGCAAGGCCATTTTTATACTTTCTGCAGAAAGGGTACACTCACCAGCAGTTTTGCCATGAGAGTACAACGAACAAAGGAGACGGGGTCATTTATAACCTGAAGCGTCCACCCTACTGCTGTGTCCGGTTGCCACTGGCTGGAACGGGACCTCACATTCTGTATTTGTCCCGAATGGCTGGCAACTTAGAACTTTTTTAAAGAGGCAAAGGCAGAGGAGAACAAAGGAAGGAGGAAGTAACTTGTGGAATGCTGAGAAAGGTAAAAACACCTACAAATAAGGAAGAGAAATGGGCTATGACCTAATGCTTGCCTGGGCCGGTATAAGCATGCCAGGGCAGATATTTAGGCTAAATTGTGGGAGCTAAGAACATAAAGTACATTGATTGCTTTATTATGGCTAGCAGATATTTAAGAATGTTAGTACAGGTCTTTGAATAAATTTTGCTTCTAAGAGAAGTTACTATTTCTTCCTAATTAGATGGGGAGGAAAGTCTTTGAAGAGGAACCTCTACTTTACTTTTTACACAAGTTGGAAGCAAAAAGATCCCAGAGGAGAAAATGGCTAAACTGTGCTCTAAAATTAGAGCATTCCTAGAGCACAGAGACCTGGGAAACTTTATTTCTCCTGAGAGGAGAAATAAAGTACACTGCCTGCATGTGCACAGAGTCTGAATCTACCCATTTTTCCAGGACGGCTAAAGTTATAGCCACTCCATGTAGAAGTACTCCCTGAGTCCCTTTGGGCTTCTAGAACTACAGGACAGATGGCTGCAGATAGCAAAGCCTAGCTGCAGACTAGCTTGGTGAAGCAGAATTAGATCGTGGCTATCTATCATGTCCACAAAGAGGTAGGGCAAATTTCTGCAATGCCAGGCCCCTTGGCAGCATTTTCAGGAACTGCGGCTCATGACTAGTGAAACGATATAATCAAGACTTGCAAGATGTGAAAGGCACAGTTCAGCTTGGTGACGCGGGGTAAATGTTTTATTGCTCACCCGGAGAATAGTGCCACCAGTCTTCTGTCCCAGGGTGTGCTTTCCACTTACTGGATAACAGGAGTTTGGATTCTTAATTGGCTAAAGAGGATCGTTTTGCTTGGCTGATTATTTGTGCTTTGAATGGAAGTGAGAAGATCTTCAGATTTTAGAGCGTGTGTTAGAGTGTGTGTTCAATTCTAAGAAAAGCACTTCATTTGTCTGGTTAAATTAGCTGCGCCAGTTACATATGTCTTAAAATTGAACTAAAACAGACCAACATTGGCAAGATCTTGGAGTTCATTGAAGAGAAACTAAACTAAATATTTTCAAATTGTAATGGTGGGTAAAACTAAAGATCTGAATTGGGCTACAGAGGTTTATAAACTTAGGATTCTATGGGAAGGGGTAAAGAAATTAATTCTTCAGCCAAAGTTCTTTCAAGTATGCTGTCTTCTCAAGCCAATGATGACAGTGTGTCTTGCAGTATTATAAAGAAAGTATATTCTGGAAGGAAATGTTCCATATGAAACTACAGGGACCAATTGCCTTTGACCACTGATGGCCTAGAAAGTTACCAGGATACTCTGAAAGCTCTGAAGAGAACCAAGAGGCTATCTCAACATTTTCTTTTCTTTGATTTATTTATTTTTCCCTCTCAAACCAGCTTGGGAGTAGCTCATGGCTAATTTTAGAACCCACTCCGAATTTATAAACTCTGAGCCCCAAACCAAAATGAAATTCCATTTTCAATTAGTTAAAATATTTTCTGAAATTTTTTGAAGTCTTACTCGAGCAATGATTCTCTTACGAAATATAATACGTGCAGAGTAACATCTTTATGATTTCAATTCCAATGAAACAGAAACCCAAAGATTATATTTTTCTTAAAAAATGAACAGTAGGTAATAAATTCACTGGGAAAGTCAAGTCTATGTGTTATTAAACAGAGAATATTCACAAGGTGATTCTCAGACTCTAAAAGGCTGCATGATTTCCTCCACCCCAACATGAATTCTGCAAAGGAGACAGATGGAAAAGTCTCCTGGGTTTTAGAAACATCTATTTTAAGGGGATTTTGAAAAGTCTCAATGTCCAAATCTGCTGACAAGATACACATCAGCTCATAAGGGAGATTCAGAGCCAGCAGTAGCCAACAAAGTAACCAAAAGCCTTCAGCTCCTGCTGTTTGGTGGCATGTGACGTTTGATTGGGATATTTCCCAGACTTAATCATGACTATTAACTTCTGTGATGAAGAAGTGTGCTGTGGGTGGAATCCCATCTTCCCACAGTGGAAAACAAAATAAAGAATTTTTATCTTTATTTCAAAGGAAGAAAACATCAATTATCCAGGGAAATGAACTGGAAGGTGCAGTTTCACAGCTTCCAGGAGTCCAAGCAATCCACAAAAGACAAGTCCATTTTTTTTCCTTCAGCAAAGCAATTACTGTCCTTTCTTCCATGTCGGATGCTCTTGTCACATCTGACACACCAGTTTGATTACCGAGAGAATGAGCAAAGCAATGAGCCCTCAGCACAGGGCTCTCTGAGACTACCAGCACCAGGGCACATTGGGCAACACTCCACTTGGCATTAGAAAATTAGTCTTTCAGAAGACAATGCTTTATCACAATTCCACTCGTACAAATGAAAGAGAAGAGAAGAAAAGGGCTTGGGAGTTTATTTCCTCATGAATGTGCTAAAGAAAGACATTCAATTAGAAGAGTTATGTCTGGGCTCTTTGTTTACAGGTGCCCTCTAGGACAAGTGGCCAAGAAAAGGGCTTCAGTCATATGGAAATATGGGATACCAGTAACTGATTTTGTTTGGTGCTTTTGTAACTCATCTTTTTTGCCTCGGCTGAATTGCACCCCACAGCAATGTTGGAGACAGCATAGTGACAGAAAACAAGGAAGCCATCGGACATGGTGACAGGGATGAGTAGGAGGCTCTCAGAGTGATATCACTTTAGGAAAGTATTCAAAGGCTACCACAATCATCTTTCTAGACTGAAATATTTTCCTTAGGATGACCCAAGTGAACTCAGATGTCTTGCAGTCTGGTCTTGGGAAAATACATTCCAAGTTGCTTGGCAAGGGAGACTCAAACCTCAAAGAATAGGACTGGCTACCTATTAGGAAGCCTCCAGAAGAATATTGGTCACTGAAAGCCTGAACCATGCCTAGCTGGTTGTAATCATGAGACAGAAAATGTCTTCCAACTTCTACAACAGCACTGGGAGCGTTTGAGGGGGTCTCTGCCAAGAGAAGCAGCGGTGGTCACAGCAAAGTTAAAAAACCAGCAAGGGAAGAGTAGATGCTGGTGGGGACCCAGTGGGAAGCCAGTGGGGAAGAGAGAAATTACATTTGGGGTGGGTGGGGCTGCAGGCAGCTCAGTCCAGTGCTGAAAAGGGTGGGCGTGGCTCCATGTGGTTAAAGTTGTCACCCAGGTCTTGAGTACAGGCTAAGGAAACAGAAATCCAAAATAAAGGATTGAACGTTGTTCAACTTTATAAGCAATTTGCATTTATGGGATCCAAAACAAAGATTTATCCATTTTTCCTCTTAATAGAGGGAAATACTCATGTAAAGAAGGCTAAGGAAGCCCCCAACACCAAGATGGGGTTTTTAAAAGTCAGGGAGGCTGGGACTGTGTGATGGAAGTGTTAGGATTCCATGCCAATAAGTTAGACTGTGTTCATTCCCTAATCGCAAACTACTTGACAAAGCTATAGTAATCAAAACTGCATGATATTGGTGTAAAAACAGACATACCAGTGGAATAGAATAGAGAGCCCAGAAATAAACCCAGGCATATATGGTCAACTAATCTTTGACCAGAGCACCAAGAATACACAATGAGTAAAGGACAGTTTTTTCAGTAAATGAGGTTGAGGAAACTGGATATCTACACAAAATAGAGTAATACTGGGCCCTTGCTTTTTACAATATACAAAAATGAACTCAAAATAGATTTAAGACTTAAATATAAGATCTAAAACTATAAAAATCCTAGAAGAAAATGAAAAGAAAAAGTTCCCTGACATTGGTCTTGGCAATGATTTTTTAACATGACGCCAAAAGCACAGGCAACAAAAACCAAAATAAACAAGTGGGACTGCATCAAAATAACAAGCTGCTGTACAGCAAAGGAAACAATCAACAAAATGAAAAGGCAACCTACAGGGTGGGAGAAAATATTTGCAAGCCATATATCTGATAAAGGGTTAATATCCAAAATATATTTTTAAAACTTACATTGAAAGTAAAAAAAAGAAAAAAGAACTCAATTATAAAATGGGCAAAGAAGCTGAATAGACATTTTTCTAAAGAAGACATACAAATGGTAAACAGGTATATGAAAAGGTAGTTAAGATCACTAATCCTCAGAAAACTGCAAATTAAACTACAATGACATATCTCTTTACCTCTGTTAAGATGGTAACTATCAAAAAGAGAAGAGATGGTAAGTGTTGGCCAGGGTATAGAGAAAAGAAAACCCTGTACACTCTTGGTTGGAATTAAAATTGGTACAGCCATTATGGAAAATATAATGGAGATTCCACAAAAAATTAATAAATAGAAGTGCCATATGATCCAGCCATCCCACTTCTGAACATATATCCAAAGAAAATAAAATTAGTGCGTCAAAGAAATGTCTGCACTCTCATGTTTATCCCAGCATTATTTACAATAGACAAGATACAGAAACAATGTACGTGTCCATCAATGAATGTATGGATAAAAGAAAATGTGACACATGCACACGTATGTTTATTGCGGCATTATTCACAATAGCAAAGACTTGGAACCAACCCAAATGTCCAACAATGATAGACTGGATTAAGAAAATGTGGCACATATACACCATGGAATACTATGCAGCCATAAAAAATGATGAGTTCATGTCCTTTGTAGGGACATGGATGAAATTGGAAATCATCATTCTCAGTAAACTATCACAAGAACAAAAAACCAAACACCGCATATTCTCACTCATAGGTGGGAATTGAACAATGAGATCACATGGACACAGGAAGGGGAACATCACACTCTGGGGACTGTTGTGGGGGGAGGGGGGAGGGATAGCATTGGGAGATATACCTAATGCTAGATGACGAGTTAGTGGGTGCAGCGCACCAGCATGGCACATGTATACATATATAACTAACTTGCACAATGTGCACATGTACCCTAAAACTTAAAGAATAATAATAAAAAAAATTAAAAAAATAAAAAATAAAAAAATAAAATAAAATAAAATAAAAAATAAAAAAATAAAATGCTTTTTCCTGTGTGAGTAAAAAAAAAAAAAAAAAGAAAATGTGATACACACATACACACACCCATCCCTCCCCCCACCCCCACACACACTTCCCCCCACAACACACACAGAGATGATTCAGCCATAAAGAGAAAGAAATCCTGCCATCTGTGACAACATGGATAAGCACGGAGAACATCATGCTGGGTGAAACTAGACACAGAAAGACAAATACTGTATGATCTCACTTATACATGGAATTATAAAAAGTCTAACTCAGAGAAACAAAGAGAGCTCCTGGTTGCCAAGGGCTGGGGATTGGAGATGTGGGAGATGTTGGTCAAAGGGTACAAACCTTCAGTTATAAGATCAATACATTCTGGGGACCTAATGTATAGCAGGTTGACTATAACTAAAAATATTGTATTATTTACTTGAAATTTGATAAAAGAGCATATTTTATGTGTCCTCACCCTACCACACACACACACACACACACACACACGTGTATACAGTAATTATGGGTGATAGAGGATGTATTATTTTGATTTTGATAATTATACAGTGTATACATATATGAAATCACATTGTATACCTTGAACATATACAATTTTTATTTTTCAGTTAAATGTTTCAAAAAGAAGAAAGGGAGGGAGGAAGGAAAGAAAAAAAGAAAGGAAAGAAGGAAAGAAAAAGTGAGTTTCATAATACATCATTAAAAGAGTGACAAGGCAAGCCCCAGGCTGGGACAAGATATTTGCAGTACATATATCTAACAAAAGACTTGTAAACTAGAATATATTGTAAAACTCCTACAGATCCATGAGAAAAAGACAATCTAGGTTAAAAAAGTAAGTAAAAGACTTGAAACTGCATTTCACAAACAAGTTATCTAAAGGGCCAGTAAGTAAATAAAAAGTTAACACCATAACTGAGACACTAACAAATACCCATCCCACATGAACATGCATCCAGGTGCATGTACACATGCACACATGCACTCACAGAGAGAGAGAGAGAGAGAGAGAGAGAGAAATGACCAAGATTAGAAGGACGGAGAACACCAAATGTAAAAACACAGAACAACTGAGACCCTTCTATGCTGCTGCTGAGAACAGAAAATGCAACGCCACTCTAGATAACTGTTGGCAATTTTATCTGAACATAAACATATGCAGCACTGTGACCTAACAATTTCACTTACAGGAATAAAGCCCATAGATTTGAGTGCTTATGCACACCAAAAGATGTGTCCACAGTTAGCTTTATTCATAACAGCCCCAAACTGGAAACAACCCAAATGACCAGCAAGGGTAGAATAAATAAATTATAGTATATCTACCCAGTGGAAGACTACAGAACAATGAAGGAAGACTGCTAAAGGAAACAAAGTGAATAAAATCTTACAGCATAATGTTGAATGAACTAACCCAGACAAAAGGATACTGGATAACTCAATTTACATGAAGTTTTAAAACAGCCCAGACTAATCCCTGATGACAGAGGTCAGAAGAGTAGCTACGTTTGGGAGGCATTACTGGTGGTGAAGGGGCATGAAGGAGCCTTCTAGAGTGCTGAAAATGATCTATATCTTGATCTATGTGGTGGTTAAAATGGGTCTATACATACATATGTAAAAATTCATTTAGCCATGAACTTAAGACATACGCATTTCACCGTATGTTAGGTGTACCCTGTTTAGAAAGTTGGAAATATGTCCAGTACTTCATTTTCTTCTCCAAGAGCTCTGTGCAGGACTTCAGCTTTGCATCCACCATGTTTTACAAGAGTTATTTGCCTTCTCTATTATGTGTAAGCTTCTTGCAGGCGAGCACCATGTCTCATTCATCTGTACTTCTCCATTTGCCTAGCCCAGTGCTTGCTATAAAAAAGTTACTCAATAAATGTGTGTTGAACTATCCTACATGCCATGTAGACTCTCGACCACGCCTACTGTCCATCTCCTGCCTTCTACTTTGGATTAGAAATTAAAGAACGAGGGCAAACTTGTATAATCCTTTCCATTTGTCAAGATTTCAGATGAAGAAAATATGCTAAATTCTCTCATGGGTGGTGGTTTAGTTTAAAGCAAAGGTTCTCAAGATTGAAGAGTATAAAGTTCAAGTGCAGATCTTGTTAAATATGCAGACCCCTAGCCCTATACCTGAAGAGACTTAGGTCAGAGAAGGAACCCAGGTGTACACTTTTACCAAGCACTGAAGAAAGTTCCGATGGTTCATACTAACCATCCTATAACCTCCACCAAAACAGAAGGTTCTAAGACAGGTGTCTTACCAAAATATTTGTATGTAAATGCCAATTTGGGTATTTCTAAAACTACCCAAGTTAAGTGATCTGTTAGATTCCACCTTTCTTTGGAAACCAGGAAGCACATGACATCTTTAATTCACCTAGGGAAACGGCCATTATGGCTGAAAATCCACTTCTGAAGGAATGTTCTACTGAGCACTGGGGAAATAAGGAGGCTACATGAAGTTCTACGGGAGATTTTTCTTTTAGAAAAATAATATTCTGGGGAATTTTTTGCCAATTTCTCTCTAGATAGAGTTCTTCAGGCCACGACACAGACTGACAAGAAGCTGAAAACTCCAAATCAAGACTGGCACCTTGTCCTCAATTTACATCAGTAAGATGAGAACAAACTGTCTGACTCAACTTCTCAACTTTTTCTTTATGTTGAATTAGTTTATCAGGAATTGGTGTTCTTTGGGGGAGAATGTATAAAAACAAGGGAAATCCATCAGTTTAAAAGTTGTCTCTCTCCTCTAAGCATTGAAATATACATATATGCCATTACCAAATTCTGCAGACAGTGGGTTACTGACTTTACTGTGAGTACAACTCCCTGAAGAACTACTCAGAGCCTAGCACTCCTGTGATGTATCTTGGTTGCAAAGCAAAACCAACAGGCCATAAACAAACCAACAAACCACTTGCAAGCACAATGAATGTATGTCACGTACAAGTATGTGGCTGTCCAGGAATACTGAGTTTAGCTCCTCTGACTGGAATGTAACAAATAGCTTTTTAGTTTTGCTTTGTCATCTGTTTCTTCCTGATGGAGACAAGGAAAATATTCTTGAAAAGCAGCTGTTAATGGATAGTGACTAGTGGTTTCCTGTGGTCTAAGAACAAGCCATCAATTAGTGCTTTTTATGTTCCTTTACATTCCAGAGGCAAAGGAAGTTCGATAGTGGTATATTGGCTTCATGGTTATTGAACTAAGAGGAGGAATCTCGAGATAAAACAAGGGCTTTTTTTTTTCCTTTTTGAATGAAGTTATATATATTTTCTTCATGAACACCACGAAATTTCTGGGAATATCTGGGCTTCAGTTTAGCTCCCTATATCTTTTTGTATGATATAGAATGGTAGAAATGATAGCATCGGGGTCCAGTGTGAATAATCCCAGGAGAAGGTCAGTAATGCTCATCACACAGGAGGCGGTGGGCAAGGCATTCTAACTCCCTTAGCCTCGCCGGGCCTTCATCTCTCCACAGAAAGCCTTCTCAAAATGGTTTTAGGTCTCCTGGTTCTGACTTCATGTAGAAGAGACAGAACCCAGAAGCTACAATGAACTCTTCAAGAAGTATTTGGAATCTCCCTAAGCAAAATTTAGAGAGTTTGTCTTCTCTGGCCTCAGCCTTCCCAAGTCTTCCCTCCTCTCGCTTCCTCCCCTCACGGCTCCGTCCGCCATTATTTCCCATGACCACAGGTGGAACCACCAACCTCTCTCCACACTGCCTCTGGACTATCTGATAGCTCGAAGATATAAATGACTGGTAGCAGCTTCAAACATTGCCTCGTACAGAGACTGTTCATTCTGGCAGATGTAAAGCAAAGCAATTGTCTTTGGAATTGAAGGAGAGAAGGAGGGCACAGGGAGAAGAGACACGCTTTGGAGGCTGAAAGGAAGCCACAGAAGACGAGAGTGCATGAACAAGCTCCCACACGCAGTCACAGCTGGCCCATATTCTGGAACCAGGGCTCTGCTTACAGGCATCTCTTCAGGGAGACTGCCCTGACCAAGGGAAAACATGTCCACATAGTCACAGCCTTCAGTCTGTATCTGGAGAACCCCACTTTCTTCCTCATAGCATGTATCGCTGCTTGAAATTGTATCACATATTTATATGTTTTCTTGTTTATCATCTGACTTCCTCCCTCTCTGCTAGGTAGGATCTTCATCTTGTTTACTGCAGAATACCCAATAGCTAGACTAGTACCTGGCATATAATAGGTGTTCAATAAATACTTGTTGAGCTAATGAATGAATGATGGAGTGGATGGATGGGTGGCGTCAGGCCTCCACAAGTCCACTAGCCAGCCATCCCTCTATCTGGGTACCCAGGGCAGCACCCCACCCCCGGGCCCCATGGCTCAGAAACCTAGAGCTAGTGTAAACAACTATTCTGGTTTACCTGAGACTAAGGAGGTTCTTGGGACATAGGGCTTTTTGGTGTTAAAGCTGAGAAAGTCCTGGGCAAACCGGGACGAGTTGGCTACCCTCCCTCAAGACACCTCCTGAAAGTCTTTGATAGCTTATGTGAAAAGAGCAAGGTCAGGGTATCTACTATCCTTTCAAGGTCACCTCAGGCTGGCTTGCTTGCTAACTGAAGGTCACTGCTCTCACCAGGTGGTCTCCTCTACCCAATCCTTCCCTTCCAGATTCCAGGAATCATTTCCACTCTTTGTCATTGGGGCCTGGGGGTGGTAGCAGCTCTGACACTACTAATCCTGACTATCTGCACCATTCCTGTGGTTCCTCTCTGTTCTCCTGAACCTCAGTAAATAGCACTTTTAAAAATAACCCCCTCTTGAGTTATCTAAAGATGAATGAGCCACGGTTTTCCATGGGGACCCTGACTGATGTGAGGGAAAAGGAGAAATGTAGAAATAAATGTTATCAGAAACCATTAAGATGCAAAGGTACTTAACCTCTCAAAGCCCCAGTTCCCCATCCATAAGCCTGTGATCACCTCATAGGGCTGTTACAAGAAATGATTAAGAAAATCTACTTAAAGCTATTTGATAGCATATCAAAAGCACTCAGCAAATTTTAGCCACCATTGTAGCTATTATTCTTTACTTCTCTTCTTAACAGAAACAAGCCAGAAGGCAAGATCAGGCTTGCCATTCTTCTGAGAAGGACCCCAGAATCTCACCTCTCCAGATGGCCTAAGGTAACAGGCAGAAATACTGTAAATTTAAAACTTCACATAGGCACAAATTCCTATTCTTTTAGTATTTTTACTTGGGCTTTGAGTGGAGGCCTTAATACTCTATGTTTAGAGATTGGATCTAGTGGTAAGTCCAATGTCTGTTTTGGAGGAGGCCAGGAATGTGGGAAATGGTGGTTGCTTGGCACATTTGCAGGAAATCCCTCCACCTGCGGGACACACCCGTACCTCCTGTCCTGGAAATATACAAGAAATCAATAGGCCACAAAATGGAAACAATTTTGAACTCAAGAAAAAGGTTCTCCTTTTCTAATTTAATGATGCAGTGAACTGTCTGCAGGCTTTGGATGAAAATGAGGCCCTGAGAAGATCCTGGGGAGTGCAGGAGCATGAGGGCTGAACATCAAGAGCAAGAAAGATTTCTTTTTCATTAAAACAAATTGGTACACTTGGATTTATAGTACCCAGTAAAGTATAAGCAGGAAGATGAAAATTCCACCATGAAATAAGACAATTTAGGAAAGACAAGAGGGGGTGGAGATAGCACTCAGCTTATTCCAAAGTGAATAATCACACACACACGCACATACACACATACACAGAAACGCTTTGCACATAACTTTCTAGGAAAAGTGGGAATAAGGAAAGAATATATGAGGAAATAAGGCACACTAATGTTCCCAAGAGCAGGGCTAGATTTAAATCATGTTATAATATGTTAAAATAGTATCTCCTAAATTCACGGTCACTCAACACCTCAGAATGTGATCTTACTTGGAAATAGGGTCTTCGAAGATATAATTCATTAAGGGTCTCAAGATAAAATCTTCCTGGATTTAGGGTTGGCCCTAAAACCAATAACTTGTCCCCTTACACAAGAAAAGAGAGGGAGATTTGGACACAAGGGAGACCATGTAAAAACAGAGGCAAAAATTGGAGCTATGTGTCTTTATAATAGAACGATTCATATTCCTTTGGGCATATACCCAGTAATGAGATTGCTGGGTGAGATGGTATTTCTGTTTTTAGGTCTTTGAGGAATCACCACACTGTCTCCTACAATGATTGAACTAATTTACACTCCCACTAACAGTGTATAAGCGTTCCTTTTTCTCCATTTTATATTCATCACAGCACTATTCACAAGCACAAAGACATGGAATCAACCTAAATGCCCATCAGTGGAAGACTGAATAATGGAAATCTGGTACATATACACCACGGAATACTAGGCAGCCATAAAAAAGAAAGGCATCCCACATTTTGGGTAATATGGATGGAGCTGGAGACCATTATCCTTAGCAAACTAATGGAAGAACAGGAAACCAAATACTGTATGTTCTCACTTATAAGTGGATGCTAAATGATGAGAACACACGGGCATTTAGAGGGGAACAACACACACTGGGGCCTATTGGAGGGTGGAGAGTGGGAGGAGGGAGAGGGTCAGGAAAAATAACTAGTGAATACTAGGCTTAATACCTGGGTGATGAAATAATCTGTACAACTAACTCCCGTGACACACGTTTACCTACATAACCAACTGGCTCATGTACCCCTGAACTTAAAATAAAACTTTAAAAAAAAGGTTGGAGTTATGCTGCCATAAGACAAGGAGCTACAGAAGCTACAAGGAGCTGGAAGGGGCAAGAAAGGATCCTTCCCTGGAGCCACTGGAGGAAGCGTGGCCCTGCTGCCACCTTGATCTTAGACTTCTGGCTTCAGAATTGTGAAAGGTTAAATTTCTGCTGTTTGAAGCCATGAGTTTGTGGTCATTTGTCAAAGCTGTTCTAGGAAACAAATGATGCACATATCAAAATATTCCACATAGTTTATACAGCAGGAGCTCAGTAAATACGACTGGCTAACAGATCACCTAGATGAATCTACTGCCCTATAAAACCATGGAGGTACAACTGTACTTACTTGTGGTCTCATCTCAGAATGAAGACCCAGCACTTCATGCTTCCTGTTTAACATTTTGCAACTAGTGCGCTTCATGTGGAATGAATGGGAATTCAGAATATGGAACAATCTGACTGAGATTGGTGTACCTGCTAATCAAACCTGGCACTCTGTTTCCAAACTGCTCATTCCAGCAGAAGCCACTGAGTAATTACACCCAATAGGAGATTGGTACCCATCACTGCAGGGGTTTTCACATTACCCACATCTGTCTCAAGCAAGGCCCTATTAGGGTGACACCATGCCTAATCTTTGCAATGGTATTCACATAATCTCAGGCCTTTGGTCATCCAACCATCCACTGTAGAATCCCAGTTCTTAAGACCCCCTAGCTATTACTGGCCACAGTGAGGGAGAGCCGTCTGCACAGGGAAGGTGGCAGTTGTTGGGGTGGGGGTTGGGGGGAGGTTACTAAGAATGAGGCCACTCTACTTCCGGAGAGGTTGGAGGAGGGCTGGAAGGAAGCAGAAATAGATAAAGCATATCTCCTACAAGACCCAGAGCAAAACATAGCCGGGAGTTCTCAGTCCCTTGCTCTGCTACACAGCACTCTGCCCAGGAATATTTTGAATCCTCGCTTCGAAGTCCCAGTGTACTTAGTGTGGCCCTAGTGATGTTCCTCTGCTCCATCTCACCACGTGCCTCTTCTTCCTGGCTGATGAAGCTATGGACCTCGAGTCCAGTTTGCTCCTCCTTCTTTTTGTTCCTAAATTATACTATTGGTTTCATCCCTCTGCAATTCTAACTTGATTCCAAGGCGGCCAGGTTTCTAGTTGATTATTGTGCTATTGTCCTCCGTTCGCCCCTCCTCATTGTTCTCTGCCCTTCTCCTGGGCCCCAGGGCATCCACTTTGACACACAGCATCAGCCAGACCCCCTAGCCCTGGTTTCTGGATAGGAAAGTAGATACTGGCAGGAGACCGGAGGAGAAAGAGGTCAGATCAGGGTGGGATCAGCGTGTCCTCTTCCCTACTCAGTCCTTGCCAGGCCTCCGTGGTGGCCCTGTCTCAGTGTCTCCACAGCCAGAGCTCTGCCAGTTCCTTCAGGCCTGGAACTGGAAACTGCTTCCTCCTGTTTCAAGTCCCTGAGTGCTAGACTTTCCCTTATCACTTCCTCAACTCTGTCCCACCTCAATAAATGGTGCTTCGATTAAATCCCTTTTATTCAATCCCTGAGGCAGTTACCAATATTAATCAGGTTGCACACATTTAATACTTTACCTAGGCGCAAGCATTACACACACACGTGCAAACCCTCTCTCTGTTATATGAAGAGTGTGGCTTCGAAATCAGACACATGTAAATAAACAGGCATGCCATAACTGCCCAGCTCACTGGGGTTCTTCAGTCTCTGTGACTCTCAGTTAATTCCTCTGGGAAATGAGACCAGAGTCTCTACCTCCTAGAGTGATGATGGAGCTGAACTGAACTTACACGGCACATTCCTGGTGTGCTGCTCCCTCATCTATTCATTTGGTATCATACAAGCGTCCCAGCTCTGTTTGGCAATCCCCCACTGAGCTTGCTTAGGTCTGGTTGTCTGACCTACTTCCAGGTGCAGTAACTTTTTCAGGCTAGGACTTGGGTGGTCCTGCCCACATGTCTAAGCATTTTGCCATAGGATTGACTCCAGCCTCACCACCTCCTTGTCCGGAGGGATGCATATGCTATTTCCAAAGGAGATTGTGGAGGTAAAGAGATGGGTGTAATGATTTCTTCATGTTTGCCCCAGTCCCAGTAGAACTGCCATGAGGAGTGGGGTCTCTATGCCCCCTGCCCCTGCCATTCTTTTGGAGGAAATCTCACCCAACATGTGGTTTGTGAATTGCCCTTCTGGGTGTGTGATGTGCCTGAGATGATGATGACAATGACCAGGGTTGGGGGAGTTTGGAAAAGAAACGGTGGAGGAAGTCACTGTGGGCACAGAATCAGCCCCCCATGCCTTGCATGCAACAACTTAGACGGAAACAGACTCACTTCTCAAATTGATGAATTGGCAGCTGGACATCCAGCTGCTGGGCGTTCCCATCCTGGTTGAAAATTCTGTGTGACATTGGCCATGAGCGATAAACCATGGAAACCAGTGCTAATGAGATCTTGTTCATCCACTGGCTCAAAAACATTGCCTCAGTGAGCACAGCTATGCATGATTAATGGTGGTCAAGAATGAATGCAGAGTTATCACTTCAGACAAGGGAAAAGTTGCATGCATCCCCCAAATTTCTGGAAAAAAAAGAAATGAATTCAGAAAATACAAGCAAGAACAGGATAGAAGGGGAAAATACTTATTCGAGATTTGCCACTGGAGATTTCACTTTTATGATGCATTTCAGCAAAACAAACAAACAAAAAAGAAACATTTAGATTGTTTTCATGAACTATATAAAAGTAAATAGATCCATAAAAGGAGCATAAATAAAGAATTTAAACCACTTTCTTGCCAAAGAACCTTTAAAAAGGAAATATGTTGTTTTTAACAATTCCAAAATAGTCAATAGAATGTTTATAAATAGTTGATAAAACTACTTTGTTTAGAACTCAATTTTCAAATTGAATCTATTTCTTTAATTAAAAAAAATTTACAAAAAAAGATAAAGTGGTAATAAAGGCTGAGATTGGCTGTATATTCAGCAAATGAACCTCCTCAAATCATAACTGCTACATCCATTTCACTACGACTAATGATGGCCACAGCCATTTGTGTTTGTATCATCATCCAGACTGATGACTAAGACAGGTAAAATGAACAGATCATCTATGGCCATTCATTGGACAAGTGTGCAGCTCTGCCTCATAAATAAGATCTACTGTCATTTTTTTCCTAATTGTATAAGCAATACATGGCCACTTCCCAAAACTGAAAAAACAAGGAAAATCACAAAGCAAAGAAGATTCAAGCTGTCGATAATTTCGCCTATAGTCCAAACTACTTAAGAGGCTGAGGCAGGAGGATAGCTTGAACCCAGGAGTTCAAGGCTACAGTGCGCTATGGTAGTTCCACTGTACTCCAGCCTGGGCAACCAGCAAGACCCTCTCTCTGAAATTATAATAATAATACTAACAACAGATTCACATTTCAAAGTACTCATTGTTAACATTGTAGAGAATGCATTTCCATATTTTTCCAGTTCTTAATAAAATAAGAGATAAGATATAAATATAAATAATAATGTACAGCTATAAGTAAATAATATAAAATGTAAATAAAGTAAATATAAAACCCTATAATATGATTTCATTTTCTTTTATTATAGTCTCTAATTACTGGTCAAGTATATCTTTTCAATTTTTTCTCTGTTTTTGTTTTTTGTTTGTTTTTGTTTGGTTGGTTTTTTTCTTTTTCTTTTTTTTTTTTTTTTGAGACAAGATCTCACTCTGTCACCCAGACTGGAGTGCAGTGGTGTGATCTCGGCTCACCACAACTTCCGCCTGCCGGGTTCAAGCGAGTCTCCTGCCTCATCCTCCTGAGTAGTTGGGGTTACAGGCGCATGCCACTCCCGCCCAGCTATTTTTTGTATTTTTAGTAGAGACAGGGTGGTTTCAGTATGTTGGCCAGGCTGGTCTCGAACTCCTGATGTCAAATGATCCACCTGCCTCGGCCTCCCAAAGTACTGGGATTACAGGCATGAGCCACTGCGTCCGGCCCCATTTTTCTCTGTTTTAAAATCAGTGAAATTCCTTTTCTAATGTTTAAAGTAATTTAGTCTGCTGACCCTAACTGAAGATAAAAACTGAAAAATTAAACAACCAAACCCCACACCAACCGTCTATAAATTTTCCTTGTTATTTGAGGCCCCAGGATCTTTGCTTGTGCCCTTCCCTCCACATGAAATGCTCCCTCCTTCTGCTCATCTGCCTACAAACTCCTGGCTTTTGGTAGAGAGCACTTAACTACTTAGTTCCACGTGTTTTCCTTAAAGAGGAAGGACTTAGACGTCATTCCTAGGAGGGAATAACTCTTTCTCCCCTAACTCAGTGCTCCTGAGGTACAAGGCAAGAATATACAGCATTAGGGCGCCCCCTTGCTCCGGTGGACAGCCATGCTAGAGCTCATGGTTTCATGGGACCTCCTTCTTCTGGGCTGTTTTGCACTTGCCATGGGGAGGCCGGCTGTAGTCACACCTCTGGCTAGGCGAACATTCACTCTGCAGACTCAGTTACTCTCTTGCAGTAAACCGCAGGTCTTCACATGGACAGGAGGACTGCAAAGGCCAGAAGTTCCAAGTTTCATTCTTCAAACTTGCTTAAGTCGTTTAAAGTCTTAAGTGGGTATTTCAACACCTATCTAACTTCTACATGTAATTCTCAGGGTTCAGAACTGGGGCAGAACCCAAAAGTCTTCCTTGGACCACATCTGTCATAACAGAATTAACCTTTTATACATACATTTTATAGCACCGAATCATATTTGTTCACATGGCATATCCCATTTGAGTCTAAGGCCTCCTTAAGGCAGAATATTGAGACTTACTTGTCTCTTCATTTTCATAAATCATTCTATTCCTATTATGCTATATCCTAGCTTAATATCTGGCATATAGGAACACTTAGTAAAAAATCTGTTAAATGAGAAGATTGCAAATTGTTGGCAGTGTCACATATTTGTAAACAATCAGACAATTTTTTATCCAAAAAGTTTCCCTACAAATAATAGATTCTTATGATAAGATGTCCCTAGAACAGTGATTCTCACATGTTTCAGAATCATCTGGAGCAGAGAACACCTGCTGGGCCACCCCTGAGTTTCTGGTTAGTCGTTTTAGGCCCTAGACTTTACATTTCTAACAAGCTCTCAGGTGATATTGATGCACCGGTCTGGGAACCACACTTTGAAAACTACTATCCTAGAACAATCATTCTCAAACGATTATCAGAATCACTTCTGTTACAGTTGCCCCAGTACATTTCTAAAAAATAAAAAAAAATTTAAAAAGAATTACCTCTGTTTTGCTAAATTTCCACATATTGCTATGATATTCCGACCTGGAAAGGTGGATGCAGAAATCAAATATTTCATACATGACTCTGTGATAGCAAATCCATCCAAAGACAGATAATTGGAAATCACTGGACTTGGGCCGCACTCACAAGCTAACTTTGGAATGACATGTAAAAAAGAATTTCCTGGCCATATCTTCTGTGACTCATTCTGTAACTGTGAATTATTGAGTAACTAACAATTTTCTGGGGAAATCTACTCCAAGGTACCGTATGGTATCTTGGTTTGGGCTAAACTTCACTATTTAATTCCTGATTTTATCATGCCCTATAGGACTGTTCTTCTGATCTGATCAGGATACAGCAATTCTCAGGACAGCAATCTCTTCACCAACAAATATTAATTAGACACCCACTAAGGGAAAACCACCATGGAAGCTCCAAAGTGGAGAGAAAGAAGCAAAATATTTAGCTGTCTGGAAATATCAGTTGGCTGTAAAGATAGAAAATAGATACATTTTTAAAAAAGATATTTCTAATAACAAACAATAGTTATCCAAAGATTGGTGAAGAAAAGAAAAACTAAAATAACTTTGAGGAAGAGAAGGATGGATTTCTCAAAGCTAGAGAAGTAAAGAAAAACCATTTGAAGAAGAAGAAGGAACTGTAGAGTTATATCGGAAGACAGAATTGAAGAGGCAAGATCCTACCTAGAATAAAGTTCCAAAGAGAGCTTGAGACCCAAGCCAATTATAGAAGGACAGGTCTAGTGATAGAAGTAGGACATCTTGACTTCCATAAAAACAACAAGGGCACCTCTGTCAATTAGCTACTGGCTCTCTTCTGCAGATGACATTGCTCTGGAATAGTATGAGTCTGATTCCTCAGTACCATCTGGCATTTTCTGACTAAGAGCAGCTCTTGTGCTGAAATGCAAAAATGGTAGTAGTTAAAATAGCACAGAGAAAATGGTGGCCTGTGTTTATCGACATGTCTTAGCGTATAGGAGTCAATAACTACTAGATGTTATAGAAAACACATTCATTTTGATGAGCCCTGAGGCCCTGGAATACCTTTCTCCAGTAGGTGATAAAATTGCTGATTGTTGTCTTTGGGAGAAGTTAAAGTGGAAATTAAATGGGCCCATGAAGAATAATAGCCCTTTTGATTTCTTTTTGGACGAGGCATGTGTGTTACTGCCTATGCCTTCACTTGATGTAGCAAACACTAATGATGATATCACGGTGTTCCTTAGTTATTGAAAACCATGTGAAACATTCTAAAATAATTCTGTAATCTTCTATTTATCTCATCATGTAAATGTGGCACCACACCTGAAATCAGAAATAGAAAATATTGAAAATTTTGAAATCAAATGTAGCATGCCCTGAGATGAGACACGATTGTTACAGTATCCACACTAGTGACATCAACGACTAGCTGTGGATGAATAGAATAGGATACTGAAGTGGTTAATCATCAATTATTGTCTTGGAGCCTTCATGCTTTTGTAAAATCATCTGCCCGCATCTGCAGCTTTGGCTGAGGGACATAATCAGACCACTGTGCTTTTATCAATACACTCATCTCTTCCAGGAAGCAGCTTTATGGGCATGGTGGACACGACTAAATCTTGGGAAATCAGATTCTCTCTCATAGGAAATTGGGTCTCTCACTGAAAGATTGTGTCCGTTACTAGTGGGAGTCAAGACAAAGTCATGCAGACTTGAGGCTGGTGGCCTCAAGCGATGAGCAGAGGAGCCAGTCTTTGGGGGAAGAAGGCTGAAGATATGCCTGACAGAAAAGCTACCAGGTGACTTTCCAGTTCTTGTGGGACCCAGCAGGCCCCCAGCACTTTGTTTCTCATGGGCACGTAAGAGGGAGCTGACCACGGCTGCGGCAAGGCCCGCACCACATGCAGCAGTGTTTGTTCATGGTAGCGCCAGCTATGCAGCCCAGCGGGTCCAGGGGTTTGGTTTGAGTATCTGCTTGAGTCAATGTCCATAATCCTCTTCCATACTTTTTCCTTGGCAAAATGAATCTTTATGGCTTTTAAGTGAATAGATGTCATAGCTGGATCCAAATGGGACCGCGCCGGTCTCCTCCTGAAACTGGAGTTCCTTGGAATATGTGTGAGATCAGCTGGCAGCATCCTGAGGCTGCTCTGTGGCAATGGTATGAATGCCACAGGCACTGATGTTTGTAGCCATGAACTTTCCAGGAGATATTTGTCCTGCTCCCTATAAAGATTAGTAAAATCTCCACACAAGATGAGCATTCTTCACATTCACATGGCCTCCAGGAGCATCAGTCTGGGCTCAGGAGTCCTCAGGAATGCAGCGCCTCATGCCTTTGGCTAAAGACCTTTGACAAAGTGCTGGGGGAGGGAGCGTGGCTATGGGAGGGGCATGGCTGTGGAGTGGGCATGGCTAATAAGCATTCACCACAGCTACAGGCTATTTTCATCTCCTCAAATTCTCCAAGAAGTTCTGTCATAAATTCAGTGGTAACTCTCCAGAAAAATCTTTCCCACCCCTCCCCTGTTCCCACTCACCTTAACCCACTTCAACTCATCCTGGCCTGGGTGCCATTTCGTATTCACCCCTATAGCCCGTGAGGTAGCCCTTTGTGGTTAAATGTGCATACTATGGCATAGTAGTATTTTTGAAACATTAACTGATTTTACTTCTTCTGATATTTGCCCTCTTCCTCCCCTTTATCCTCCACTCCCACTCACTGCCCCCACTCCTATTGAGGCAGATGGTCTCCTGGATTCATGGCCTCAAAGAAGGGCAGAAGGTAGAAGTGGTCTATTGATTTAGCTTTGATATTTACCAAAGCCTCCAACAATTAAAGAGATTACACCAAAATACCTCAATAGAGTGCTTTAAAGAGAGGTAAAAGGTCCCTCGACCTCTCAAGAAGGGGAGACCCCCTTACCACTCCAATGCAGGGCCTCAACAATGTAACTGGACTTCAAAGAGAGATGGTATCAAAGCCCTGAATTTCCTCTTTGGACATTAGGCACAGCAAAGATCTGTTGGACCTCAAGTACAATGAAGATGCCAGCATTTCTAATGTGGGTAATCTGGCTTCTCTCCACATTTTGGGCTCCATGAGTCTGTTGGAGCCCTAGTAAGGAGAAGATTACGACAGCAACTGACATTAAGTTTTCTATCCTCATGGTAATAGTTTTAGGGTCTCAATTAGTTTCATGGGAAGAAAATAAATGAAGTAGCAAGTGTGTTTTTTAAACTTGAGTCTTAAACACTTGCAGTATCTGTGTTGTATCATCTTTTCATCAATAGGCCCTCAACAGCCGGAGGGGGAATGATGTGTCTGAGTTCTCCCACAGACACTCTGGAGCAGGTATCCCCAGTATGCCAGGAACCCTGCTGGCAAGAACATGCTAACATATTTAGAACCGGTTTCTCTTGGAAGCTGTTCATTTAATACGTGTGGCACATGGTAAGGTGGTCAATGAGGCCAAGGTCTTTCAAAGGGATTAATAACTTGACTATTTTTAACTGCTTATCATACATACTTAAGAGAGAGTGGCACTGCTTGTTATTATCTCAATTTATTTCATTTGTTTGCTTTCATTTAAATCTGCTTTATTTCTCTTTGTTTTCTTTCTTCCTTTCTTTCCTTCTTTCTCTTTTCCTTTTTTCTTTCCTTCAACAAGAGCCTATTCTTGTCTCCAGAAATATTACGTTAAGTAGTAGGAATACAGATAAGAGATGAGAACACATTCAACAACAAAAAAATCCCATTTTTAAAAACAGCACTGTGGAGGTGGGCAAGTGTCTAGTGCGAATAAGGTAGAATAGCACATGCATGTGCCACTCCCTGTGGCAGAGGTTCCACTTAAATAACTGTATGGATGTTCATAAATAAATAAATCTGTAGCAGTGAAGAAATTGGGAGCAATGAAGGTCTTTTGTAGATGGGAGACTTCAATGCATTTCTTGAATATGGAAGCAGATGGGAACATGAAACAGAGGAAACCAAAGCCCAATTATGTGTATGAGGGGACTTCAGGGGAAGTGGCTGCCAGTCAGCCTCACAAGATGTCAGCCAGCATTTAGGCATAGGGTTACTGGCTCCACTCCCACACAGGGCAGAGAGCACCAGGTTTTTATCTCCTAAAGAGGGCAGAAGAATAGCAAGAGACTCTTCACTAAGACAAATGGATAAACTAGCTGGGGAGGAATTTGTATTTTTTTAAATATAGAATGCTTCACAAATTTGTATTTTAGTGGGGATGTTGGTCTAAGAGGAAAGCTCCCCTTATTCTGGCATTTGGTGGGTGGAGATGAAGCAGAATGTCTCATCTAAGGCTGATTCCCACACATGTACATCCTAAAGCAAAATCTGTCAGTTAGCCCTATGCATTTGCACAGATTTCGTGTCTGACTTCCCATTCAGGGGAGATGTCTATTAAGAAACATATCATCAACCCAAATTAAAAAGAAACCTTTACTAGATAGCTATTATTATGAAACGAATCCTTCACTCATCAATGTGAATCTACAAAAAAATCATCAGACATTTAAGGACAACCACAAGCAGAAAATTTAAAAAAGAAAGACCAAAACATACATAGTCTCAAAGGAAAAGAAATAATTCAAAAACTAGAAGAGATTTTTTAAATTGTTAATAAATATCTTTAAAGAAATTTGAGAAGATATTGCATTTATAAAACAAGAATAGTATGGCTGAAAAGAGAACTAGCAGAGAACACAGAAGAGTTCCTATAAATTAAACATCTAACCTCTAAAATATGAAATTCAAAAGAACAGCTGAAATATAAAGTCAAAATACTCTCCTAGAGCTTAAAGCAAATGGCAAAGAGATGGCAAATTTGAAGGATAAAGGTAAGAGTCATAGAGAAATAATACAGGAGTTGCAGAAATCTATCAGGTAGCTAAGAGGAATTATAGAAAAACACAGAGAAAATGGATGGGAGAATTTTTTAAAGAAATAATAGGGCATACTTCACATTTGATGAATCCATTGAGTACTGAGCAGGATGAATTAAAATAACTACTGAGCCAGCACATCCTCTTGAAATTTCTGAACACCAAACATAAAGAAAAAAATTATAAAGCTTCCAAAGACAAATTCAGGGAACCATCTAACTCGTCATTAGTCAGATTAGTCAGAAGATAATGAAACAATGTGTTTAAAGTGCTAAGGGAAAAAAATCTTTTTGCCTAAAATTCGATGTCCAAACTATCACTGCAGTATGAGAGTAAAATAAAAATATTTTCAGATAAAGACCTAGATGATATACCACACTTTCTGTGTGAGGAAGTCTTCTGAGTATATATACTAGTAAAACAAGGAGAAAAACTGAAGATGACATGGAATCCAGGGCTAGACTTTCATCCTGGAGGTCACTAATAGGAAGCCCAAGGATGGTGGCTGTGCAGCTGATCTGGACAACAACAGGTCCAGGATAGGAGAGTCTGGGAGAGACCCTATCCTGGGGCACCATGAGAGGATAAAGGGATTCAAGACAATAGTTAACACTATTGAAGGTCTGGATACAGTTGAGATTATGATAGAGAGTTGAGATTCTTTTCCAAATAAGAAAAAAATAACTCAATTAGAAACCTACCTGGTATTTTTTTAAGGCAGGGCCCAAAAATCAGGGGAAGAAAAATAACACTTGATTTTGAGTGACTGATAAAATGTAAGAACAGAAAACCGACGTGACCTTGAAGCTAGGAACACTCTGCTTCAAGTAGCTCTGGAGTCACGACCTGAGACCTACAGGGCAGGAAATGTCATCATTAGCTCCTTACTTGGCACTGCAGTCAACATTTATATAGTCTTTATTATGTCAATGCCACTTACTAGTTTTCCAGTTTTAGAATCCACCAAGAGATAAAGCACAGGAGATTGAATTATGATCACAGAATAGAAGAGAAATGTTATCAACTTTGACAAAGTAAAAGTGCTGCAGCAGCTGACAGAAGATGGGTAGTGAAAGTGATGAGATGTATAGGGAAGAGCAGGAGTGAAGGTCTTATCATTCTTAGTCAAGAAATAACGCTTACAGAATAAGAGGTGGAGGTTTATTAAAAATATTTAGGTAACCCATAGAATAATTAAAACCAAAAAAGTTGAAAGGGAGGGAGAAAAGGAGGGAGGGAGAAAAAGAGGTAGGGCATGCATAAGTAAGATAAATGCTCATCTCTCATAGCAGTGGTCAATAGATCTTGATCAAAAGGATCACTTAAAGTTCTTTATTGCAAACAGCAGAACTCAGGATGAGTAAGCAAAAAATACCTTTCTAATAGGGTACTGGGTAGCTCACAGAATCCTCTAGAAGTTCACGGTCAAGCAATTTCACATAATGCCAAGCCCAACTCCACTGCCAAAGTGGGCACAGCAGTGGCAGCATTAGACTCATAGCAATGGAAAAGCAAATGTCAGCTCCTCAGATGGCTCTGCAGTGAGCTGTTATATACGAGCTGCTGTGGGGAAATTTCTCTATCACCACTCCAGCAGCTGGTGCAGCCCCTGCAGCCCCTCCAACAACACTCAGGCCTGGATGGCAGAAATTCTGCCGCCGTTCCCTCCAAACAGTGCTGCAAGTAGTAGTTGAAGCACTACTACCACACTCACCGAAGAAAAGTGAACTCCCCACACAGAACTCCCTCCTCTGCCCCCTCCTAAGTGACAGCCCAGTGTGGTGTGGCAGGTTAGCAGAGCCTATGTCACAGTCTGCTTCCTTCCAGCAAAGGAGGCCAGAGAATGAGTTTTGGCTTCTAGCTTGGGGAGGTATGATACATAACATAACATAGAAAACTCTTCAAACAGAGAAAGGTATTAGGAAGACACTGGACCTCAGAAACCTGGCAAATGCCCACCACACTCAAAAAATCAAGCAATCAAGTTATTGGTTTTCAAAAATGTATTGAGTTGTTTTTTGGTTTTTTTGTCTTTGTTTTGGTGGACATGGCATTTGATCACCAGAAAAACTAAAAGGAGAAAAAGTTAGTTGTCTTTGCATAGATTGATGGTGAGTAGGACCATGCCAAAGATAGGAAGTGTTCAGTATAAATTCTACATGCCATTTTATATGATGTGTACATGGGTTACTTGGATGACTTTTTAATTTATAATTTTTAAACTCACCCCTAAAACACTTTAACCATGCTATAGACTCAAATACCAAAAACTCTACCAGCCTCACTCACCATATATAAATTCCTACTAAAAAAAAATTCTGATATTGCCATTTATACACCAGCCAAAGGCAGGTTGGTATTGAACTTACTAGAAACCTTTTCTTTTCCCATGAGCAGAGATTGTCTTCTATTTCATGGGAGAACCTTTTTAAATATAGTCTGTTGTGTCGAAGGAAATATAGGTGAATGTACAGCCTTCTGGGAAATGGTGCTAAAGCTGAGACGGTTCTTTTGTGACGCAGTGGTTTTTCAAGGTAGAGCGAGAACCTGAACTGCCAAGAACAAGTCCCTGAGCTCAGCAAGTCCAGCTCCGTGGAAACTGCCTCCTCCTTCAAAAGCAAATGCAGAAACTACTATCTGCTTCCCCGCACTTCGCTGATATGTTTCCTATATTCTGACTAGAAAATGAGCTGATGCTATCTGGTTTTCTTCCCTTTTTTTCTGCTTTGTTGCTTATAAGAGTTTTTTTTTTTTTAATAAGAGCTAGTCTTTACTATGTGCCTATCATTTGCCAGGCAGCTTTTCATTCTTTCTTTTATTCATTTATTTAGCTACATTTACTGAGCACCTGTTCTGTACCAGGCATTGTGCTGAATGCTGGGGATGCAGCAATGAACAACAGAAGCCATGTCTGTACACACTACAGTTGTGTAGCACAGCACGGTGGCTAAGCTCATGAGCTTGGACACAGGCTCATGGGTTCAGTCTCACATCGCCATGAACTAGTCATTGATTTAAATCACTTAACCTTACATCTCTGTTTGTTGTTCTAAAATGATGGACACATTTCTAAAATGGGAACATTATTCATCTCAAGGATGTTGTGAGGATTAAATGACATATCTTTGTAAACCCTTGGCACAGTATTTCAGTGAGGGGCAATTAGCAGAAACAGGCAATTATGACAGGATTATACATAAATAAGCACTAGAACAGTTTTAAGAGGAGCCTGCAAAAGGCCATGTATTCTTGCCTGGGTGGATCAGAGAAGGCTTCCTACAGGAAGTAAGATCTAAGCTAAGGACAAACAAGTGAGCGAAATTATTAGTTGAGAAAAGAATAGCAGGGTGTTTCAGCTGGAGGAATAAGGTGGAGGTTTGGCTTTTAAGTATGCAACTTCCAGTTATGTTCCGTGTGGCTGACTACGGAGCATCAGTCAAAGAGTAGTCCAAGAAGGAAGCAGGAGCCAAATCAGTGGTTTATAGGTAACATTTTAGAAAACTGAGAACTACTAAAGTGATTTCAACTAGGGGATATTTTGATCAGGTCTACTTATAGAAGTATCACTCTGGATCAGATCTACTTGTAGAAATATCCATTTGGCTGCAGTGTGAAGCGTGGATCGAAAAGAGAACAGACAAGGGACATAATGTGGCATAAACGACTGCCACAGAAGGGATTGTGAGTCTGAAACCTATCCCAACCCAGATCTCATGCAACCAGCCTAGATGGTGGCCAAGTACATGAACCAATCTCTAACATCTTTAACACTTAAGGATCAAGAGAGAAGGATCACACACTCTATCTCTGGAGCTTTAACACGTGGGCTGCCTTAACTCCAAGATCTTCTGAGAAAGAGCTCCCATCAGCACCCTTGGATACAGCAACTGGCACCACACGCTGAACCGATTGAGCTTCTCCAGCAAAGGCAAGACTTCCCCTGTGTGCCCCTGTCTTCCACTGAAGCTGCCCCCACAGTTCTAAATAACCTCATTTCTTGAATCCTCTCAAGAGGAGACTCAGATGCTTCTGTGTATCTGTGTGGCCTTGTGCCATCAAAGATGCTTCAGCATCCAGCTGCTCTGGTCCACTGTGACCTTGTGACATTATGTGACTAACACCAGATCTTTTCCTACTGTTTTGACCCTGGGACCCTAAGGAAGTACCTGAGGGAACAAGTGGAATGAGTTTTAATCCTGCAGGCTTTGTGCGACTTGAATGACAGCCTCTTTCCTGAAGAGGAAACTTGAGAAGTTGAAAACCCACTCTCAAAGAGTAACTACTCTCAAAGACAACCCTCTACCCAATAACTAGTGATCACTGTAGACATGCGGCTATGGCCCAGCCTCTGCTGAGCAGACAGCAATCACCAAGCTAGCAGAAACCAAGATAGGGCCAGGCAGGATTGGACTTCACCTCCTCAGGAGACCTGTTGGCTCTCTGAGACCCCAGGACCCATGAAAAGGAGGGGAGCAAAGGCCCGGCGAGGGAAGTGAGGGATGGGGATGGATCTGGCCTCTGGATTTCTTGCACCAGCATGTGGTGCCCAAACAGTGCCATCTGGAGACTGATTTGGGTATGTTTGTTTGAACCTAGATTATGTACTGGACCCTGCAATATATAAATGATCACTGATGTCTTGGATATGAAGGAGATTGTCCAGCAGAGGTGTACAGAAGAAGAGGATCCAGAACAGAAACTCAGTACCAACAACTTTAGGATGGGCACGAGGAAGAGGAGAAGACACTGGAGTCTGAGAAGTGTCCACAGAGCTAGAAATAAGTAATCAAAGTGTGGTTCCTGCAAGCCAAGGGAAGAGAATGTTTCAAGGGAGTAGGATTGGTCAATGTTTCTGAGAAGCCACAGAAGACAAAGACAGTCACTTAGTAACTGGGATGGCCCTGGTCATCTGATCAGAGCAATTTCAGTGGAAGCATCAGGGTAGGAACCACAGAACAGGACATGGAAGGTAACAAGGAAAGGTAGAGTGTAAGCAATGTCATGTCCATTACTTTCAACCATCACATCAATCCTGCAAGCCAGGTATTGTTTTCTTCCCTTTGAAAAATAGGAAAAAGAGAGTTGCCCAAGATGACACAGGTAAGATTTAAACACAAGTCTGAGTGGCAGAAAGACAAAGTCCTTTCCACACACCACTGCCTCCCCAAGCACTTAGCCACCTGTGTGTCTCCGCTGACAATGCTGGAAATTTCTGATAACACTGCACTGAGCAGTGGGATAGGGACACTATGCAGTATGCTTGTCTGTTAACAGAGAAATAAAGTTACATGGAAAACTGGAAAAAAAAAAACCAGCAGTAACTTTGCTCTTCTCTTTGCAGCAATGTGTGTGTTTGTTTTCGTGGGCCCTGTTCGTGGACTCCTACTGAACATCTCAGAATTCTCTGGACTCAGATACCTCTTTGCTGTAGTGCAAAGATGCTGACCTGCCAAAAGTGTGTTACAGGCTGTGCCTCTTTGAAGAACCAGCTTGAACTGATTGTTCTTCAGCTTCTCACATAAATTAGAGAACATGAGGCCCATAGCTTTGCCCAAAGTTGTCAACAGGTTTTAATTGTCTCTGCTTTTCCGTACACACAGATGGCTTGGTTAACCTGCTCTGAGCAGACCTCTACTGTCTCCACTAAGAAAAATTAGACACAACAAATGGAAATCCATTTCAAAAGAAAAGTTATAATAAGGTAAAGTCCTAAGTAACTGTGACTATTTTTTATGAAGGTAAATGCTATGAATAGTAGCCATGACAGTGCAGAGACAGAGGCAAATTAAGAAAAACTGTAACGAAAATGTGAACTTTTGAAGGCAGGTGCAGAAACTATCAAGAAAAGTAGATAGAAGTATTTGGAAAGGAAAGGAGATTCTTTTTTACTAATGGCTTCTATAACAGGCCTTGAATTTCAAGTTTATTTTTCCAGGTTCACTCAGAGAAGCTAGAAATGATTCAACAATTATGCTTACAGGAATCTGTCCTTCAGAAATAATACCACAAGTGTGTAGAGTTATTTTAAAAGATTATATTACAACACTGTTTATAGTAGCAAAAAATTGGAAGCAAACTATTAGATTGGTGCAAAAGTAATTGCTGTTTTTTGCTATTGACAGTAATGGCAAAACCGCAATTACTTTTGCATCAACCTAATAATTAGTTAAATGTAGTTTACATAACAAAACATTGTACACCTAAAGTTAATAATATGAGCTTAAGTTCGTAGAAGGTCAAAGGGTATAAGCATCCTGCATGTTAAAAGGCATTGCTGCATTGCACTGTGTAAAGGTTGTACCAAATTACATTTCCACCAACAGTGTATGAAAGAACCTATGTCTCTACATTCTAACCAATGCAGCCTGTATTACTAATGTTACAGGTTAAAAATAGGTAAGTAAATTATGCATCATTATCATTCTAATTACTATTTCCTTTATTATAAATAAAGTTGAACACCATTTTGTTTCATTTGAGAACAATCATTTATATTTTCTTTACTATAAGTTACCCCTTCAGGGACAGTTGCAGTGGCTCACATCTGTAATTCTAACACTTTGGGAGGGCAAGGCAGGAGGATCTCTTGAGCCCAGGAGGTAAAGACCAGCCTGGGCAACATGGTGGAACCCTGTGAAAGGAAGAAGAAAGAAAGAGAGAAAGAGAGAGAGAGAGAGAGAGAAAGAAAGAAAGAAAGAAAGAAAGAAAGAAAGAAAGAAAGAAAGAAAGAAAGAAAGAAAGAAGGAGAGAGAAAGGAAGGAAGGAAGGGAGGGAAAGAAAGGAAAAGAAATAAATTATCCTTTCTTTTTTTTTTATTTTCCTGTTGGGTTTTGGTCTTCATATAAATATATATGCTTATATATACATATATATGTGAAATTGACCCTTTTTCCTTTTGTGTTTTCACTTTGTTTAAAATTTTTTGCAACGCTATTGTTTTGTCAAAAATGTTATCAACTTTTAATGGTTTTATTATTAGAAAATATGTATCTATTTAAACTTTCTGAATCTTATATGCTTTTATAATACTTTTAATTCCCATTTTGAACACCTAAATTGTAGCCAATCTGTAGATTTCTGTGTATATAATATGTATGATGGAAATTCAGTCTTTTACCAGATAATTATAAAGATGACCCAAAACCGTTAACTCGGTACTCCCTATTTTCTTTCACTGTATTAAAATTCCATCTATATCACCTACTAAATTAGTAATATGTATTGTTTCTGAACTTTTTGTTTCATTTATTGGTTTTCCTAGACATGCACCAATACCACATTGTTTTAATTCTGGTAGCTTTAAAATATGTTTTGATATCAAACAGAGATAGTACTCTTTCATTGTTTTTCTTTTTTAAAATACTCCTGGCCATTCTTATACACTTTTTCATATGATGTTTACAATCTATTTAACTGGTTAAAAGGCTGTTGGAATTGCATTACATTTATGAATTGACTGAAGAACTATACGAAGTTGAGTTATTCTACCCATGAAAATACCAGTTTTTTCCAGTAGAATTCTTTATTGAATGAAGGGGGAAAAATCCATCTCTGTGCCAGGGATGTCGGAATCCTAATGCAAAGCTTTATCTACAGGCCCATTCATTTGATTGACACAAAACCTAGCCTTGGCTTAGTTATTTGTTTCTAATTTTGTAGAGAAAGATATTCAATAGCAAATAAGGCTTCTCTGAATGTTCCATTTTCACATGAAGGGCAGAACCAAGACTAAATGAGTCATTCCCAAGTGGAATGCCTTCTATTTAACAATGCATTGATCTCTGACATTTACGCAACCCAAAACACAGTTTAGTTTTGTTTCCTCATCCCAAACACTACATGATGCCTCACTCAATGAGAAAATATCTAAAATTATCTCATTTGAAAACGCTTAAGAAAATAAGCATTATTGATAAACATTTGCTAATTAACTTTGAAAGATGTCAAGTTTCTTTGCCTATTGATGGTCTTGGAAATTTCATTATTAAATATTTTCATTATGTAATGGTCACATTAGTTGACAATTTAATTGCGTAATTTTAGTGGATTGTCATCAACTTCCTATGTAAAGAAGATCACCCACTGACTATTGACTGATTTTTCTAAGTTGAGTTGAGAATAAAAGAAGGAAACTACTATATCCTCACAGGAGTGAGGAAGCTCACTCAGTGCTAGTCAAATAAAATGTTACTGCTGAAGTGCAGCCTGTTAGCTCTGGACTCATTACTCTGAATGATCTCTGAATCCCATTCAGGGTCATTCTTCCCTTGTCTTGAAGAATAGTGTGTATTTTCAGCCAAATATCTCTATGGTCCAGTCCTGTAGTTATCTAAGAAGTCCAATGGCCTTTCTTTATTTCATTCTAGCTCTGTCTTCTTCAGTTCAAATTGTCGATGTTTCTGCTGGGGTGTCTGGGTGCCTGCATCACACCCATACTAATCTCCTTCCCAAATTGTTGTTCAGGCTTCAGAACAAGCTTTCTCTTCAGAACAAGCTTTTTATATTTTGCATTATGGATAGGCTAAAAATTTTCCAAACTTTTAAGTTCTGCTTCCTTTTGCTTAACATTTCCTTCTTAAATTCACTTCTCTCTTATTGCATTTTACCATAAGCAGTCAGGAGGAACCAAGCCATTTCTTCAAACACTTTGCTTAGAAATCTCCTCAGCTAAAACTCCAATTTCATCACTCACAAGTTCTACCCCCCTTCACAAAACACTAGAAGACAGTTCAGTCCGTTCTTTGCCACATTATGACAGAGATCATCTTTCCTGCAGCTTCCAACAACATGTTCCTAATCTCCTTGTGAGACCTCACCAGAATGGACTTTAGGTTCATATTTCCACCAACATTCAGTTAATGATTATTTATGCGTACCCTAAGAAGTTTACTATCTCTTTATCTTCGTAGATTTTTCATACGCACTTCAAAAAGTTTGTTATTGTTAGATAAAGTGTCTTATAAAAGGCAATTAGCTCGAATCAGTTGATAGTGTTAATCAAGTCTTCCGAGTCTTTGCTGATTTCCTAATTTTTCTATCCATTATTGAGATTGATATATCTGACTATAACTATAGATTTATCTATTTTTCCTTTCAGTTCTATCATGTATTTTGAAATTTTATTTTGGGGTACATAAATGTTCAGGGTTGTCATGTCCTCTTGATTAATTGACCCCTTTTTATGAAATATCCCTCTTTATCGCTAATATTATTTTGTTCTGAAATCCACTTTGTCTGACATTCATATTGCCAATACAGTTTCTTTTTATTAACATAATGTATCTCTTTCTGTCCTTTTGCTTTTAACCTACTTGTGTTTTTACATTTAAAATGTGTTTATTGAAGGAAGCATATAGTTAGTTCTTGTGTTTTTATTCATCTGACCATCTCTGCCTTCTAATTGCAGTGTTTAGATCAGTTATATTTAATGTGATTACTGGTAGGGTTAAATTTAAGTCTGTCATCTTGCTATTTCTTTTCTATTTGTCACATCTGTACTTTTATTCCTTTTTCCTTTTCATTTTTTAGAATTCCATTTTATTTCCTTTGTTGGCTTATGAGCTATAACTGTTATTTTAGGTATAATGTGTATTTGTACATTTTTAACTTGTTATGTACCATAATTACACAGCATACGTAATTAAATAAAATTATATACTATATATAATTATATATTTTAGATACTATAAAACATAAAATTATATTCTCTATATAATTATGCATTAGATAGTATAAAATACATAATTACATGGTATGTAGTATATAATAAGTAATATTATATTGCCAAGAACCATGAGGATCTGATATTTTACCATTCTTGCAAGCTAATGAGTTAGCGTGCTACAGTTTTAGAGATGCTCATAAAAGATATGACTTCTGGATCAGAAATGAAAAACAGTTTATTAATCATAGCAATAGCAGTAGCCAAAATATGAGCATTTTTTGTCAGTTCTCTGAGATCTAATTCACACATGTACATCCATCCCATCCAAAGAGCACCAGATGCCACCTGCACATGCAGAGAGTTGAAGCTGCAAAACATGAGTGCTTTATTATGAGCAGTGTGTAGGCTCTTTATTCCAGGCAAATACAGTATTCCTATCTTCCAAGGATGTTTGCTATATAAACAAACATAGGTAGAGATAATGTTTGCTATACAAACATCCATGAAAAGATAATTTAGAACAAAGGGACTTGCTTGCAACTGCATTGGCTGTCAGGCATGCAGAAACACAAGAGAACCATAAAAAAATGTTTACCAGTGATACCCACCCTAATTTTTACACTGTCCTGGCTTCTGGTGAATTACCCTATAATACTCCACTTTGTCAATAATTATGATTAATCTGACCCCCAACGAGGACTCAAATCCTTTCCACTTGTTTCATACAACATTTAATTGAGACTACTATTAATAAGACCCCAAGCAGCAAGAGAAGGCAAACCTACAGTATTGATCTCAGTCATGCTCCCAGTGTCCCAGATCCAACCAGCTGAACAACTCCCATAAAGCATAAGGGTCTAATGAAACCAGGCGACTTTATTATTATGTTTCTGTATTAACCTTCCGCCTTCATCCAAGGCATTAATCCAGGCACAGCAGCATGCATTAGTGATTGCACAGACTGCCTTGGCTTGCAAAGAAGAAGCCTGAATTCTGTTATCCCTAAAAACCCTGGCCAGTGAGTTGAGATCGGCCTGAATGTCTTCCAGATTCTAGGTGATGCTACTGATCACTTCAGCTAAGATCAGCAACAAATTTTATACCACCTTTTCTAATTAGATGGGTTCCATCTTAGGGATGATTGTCTGCATAATGCACATAAATAGTAAGTAAGTTATCCCTCTGGGAAGCTCCTCCCAAGTACACCAGGATATGCCCATTAGGTGATATCTCTACAGTCATTTGAGGCTAAATTACCTATTAGTAGAAACCTCTTAAGCCCTTGAAGTTCTCTTTAATGATCATCTTTAAAGTGAAGGTCACTGTGTTCTCAGGAGGAAGGCAAATTAATGCCTGGCTTCCACATGAGTACAGTCCCAGGAAGTACATGTGCTACTAGAAAGAATATATTGCTTACAATCATTGAGATTCCAAAGTGCGATTCATATCTGTCAAGGACACAAGTTAATGGTGTCTCTAATATAGCCTTGTGGCTAGCTGTTTGACCTTAGGGTTCCTGCTCAGTTCAAATAATTGAGTCTAGTCCTTGTTTTTGGAGGAACTGCCTGAGGGGACATAGTATAACCTGGCCCACTTTTTCATGCCACCAACTGGGTGACATTCATTCACTCCATGGAATGGCTGAGTCTCATAAACAGGGGTTTATAGGTATTGTGTGTGAAAAGCTCAGGAACGGGGCCAGCCCCTGCTGTTTCCAGGGGAAACATGGTGAGGTTAAGGGGAATGGCAATCCCATAGAGGCAAGAGCTCTCCAGTGGAGAATG